>NW_021318735.1:2146777-2240861 GCF_001605985.2 Dendrobium catenatum
CCATAGTTTTAAAGTATGACACATATCTTAATACCTCTATAATTAGCACAATCTTGTGCATCACCTTTATTCTTAAAAATATGAATTAACACACTCATTTTTCACTCATCTGGCATATTTTTAGTCTTCAAATTAGTATTAAAAAGTTTAGTAAGCCAAGAAATTCCTTCATCTCCTAAGCATTTCCACACCTCTATTGGAATATCATCATGTCCAATAGCTTTTCTACCCTTTATTTTCTTTAAAGCCTCTCTAACTTCAGTTTTACTAATACGCCGATAAAAACAGAAATCTTTATTTTCATTTAGGGTGCTAAGGTCACTATAGTCAATCTTATTTTCACAATCTTCATTAAAAAGTTTAGCAAAATATCTCATCCAAATTTGTTGAATATCATCTTCTAAGAAAAGTAATTTTTTTATCTTCATCCTTAATACACTTCACTTGAACTAAATCCTTACTACTCCCTATCTTTTTGTTTGGCTAACTTATACATATATCTTTCTCCCTCCTTAGTATCTAATATATTATATAAAACACTAAAAGCTAATGTATTTGCATCGCATATTGCTTTCTTAGCATCCTTACGAGCCACTTTATATATTTCCCAATTATCAATGCAACGGAAAGAAAAATATAAATGCAGTGGAAAGAAAAATTGTATCAGGATTTAACGTGGAAAAAACTCAAAATCGGGAAAAACCCACTGAGCCACACAAAACCAAGAAATCCACTATGAAAATGGGGAGAAATAAGTACATATTTCTCTTCTCTCTCTCTCTCTCTCATTACTTCTCTTCTCTCTTACACATTTCTAACTCAAAACAAAAGATAAAGACAAGTAAAATAACACCAAAGGACGCAACCCTTTAGAAAAACGAGAAAGAAAATTGTTCAGTCCATCTTGAAGTGTGCTCAAACCCACAGCGCTGCGGCGCCGAATCTATAGTGCTGTGGCACTTCTCTCTCTGTCATTTCTCCCAAAAAACTTTGCAGCATCGGGGGCTCGGGTACATAGCACCGGAGAGTTGTACAGAGAAAAAAAAATTTAGTTGAAAAGAACATGGAGAGGACTCACCCCCACGTATTACGACAAACTGAACTGAGGTCTGAGATAATAGTATAACCCGATTGATCAACACAATCAAATTCCACACAGAATTAACACTGATTAGCTTGATTTTCAGGTCTTCTAATAATCTAATAGCATCTCATGTATGTTTAGTTGTGTACATAATTGTATCCTAATGCTGTCTTAATAACAGTATTCACAATTATTATAGTAAATTTTAAAAAATATTACTTGGGTAAACAGAACTCTTGGGGCTGGTAGAAAACACTGAGCCGGAACCAAGGCATTTATATATGTAGAGAATCACTGTTTAACACAGTGATATATTTCCTGCAAAGAAACTGTTAAAGCGCAAATAAAGGAAAGAAGAACAGAGAACAGTGATGAGAAAACATTCTTCCTTCCTTTCATTTGCTACAGTGAGTGAGCTTTTAATATAAAGAAGATGGCAGATCCATTAGGAACCAACGGCTGATATCACTTAGTATGCAGAGCATCAACGGATCAGGAAACAAGTGTTCAGAAAAGCTGTATGAGCCGTATATGGTAGTGGAGAAGTAAGCCAACTTATCAGCTATCACCATCCCTCAAGTTGAGAATGTGTTGCTGGATTGTTAACTTGTTGCTTAAGAGTTCAAAGCGGGTGGCTAAAGAGATTTCGTGAAAATGTCAGCAGGTTGGTCCTCAAAGGAGATGTGGTGGACAGCAATGTGCTTCGATTTGATACAATCTCGAATAAAATAGAAGTCCACTTCAATGTGTTTAGTCCGAACATGGAACACAGCGTTGTTTGCAAATGCAATTGTTGAAACGTTGTCACAAAATAATGAGGTGGGAGAGGTTAGCAGTGCTTGAAATTTAGCTAGTAGTCGACGGAGTCAAATAATATCACATGCAGCAGTAGCTAATGCTCTGTATTCATCTTCGGTGGAGGAGCTGGCAATTGTTGATTGCTTTTTGATACACTAGGAGACTAAATTGCTACCAAGATATGCACAATAGCCAGTGATAGATCTCCAATTTGTAGGATCATGCCCAATCAGAATTAGAATAAGCATGAAGTTCAAATGAAGAGGAAGTAAGCGGCAATCAAAGGTGAATTGTGCCACGAAGATACCTGAGAACCCATTTTAGCAATTGATAATGAGGGTTGTGAGGTTTATGCATATGTTGGCATAGAAAATTGACAACAAATGAGAGATCTGTACGGGTGATTGTAACATACTGCAACGATCCAACTAGCTGACAGTATAGTTCAGGCGTGGAGAATGGTTCAATGTCAGGTGGTAGTGGCGGTAATTTAGTGGGCATAAGGGTTAAAACAGGCTTGCAATCCTTCATTAATTCCAGCTCTTTCCAATAACATGGCACCATATAAGGCTTGAGACAAGTGCAAGTCAGAGTCCCTATTGACCACCTGAATGCCAAGAAAGTTAGAGACCGCTCCAAGATTTCTCATATGAAATCTAGCATGCAACGCAAGCAGCAGAGAAGAGATAGGAGAAGGGTCATTTCCCGTGAGTAATATGTCATACTAGGATATATATATTTGAGTTCCACCTTTAAAGAAGAGGAGTAAGGAGTGATCAACCGAGCTCACTTGAAAGCCAAATTGAATGAGAAAACTGGTGAAGGTTCAAAACCATTGTTTGGTGCTTGTTTAAGACAATAAATGAACTTTTTGAGTAAGCAGACATGATTTGGTAGGTTTGGGTTTATGAAGCCAGGAGGCTGCATCATATAGATTGTTTTCTCAAGTTGGCCATGTAAGAAGGCATTTGAAACATCAAGTTGGAAAATAGAACACTTGCGAGTGAATGCCATAGTAAAAGTATGCGAATAGTTGGAAACTTGGCAATGGGACTGAATGTGCCAAAGTAATGAAGGCCAAATTCTTGATTGAAGCCTTTGGCAACTAAGCGAGCCTTGTAGTGAGCAATTGAGCCATCAGAATTGTACTTAGTTCTAAAGAGCCATTTGCAACCAAATACGCTTAGATGTGGGGAATTAGGAACAAAGACCCACGTGCCTTGGTTTTGCAGAGCTTCAAATTCGGTGGACATAGCTTTCCTCCAAACAACATGTTTCACAGCTTGAGAGTAACAGGTTGGGTTTGTGGGAATGATTGAGTGCTGCAAATCAAATATTATCTTTGGTTGAACAATACCTATCTGAAGCCGAGTGATCATGTGATGCTTGGGTTGAATACTGGGTGGCTGATGGGCAGTTGGTATGGAGAAAGAAGAAGTTGCATTTATTGAGCTTGAAGTAGAAGATGTTGGTGTTGGTTGAAATGAGGATGGTGAAGTAGTTCATATGGAGTTTATGGTTACTATATGGGATGTAGTGGTTGTACAGGACGGTGGCACAAGTAGAGATGGGGGAAGAGCTAGAGTGGAAGTAAGGGGTTTGAAGGTAGAAGAAGTTGAGGCAATTTTATAGGGAAAAATGGTCCAAAGAATTTGACATCTCGAGAAAATTGCATACATCCTATGATAGAATTGATACATTTGTAACATTTGGTTTCATCAGCATAGCCAAGAAACACAGTTGAGATCTAGGCTAAAATTCATGATGAAGTTGAGACGGTAGCCATGCGTAATATAAGCAGCTAAAGACCTTAAGATGAGAATAGTCTGGTGGTGAATGATGAAGAAGCTCATAAGGTGACACATTCCAAGAGGATTTATAAGGTATTTGGCATGAAAGAGAAGAGCCCGGGCAGTTTCAATAAGATGCTTGTGTTTTTGTTCGGCAACATCATTTTGTTGTGGTGTATAGGGATAGGTGACTTGATGCACAATGTCGCATCATTTGAGACAGGTGTTAAATGCATGGTTGATGTACTCAACACCTCCATCAGTTTGAAGCATTTTAATGGGGTGATTAAACTATTTCTCAACTAGAGTTTTAAATTGTTGGAATATAGTGAAAGTTTCAGATTTATTACGAAGAGGAATCACCCAGCAAAAATGTGTATAATCATCAACAAACAAAAGGTAATATTTATAACCATATAACGATAAGATTGGGGAGGGTCCCCATACATCAGAGTGTATTAACTCTAAACAACTGGTAGTTTTAGAAGTAGATAAAGGAAAGGGTAGTCTATGGGATTTAGCTCGCACGCATGCAGAGCAATGAAAATTAGCAGACAACTTTTTGAGGGAAGGAAGAGATGCTAAGAAGAGTTGTAGAGTCGATGGAGATGGAAGCCCGAGCCGCTGATCCAGGTAGCTTGAGCTAGTTCAGTGGTGTGGATAGTAGGTATGGTGCTGGGCAAAGTGGAAGAAGCAACTGAACACATCTTAATGTGATAGAGACTTGATGACATGAACTTTGGAGGAGAGTCTGATTGGTTCGGACATCCTTGATTGCAAAGCCATTAGCATTAAAGAGTATGAAACAGGAGTTGTCATTAGTTTGTATGTTAACAAAGAGGAGATTATGTGATAGATGTGGAACATGTAGAATACGAGGAAGACAGAGCTTACAAGATGGAGTGGGTAAAATTCCTTGATCGGAGTTCACAATAGGTAGCAGTTGGCCATTTCCAACTTGAACGTGTGAAGATCAATTGTAAGTTTGGGGTGAATGAAGTTATTGTAGGTTGGAGGTCAGGTGAGATGTAGCACCCGTATCAAGGAACCAATCATCCGAGGATATAGAGTCAGAAACTAGATAGGCTTATTGTTAAGGTTGGTGGGACAGGTCAATGCGATGCCAGTATTGGAGGGCTGACTGTCATGTTTTTCCTGCCACAGATCTAGAATTGAATTGATGAGCGAAGACGGCGACCTCCCCGAGTAAGGGGGGATGAAGTGCGACCACCCTTGGCTAGAGGCAAGGAAGAGCGACCGCATCCACGCGTGCAACCACGAATTGCCTGAAGTGCAAATGCATTATTTATGGAGGATGCAGTAATGGGAACACTAGCATAATCAAAGTGAAGATTCAGTTCTTCACTGCATATAAGGGAGTAGAAATCGTCGAGTCTGATCGGTTGCAGTTGGGTAAGAATATATGTCTTAAAGGCATTGTAAGCCGGTGGTAGCCCATTAATGGTATGGACAATAATGTCCTTCGAATCAATGAATGAGTCGGGTGCTATAATCGCATCCACTTTCTGTTTGATCTCAGAAAGGTATTGAACCATGGTTTTGTCACTCTTTTGCAGTTGGTGGAGCTCGCTCTTCAGTTGAAGTTGTCTGGAATGATTCATTAATTGAAGTCATCGTTCAATCGTTGTCCAAATGTCATGGCACGATTTCAGATTAAAGACATATGGGAGAAGGGCAGGGGAGATTGTAGAATAAAGAGTGAAAGCCAAGTTTTGGTCAATCAACCTCCATGTCTGGTACTTAAAATTAATGCTGACGGTGCATCGGAGGCAAGCAGCTATCGCTGCGGTTCGGGGGTGGAACTATCAAGATAGCCGTTCGGGGGTGAAACTATCAAGGTAGCCGTTCCGAGATGGAACTATCAAGGTAACAGTCAAAACCATTAGCATAAAAGAGTTTAAGTACTTGAGATTTCCATATGGGATGGTTTTCGGCTGTGAGCTGTGCTGAGCACAGCTTTGACATTTGTCATAAGGAACTTGAGTTGGGGAGAGATAGTATCAGTCATCTTGATTGGAGTAGAGGAAGAAGGAGAGGGTGATGAGGAGCCTTAACCAAATGGCTCTGATACGCTGTAGAGAATCACTATTTAACGTAGTGATATATTTCCTGCAACGAAACTGTTAAAGCACAAATAAAGGAAATCAGAACAGAGAGCAGTAATTAGAGCACATTCTTCCTTCTTTTCATTTGCTGCAGTGAGTGAGCTTTTAATATAAAGAAGATGGCAGAGCCGTTAGGAACCAACGGCTGATATCACTTAGGGTGCAGAGCATCAACGGTCCAGGAAACAAGTGTTTCAGAAAAGCTGCAAGAGCCGCATATGGTAGTGGAGAAACAAGCCAACTTATCAACTGAACTTATCAGTTATCAATATCTAACCAATGCAACTATTAAATCCTTCAAATAAAGGAAGCTTAGTATCAGTACAGAAAAGTTAATTTCATACCTGACCAAGAGAACCTTCTCCTATGAAAGTTGTTGTGTCAAAGTTGTTTGTAGCTGCTTCAAGCTCGTCCAAAGAAAAGGAACGATATGAAGGAATACCAAGTGCTCCCAGCTTCATTGTTTGAGAGATATACCCTTGGAGGTGAACAGAAAAGCATTGTTTAGAAAAGTAAAAGTAATCATCGCGCAACAGTTTTGAATGGAGAGAAGGAATTGAAAAAAAAAATATTATCTGAAAATTTTCAGCAAAAGGTATCATAAAGGAATAGAAGGAGATGACTCTGGATCAGTGTGCAAGAGATTACTGGCATCAGCTAGCAGTTTTGAAGGGTAACCATTTGAAGCATGCTCAATCAGTCTTCTTGGAGGTCTTTTTACAACGCTTTTAGCTTGTCCTCTTCTTATGGCAGTAAACAAAAGGAAAGCGACAATCAGAGCTACTACAACAGCTCCCCCCACACTTACAGCAACAATTGCTTTATGAACCGATGTCTTCTTTTCCTTGCGAGGCAACAAATCGACCGCAAAAGCCTGATTCTGACAGAAGGAATTTGGATGCTGAATTTGATCTTTGTTTGTCAAACAATTTCCAGAGTACAGAACAATGGCGTCCTTGGATCTCGAGCTTAGACATGTTGGAAGGCTACCAGTCAACAGATTAGATGAAAAATCTACATCTTTTAGCTCATCATTGCAAGATGTATTTGGAAAAAGCATACCAGTAAACCTATTTCCAGAAATGTTGATAGACTGAATTGAGGGAAGTGACAGCAATGATGGCATGAAAGGCCCTACAAACCTATTTGAAGAAATATCTACCTGCTGAAGCAGATAGTAAGAACTGAGCTCAGATGGAATTCCCCCTTTAAAGCTGTTATTTCTCATGAAAAGTTTAACAACCTTCTTGCTCAAACTTGGGAACTGAGGACCAAAGAAATTGCTCTCTAAATCAAGAACTTGAAGATTAGCCAAAGAGCTAAGATCAGGCATTGGTCCAGAGAAAGCGTTGAATGAGAGCACAAGCAATCTAAGTGACACCAAGCTACTTAATGAAACTGGCAAAGGTCCATTCAAGGCATTGTTCTTTACACTCAAAACCGCCATAAGTGGAAAAGAGCCAATCCACTCTGGTAGTCTTCCACCAAGAATGTTATTATCCAGAATCAGTGTCTGAAGATTCTTCAAATGAGAAATTTCACTCGGAATCGTTCCATCCAACAAATTTGAGCTCATATTTAAAATCTCTAAGGAAGATAGCCTTGAAATCTTTGCAGGAATTGGACCCCATAGCCCAAGGGACGTCAAGGAGAGGACTTTCAGGTTAGGGAGCCTTGTAAGTGTGGTGAAGAATGAATCAATGGAGAAACTTTTGGGTAACCTAGAGGAGCTATTGTTCCCATTGATATGCAATTGTGTTATGCTCTCTTCATAGCATACAACAGTTACTAATGGATTTGGTTCAGCATTGCAGAAATCAGTCCTGCTATCCCAGCTAGTTAAACCAAATGGGAAATTAAGCAGACGCTGGAGTCTAAGAAGAGTCAACGCTTGCGAAGATTGCAATTGGCTCGAAGGCGGCATCAAGATCAAAACTATCAACACTACAAGTAGATAAGAGAAGTAGCTTCTACTGGCCATTATCAACTCAAACCGGAAAATTTTAGCAAGATCTCTTCTTTGCTCTTCCTCTGAGAAATTGAAGCAGGGAGGGGGGCTACAAGTAAGCTATTGTTGAGATAGAACCATACCAGCCATGCAAGCTCAAGGAACTCCAAGCATTGCCGCTTTTTAGCTTCCTCCCTTATCAAATCTCCGCGAGCCCGAGCAAAATGGTTTGATTGAGCGCCTAGTGGCAAGTGGCAATAATTTGGGCCTCAAATCCAAGATTGTAGGGTTTCTGGCGGTGACGGTATCAATCTCTCACGGGTGGCGAAGACGAAGAAGAGGACAAAGGAACAGCAGAGCTGAGCTGGAAATCGATGGGAGCGAACGAGACAAGTATACAAAACCAGAGCTTTTGCTCTATGCGAGAAGTAGGCAGAGATGCTTTTGAGCTCTTTATTCAGAATTTAGGATTTTTCCCACCAGCAAAGTCACCATTAAAGCGGGAAACAAAGCGAAAGATGAGCATCTCTTTCTTTCGCTTTCGTTGCAAAGAATTATTTGGATAAATAATAAAAAGTCCAGGACT
This sequence comes from Dendrobium catenatum, assembly GCF_001605985.2. NCBI lineage: Eukaryota > Viridiplantae > Streptophyta > Magnoliopsida > Asparagales > Orchidaceae > Dendrobium > Dendrobium catenatum. The sequence continues at coordinate 2,155,110 of NW_021318735.1, forward strand.
TATTAAAAAGAATGTTTGTTTTGGGCCTGTTTAGCGCTCAAATGCGGCTCCCGTGAAGCAAAAAAAAAAAAAATTTCTTGGGACAATTAGGCCAATTAAGGCAAACTCACACACACAACCCATACACATAGACTCGAATCTTGGACCTCTTGGTTGGAAGCCTAAGCTCTCAACCAATAGGCCAAGGAGAGTTGTGTAGCAATTTTTTTTTTTTTTTTTACCACCCACCGTGGTTAAAAGAATAAATATGAGTTAAATTTGTTATTCATCATTTATAAAAGTAAATTTATTAGAGCCCATTTCTAAATAAAAATAATGAAAATAAACTTTCTTATTTTCCGATACATAGTAAAAAATTAATAGTTATTTTAAATTATGGGACTATTTGATTTAAAGTTATATTTATAAGTGATACATGATTATGATTTATGATGCATAGCACTGACATGACAAACTGATAAATGTGATAAAACATAAAAATGATGGCATTTATAATGTTAATCTATATTGATTCTTTGATTCATATGATAGTCTTCTTGTGGTACCTTTCATGATATATTGTGATAGAATTGAGTTAATGATTTATAATCACTTTCATGATTGTGATTTATATTATTCATATTGATCACTACCATTCATATTGTTCATATGAATTGATAGACATGTTCTATTAATATGATTGGTATGATTACATGCATATTATTTTGATGTTGTGGTTAATTCTTGTAATCTAATGGGACATTTGCTTATTATATGATTTTTATGATTTCAAAGAAGAATAAAGATTCTATGGAGTGAGAAAGATCAATATTTCTGATTTAGGTGTTTTTTTTATTTTCTTCTATTTATTTTGGTTGTCATGAATGCATAAGAGATAGAATGATTGGAAAGATGGTTGTGGCTGGAGTAAATGATTTTTTAGACTGAATTATAATGTATATGTTTTGAGGATAAATGTAGTGAAAGATTGCTTCCACTATGTTTGTTACTTATATATGATGTTAGTGTCTTTGGTAGTAAACTAGATGATATCAAAGAGAAAATTCTTCCATATTAGATCTAGGGGCATGATACCATGACCTCTCCCATCGATCATCACACTAGTGACACAAGACCCAATCGAAGAAAAAGTGCACGCCACTTTGGCTTTTCTATAAATATTATCATTTACTATGGGACACAATTCACTAGGAAAGACTTCATAACCATATGTAAAAATGTTCATGTTCAACTTCTTCACATGGTTATAGCCCATACTCATGAGAATGATTGAACTAAAGTTACAAAACAAACTATATTTAAAGGACTAAAAACATGCCCAAAAAAATTTTAGGGGCTGATGGGCTGAAGAGCTCCCTAACATGCAAAAACTCCCATAGGTAAAACAAGATATAACATATACTTCTGCATATAAACTATTAACTTGGTCCCCCAAATTCTAGGGTTCAATCTTTTGATCTTAATAGTAATGAAGATAAATTTTGATATAACTTGGATATTTTCTCAAAAATATAAAATGTGTCCCAACTCAAGACCACCTTCTACCACCAAAGGAGCTCTTTCCTTCAACAAAAGAGTAAAGCTCTAACCTATCTATATTAAATAATTGGTGCTATGCAGTTTTGGCTATTAAAAAGGGAACCAATGCAATAAAATCTCACCCCCTTTGGGAAGGCCCCTATGTGATTGGGCCTATGGTCATGCCATAAACCTTCTAACTAAAAGATTGTGAAGGAAAGATGTTCCTGCATACTTAAAATACTTATCTTCGCAAATATAATCAATTATTCTTAACATGCAAACTACTGTGTAGCTTTAATTTTCTTTTTTAGAATAATTTGCATGGAAATATTAATGAAATAACATTCTTACTAGAATAATAACTTCTGTTTTTCTCAAAATTTTCATGTTCAAACTTCACTTTTCTAAGTATAAGAATACAAAGAAAGACAAACTTTCACCTTTGATTTAAGGAATATCTGACTTTTTATCGCATCTCATTTAAGGTGTGATTAATCTCAGTGGGACTCAATATAATATCTTCTATATAGGTTGAAGTCATCAAGTACACTTTGATGAACTATCTTAGATATCTCAAAAATCATTTATGGATTTCTATTGGCCTCACTTTCATAATTTAAGATCCAAGGAAACACCCCTGACAAATTATCATGCCCTAGAATCTAATTTGGTAATAAAATATTAGAAATGATCTTTCTTTATTAGATTTAAATGAGAATTTGACTTTTAACCGAACACAATGGCAAAAAAGGATTCATGTAGGCGACCCCACATAGTGGGACAAAGGCTTGATGTTGTTGTTGTTATTGTTGTAATTTACACAACCATAGCTACATAATTTATTTCATCAATATAAATGTCATAATAAATAAAAGAATTGATTAAAACATTAATATATGCATCTGTATTAATTTTCTTAAAAAACCAGGTATGCTACTCATAATCTATACAATCATAATATATCTATCATGTCTTGAGTACAAAAGAATAATTAAAATAATAAGAATTGAACTTGAATGATCCTAGTCATTTCTCTTGCCCTGGCCTAAAATCATTTAATCATATATAATGAGCTCAAGAGCCCAAAAATTAATCAAATCCTATAACTAAACTCATGCACAACAAAGGAGTAATATGCATGTCAGCAATCAAATCATAATAGTAATATTTATATGATATGAATCTATGCAGAAATAGTAAAGTTTACATGCAATAGTATACAATTTTTATTACTTTCTGATTTTTATTTCTTTTTAACTAAGAAATAAACTCAATCAACCATAAGCTTATATCACAATGATCACCAACACACACAAAAATTACAAGAAGTAGATTTGTAAGAAAATAAATTGTGAAAAATAAAGTGTGGAAAACAAAGGAAGAAATACATCAAATTTTCCCTCAAAAAAGACTTTGACACGTGGAGGAACAAAGTGAACAATGGCTAGAGTAACCGTATAGAAACACCCTACCACACTCCTTTGCACTCACAAGGCTCTTCTTCCTCTCTCTCACAACTTCACATCTCCCTCTCTTGCTCCAATCTCTCTCTCTCTCTCTCTCTTCAAATCCTTGCTTACAAAAAACACACTTCCTCATATTTCCAAAAGACTCCCTCAAATAAATAAAGAGAGGTTTAAATAGAAGGCTTCTAAAAATCCTAATTTTTAATTTAGTCATCGTTATTCATACAGTACAATCAATGGATCGTATAGTATGATTAGTTCAAATATCCACTATAGTATTGTACGATGAATAGTACACAGGATGATCCATTTAATTTCTTAACTTATCGTATTATCTGAATGAACAGTTGCATAATATGATTAGTACAAATCATGATCAGCTTGTATAGGACAAATTAAATGTCATCTAGAGAGTCCTCGTGTGAGTCATACAGTACTATCATATGATCATATTGGATGATATGAACTTTGTCTAAAGACTCATACGGTGAGTCATACAACATGATATATTATCATACAACACGTCTAATTTGATTGCTTAATTAACTGACCTAATTAAGCAATGATTAAAATATCATATAGTATGAATAGTATACAATTTTAAATTCAAGTTTGCCTATTTTATGTATAATATATTCAATGGCAGGGTTTCTAGTTATAACTAATCATCTAATATGATGTGGTGATCGTACTGTATGATTAGTTATCATTTAAATTTATTTTTTATTTAAATTAAATATTAATTAATTCTTATTTGAACCGATTATATTGTATGATTTAAAAGACAAATTAAAATATTTATTTTTTACTCACTCTCTATGTGTGCATGATTTCTAAGCTAGCATACACCTTTTACATACATTGACTTAAAGAAAAAGAAAAAAATATAGACTTTTCAATACATAGTCTAACTCACACACTCACAAACCATAGTCTTGAGCCCGAATCTTTAGTCTTTCTTCATGTATGATATTACCTGAAAGGTTAGTAGTTCACAAAATAAATATCTATAATAATATGCAGTAATAAGTAGATAACTATTCAATAATATTTATAATCATTAAAATATAAGGTCAGACTCTCGGATTGTAATATCTAATTCAAATATGCCTCAAGATTCATGTCTAATAAATGTGATTTTTAGTGACATATTAATTTCTCCCTATTTTTTGATATTAAAGCTTTTAGAATCCATATATATATATATATATGAGCTCTTTAAAAAATTTTCAATACAAAATTATGAGAAGTGACCACATGGACCTCCCATTGGGGTAAAAGACCAAGTAAAATGTTGTAGATCATTATTTTAACAACTCAAGAGTTGACACATCGATTGAAGCAAATATTACCGATAAATTTGCACCAAAATTGTTAAATTTTCCCAAATTTGACTTTAGAGTCTATGTTGGGCTCTAAAAAATACCAAAATGGAGTTTGGAACGTAAAAAATGGGCCCTATGACCCCAAAAACATCTAAATTGGACTACTTGTGTAGAAACTCAAGCTTGAACATGGCTTTGCTAAAAAATTAGTCGATTGACCAACCAGCCACTAGTAGCCCCAGCATGGATTGGCACACAATATGCATACATACACAAGTGCGCATTTTGAGCGCCTCACCCTTTTTTCCATTTGCCTCTATGCAGTGGTGAATAATTTTTAAAATTTATTTATTTCCTTTTTTAATTATTTGTAAAAGAAAAAGTATTATTTTTAGCTCAAAATTAAAAAAAAGTTTAAAAATCAGAAAAAATAATAATTATCTTTTATTTTAATTTAAAGTTTTTTAAAATATCACCTCTTATGGGTTAGAGAAAGGGGCACAATTCTCTTGAGTAGATCCAAAATTTCTCATAAATTTTGAGGGAAAAATGTAGGCTCAAGTTCTCCCTCTAATAGGAGGGAAAACTATATAGCAAGAGCTAAATTTTATATGTGCATATTAAAGTATGGCTCTCTTTTATGGGATACCTATCGACAAAAGTTAAATATCGTTGGCAGTGATCAATGCATGTCCTCTAACACAGGCACACAATATTCGATAAGAGTTAAATATTATCAGTGACAATCAAAGTCCACACAATATTTGATACAACACCTTATCCCATTTTAGATGAACGTGAATATTGCCCTAATGAACCAATGCCTCTTGAACTATAGTTAGCAAACAAGGAGGTTAACTTAAGTTTAAACTTCCTTAAGTTGAATAGATAATCCCCTTTATATAATCTCCTATAACACTACTCAATAAAAGTAAATTTGTATCTTTGATCTAAAATGATAGCTATTGCCAATATATCACTGAATTCTGACCAATATTACTCAAACTTGCTAATCATTCATGTAGCCATCTTTTTTATGTATTAATGGCCACTTAACATTATATTTTTAAGTTTTGTATATGCTATTGAAATTCATTGAAAGTACAAATTTATTGTTGGGTACTTTGACTAGGAAATGTCACAAGTGATCTCATAGAAAAGAGCTAAGAATTTACAAATAACCTCAACTTTTTCCATTCAAGAGAAGTAAGGCAACTCTCGTAATTTGAATTTACCAACTTTAAGTGTTGGAAGGTACAAAAAATAAAATAGAAAGCACTATCAAACATAATGAAAGTGGAGTTTCATCTACTTGGAACATCCTAATGCAAACCTCTCTTCCCATTTAAGCAGCTTTGTATGGCACAATCAACAAACTTTTGCTTCCTCGCCTAAGATCATTTCACATACTTTGTCCTCTCTCTGATTTTTATTATTGAACCATTTATCTCCTTCAAACCTTCTTGCATTATGAGATTAACAATATGTGCTGTACAACGCAAATGAAAAAAAAAAATCACCACCACATAATAAGCCACCACGTAAATTTAAATGATTTCTTAGGAAATCAACTTACATATTATTTGTAGAAGAATATCCAAAATAATATTGAATAGCTTAGACTCTATTTTCCACTCTAATAGAAGATACTACAACTTCTAAAATAAATCAATTCCATTACAAGGGGGGAGGGGGCATAAAAGAAAAGTTAATAATTTTGTTTTGCAAGTGACACTCATTATCAATAAAATGAACTATTATGCATATAAACCCATCAGTATTTATAGAAGCCCATACGTCATACCAAGTAAATGTAAGTCCCAATGAAGATATAACAAAAGTGTTTAAACTCCAACCCACTCAATACACTGAAATGACAAATAGTGCACAATGATAGATGCAATAAACAAATCATGAAATTTAGCTTGGTCAAACTTGCTATCAGTCATAGACATGGATGAATTAGAATTTATTTGAAATATCAATTAGCCTATGTTACACATATTTCTTTTCTTGCAATTTTGAAGGTGGCGTCTTAAATTATCAATTCCATTTTTACTATCACAAAAGTACACAGTGCCACATTTTCTTACATTTACATTTTTACTTATGATATTTTATAATAGGCAACATCTTTAAATGGCCAGACAGCTAAAGTCATCCTTCTCTACTTCTTAATAACTGCGCCCTCCCCATATTACATACATCGTTAGAGGGCTCTACAATATTTTCAGTAGACCAAACTTCTTCATTTTCATCAAAAGAAAAATTCTCAGGAATTGTATTAGAATCCTCCATCTAGCCAAATATTAGAATGTATTACAATGTAGATTTTTAATGATTTCTTGAATGTCATGTTCATAAAAAAAAAGGTTCACTTATGAAGACAAATTATGTCCACGTATATATGAATGTATAAACTAATGAATAAACACTAAAGTCATAATATGGTATGTATGTAAATATATATATATATATTATATATATATAATGCATATGGTAAATTGGAAGATACTTATTTATCTTCACCATCAATATAAATTTTGAGTTGAATAAATAAGGCTTTCAAAATTCAAAAACACATAGACAAATACATGGATATATAACACCACATATCTACTAATTCAGTCAAAAGTGGATGCCAAACAAATCTTAGAAAATTGTTAAAGAAGATAATAATAAATAGAGGCACAAGGTTAGAATCACAATGTCATTGTAAAATTGATTCTTAACGCAGCGAGCCAGATGTTATATTCACAAAAATGAATGGCAATAAAAGGAATGGGTTAATACTATGCTAGGTTGAGCAATGTTGCATTGTCCCTCTAGAATGTAAGAATATCTATAGAGGCACAAGATTAGAATCACAATGTCATTGTAAAATTGATTCTTAACACAGTGAGCCAGATGTTATATTCACAAAAATGAATGGCAAGAAAAGGAATGGGTTAATACTATGCTAGGTTGAGCAATGTTGCATTGTCCCTCCAGAATGTAAGAACATCTACATCTAAAAAAGTTATTTTCCACTCCAAAATACAGTAATACTCCAAAATTCATCTCAAACTAACTAACCAAGACAAAATTCAAAAAGAACATCAACAAATGAAAAAATCATAAGAGGAACATTAGGTTGGAAGGAACAAATTAAGATGGCAAAATTAAAACCTTAAAAAAATTTTAATACCCACAGTCCACAGATCATTTGTAAAACCCCTCCAGATTTCATTTTTTTTGTGCAGTTCGTCTGTACGAACTGACCTTAGTACGGACGAACTGTTGAAAATATGTATGGTTAGTCTGTACGAACTAAGTAACTATAGGTTTGTCTGTACGAACTGTAAGTTTGTCGGGACGAACTGTAAGTTTGTCGGGACGAACTGAACAGAAATTTTTGCCAGAGAGCATCGCCTAGGGACGAAGATCCATTATCGTATGTATGATCAGTATACAGAGGAGATAGTCCCAGGACAAACGAGAAGCATCGTCTGAACGAACGTAAATATCTTTTTCTCTATTAAAGGACCGTTTGAGATATTTTTTAAGAGAGAGAAAGCTGGAGAGAGAAAGACAAGGAAAGAGAAGGAAAAGCTTGGTTTCAAAGGCCGCGGAGCTATTTTCGTCCGTCGACGCAGTTAGAAGAATTGTTTGTCTCGTAGTAAGGAATCCGAATCCTATTTCTGATTTTGAAGATTTCGAGTTTTGATATTTTATTCTCAGTTTTGTGTTTCCGTTACCGAAAAACGTGCATATTTTTTTATTGATGAAACTTTTACCGCATAACTTTTGGTATGTTGTAGAGATGATGATTTTGCACGTTTTAAGTATTTTCTAGAAAGTTTTCATCTAGTATTTTGAATTATGTGAGATTTTTATTTAATAGAAAATTATCTGGATGTCGAAAAATAGTGCTATAGTATAATAAAAGTTTTGAAACGATGTTTTACACGATTCTAATAATTTGGTAATTTTCTAAAACTGTGTATTTTAACTCTGTTTGGGATTTCTATCGACTGTACGATATTTTAAGGATTCTCTTCATTTGAGCTAATCGTGATTGTTTTTTTTCAATGCATTAATGAGATGTATATGACTGTGGATATATGATTGAACCTACTATTATTATATTACTGAAAGACAAGTAAATACTAGTTGAACCATTGGTTGGATATTGACCTATATAGAATGGTAGGCCGACAGACTTTCCTTTAAAAAAAATTTGGTGTTATCCTCTACTGATCACGTGATTACTGAAGGGAGTTATAAGGAGATTACTATGCCGACGGGCAAGGTTGACGACTCTATTTACTGAGCCAACAGATTACTAACACTGATACTAACCTTGAAAATGCCTTAATAGCCAGTGATTGTACTTGTTAAGTAAGTCTACTGTACTAGAATGCATGTGTAAAGTATTGTTCTTATGCTTACATTATGGATTTATCGATATTGAACTGGTTTATCGATATTTAACATATTTATTGATTTCTATATGAATTTATTGATATCGAAAAATTTATTGATATTGAACTTATTCATTGATATTGAATGGATTTACTGATAAATTTATGAGTTTACTGTCACTACACAATTTCATTAATATTGTATACTGTTTATCGATTCTACTACATATTCATTGATACTACTGATTCATTGTACTGATCTTATAGCATGTGATACACCGAATACTTACTGATACAAGTGATACACTGATAAGACTGATAACATGTGATTCACCGGACAAGTGATATAGATTAACTGTATTGCATGTGATACATCGAGCATGTGATACAGAATATGCTTTTACTATATTGCTGTGATTTCAACTATTCTTATCGATGTATTGATTTGATTATTTTATATGATTTCATACCGATTGATATTATTAATATGGTATTAATTTGACAGATATTATTGATACGATGATTTTTCTCTATCGATTTGACTGATATTTAAAGATATTATGGATTCTTTTAAGAATTGATGTATGGACTGATTTATTGAGCATTATGGATTTTTCTACTGTTTACTGATTCTCGTACTGATAATTGTGGATTTTAATTATTATGCATTGATTTCTGATTTCTGTATTTGCATCGATTCAACGATCATGTGAAATTGACTGATATTGATTCGACTGATTGACATACATATTGCATACGTACCGTGCTTTGATTTCAGTTGTAGGTATTTGGTGACCTGCTGAGCTGTTTAAGCTCAATATATGTGGTTAATGATTTTAGGTCAGGACAAGGGAGCAGGAGAGTGAGGTTGATCAAGATTGCCAGGTTTTTATTATTTTGTGATAGTTATTCTTTTGTACTCAGGACTCGATGGATTTATGATCATTGTTGAAGATCCTGAGTATTGTAAATGAAAATATAATATTTACATTAATGTTTTAAATTATAGATTTTTGTTAGACTGTTTGTCACTGATTGATGATTATAGATAGATTTAGTAGATAGATTTATTTAAAGGTTCGACTGAATAATTCTTCCAAGTTAGATCTTGGGGCATGACATCATTACAGCTCCATCTTCTAAAAAGGAAAAAATAAAATGAAATACAAACAATGGTGTAAGTGTTCTTCTTGAGGTTTAGAATATATGCACGTTATGAACAAAAGAGTCAAGATTGAGCTTGACAAACCAACATATAATGGAGAACCGATGAGTGTTTTGGGTTGGAGGATACTAGAGAAGCGAGGAGAAGAGGAAACCCTAGACAAATCAAAAGAAGGTGAGGGAGGAGAGCTAAGAGAGTGAGCGTGGTATAATTGATGGTGGGTACACAAACTGTGGCTAAATCCCTTTGCTAATTAAACAGTGTGGGTCATTCTGGGTCGGTATCAAGATTTTGGGTTAACCTAAACCCAACCTGGAATTACAAATGGGTAATAATTATAAACCTCAAATCAACTCAACTTTGAAATGGGTTGAACCTAACTCGAAATTTTTTGGTCGTGTTCGGGTTGGGTTATCGTATCGTGTTATTTTTTGGCAGCTCTGGTTTGACATATATGAGATTTTTTGTCAGAGCATTGCTAAATGACATTAACCTATATGGAAAAAATCGAGATAAAACCATTGAGGATGTTTGACCAATCTGATGTTATTTGTATGAGCATTGTGTAACACCCTAATACCTAAACTCGAAGAATTCCTTTTCTTTTCTCTTTATTATCTTTCCAACTTATTCCATTTTTTAATTAATAACTAATAATCATTCATTTATAATTAGATTAGTTTAACATCTAAAGCTTATTAATTATATTAAAAAAATAAATAATGATAGAAAAAATATAATTATATTGGTATTATCAATATTTACATATTGTAATAAAATTTAAAGTCCAAAAAGCATATATATCTAGTAGCCATTATTTGCTACAAAATAATATATATAAACCAAAGAGCTTAAAATAAAACCAAAATAATTACCATTTTTAACCTCAAGCTGCATGCTCCTTACCTTTACAAGAAATTATGTAAAAATTACATAATGAGCTTACAATGCCCAATAAATAATCAAATCTTATCACTGCCTTCAATTAAAGGCAGAAGATTCAATATACTTGCCCTAGTTCCAATCAATATTAATCAATAAGATATCAATATGAATGATAAATAGTGTATGCAATTAATATCAATAAATAGTCAAGATCAATATAATAAGTAAAAACATTGTTTGCATAATGAGAGCCTAGCTCAATTGTATTAAATAGAATAAAATATATCTAAAACTAGCAAATAAAATAAAATAAAGAATCATAAAATAAAATAGCTTAAATAAAATATCAAGAACCAGGTGGGAAAATAACTACATAAACTTAGGTTTTGTTTGGGATAACTTTCTTGCTGCTTTCTAAAGCAGCTTTTTTATACAAAAAATTTTAATTTAATAATTTTTTGTACTATAAAGTAGTAAGAAACTGCCCCAAATGAAAACTTAAGCTCACAATGAAAGATGTTTTTGGTTGTAGTATACTTTGTGATGAGTTTCTTAACATTAGGCCTGAGATACGTAGGAAGTCATATACTTTCAACTACCGGGATTTGGTGTGCCTCACCCGGGTGGGGGATTTTTTTATTAAAATAGAAGCATAGTTACTCACTTTTATTCTTTCATTCATCTCATTTTAGTTCTGACTTTTATATGTAAATAAAGTACGATAAGATATTATAATTAATTTGTGCATCCACTAGAAAAATTTATGGCTCCATCACTCAACTCGTGGATTAAACTATTATATTGAGTCATTGTTGTTATTTTCTCATAGTTGTAATAAGGTCATCATTAGTGTATATTATATCACTCATAGCCTTATTGTCATTATGGGGTAATGATGGGACGTTGAACAAGTCCAATGAACAATAGCTAATTTTCATTGCTGGATTTTCATGAAGAAATGAATAAACACGAATATTTATGTGATTCACAATGTCACTTGTGAAATTGGGTCATTGTTGTTTTTTTCTCTTAGTTGTAATATAGTCATGATTAGTATATATTATATCAATCATCGCTTATTTTCATACTGGGATAAGGATGGGATGCTGAACAAGTCCTATGAACATGAATATTTATGCGATTCACAATGGAAAGTAATAATCATTAAAATTTTATAACAAAAAAAAGTCAACATATTCGCTCCCCCTCCTAAAAAAAAGAGTAAACAGTGGTTGCTTGATGAGATAATCAAGTGTGATAATATTATGTGAAATATGATATCAAATGCCTAAATAATAGACACATGAACTAATTTTGCATTAACTTCTTATACCTATACAACACATCATTAACAAATTTGACACTATAAAGATTTTATTTCAAATAAATAAAGCAAATAACTCTTCTAAATTAAATTTCTACTTAAACTAAATCTTTTATCCAAATGAATCACAATATCATAAATAAATAAATGAATATATAAATAACTGTTATTTATTTATTGTTTTTAAGTATGTCTGAAAGTTTCTTACTGATTTTTTAAAGGGAATTTACATACATACTACTTTATTTTATACTATTTACATATTTAACACTCAAACATTAATATTACATGCCTACCACCCATATATAGCTTTAATATCAAATATACCACTTCTATAATTCATTTATATCATTCATACAATCCTATAAACTTTAATATTTCATTCAATGCACTCAAATTTATTCTATGGGTGGTATTCATCAGTGTCGGAGCCAGAAATTTTGTTGAGGGGGGGCTAATGAAAGCCGTTTTCGAGGTCGTGATTCGTGAGTTGCGAGAAATGAATAAAGGGGAAAACGAACCATTAATGCTTTTCATGTGTCCAGAAAATTGTCGGTGGCTTATATGGATTAATAAATATCTTTAAAAGAAAGATTTATACAAATTAGAGCATGATTTCTCGTTGGCAAAATTGTTGTTCTATTAAGCCACTAAAACAATCTACTTTAAGCCCCTTTACTTTCAATTTTAGCTTTAGTATGGAATTGGAGAGAGGAGTTGAATATACATAATATTGATTTAGTTAGGTGCGCTGTCATGAGTGCGCGGCTGCAGCACTTTCATTGCGCAAAAAAATGAGGAAAAGCAAAACCCTTCATAATAATCAATTAAATCATTAGCAGTGAAAAAATAATTAAATAATTGGGTGGTGATTTAATATTAGATAATAAATAATTAGTTAATTATGAAAGTTTTAATAAAATCATATTTAAATAATTAAATATTTTAAATAATAATTAATCAAATAGCATGTAACTATGCATTAAAATCTATTTTCATCATTCTTTTCACAATGGAAAATCATTCTTACTCTCCCTTTTAATATTTTACCCCATTACTCTTTCTCTCTCTACGGCTTTAAAAGTGGAAGGTAGATTAAAGGCTTAAAATGCAAAAAAAATTTGTAATTAATAAAATGAAAGCTGCACCTTTTATAGCAGCTCTAACGTGGAACTATCAACTTTTTACCCCTTCACCTAAGTAAAAGAAAAAATTTTAGGGAGGGGAGGGGCATGTGTCACCTCTTGTCCCCCCCTCCCTCCCTCCGCCCATGATAGTCATGTACTATTAATTTTTTGGTATTAGATATGTAAATAATATAAAATAAAATGGTATGTAGGTAAAACCCACTTTTTTTAATTCACGGCGACAGTTCATATTCCAGAGTAGGAATTAGGATTTAAGTTAAATCTTGCCTAAAACCTACCTACAACTTCTGTGAGTCGCGCTCTGCTCTGTCATTCGCTGATAAAGTACCATTCCTAGGGTTACTCCGTGAACATTTTGGATTGAATCTTCACTTCCTGATGAGGTAAATACGCCTCCATCAATGGTTGCTAACGGTACATTTATCTTGATGATTTTTAGTTCAATTTCATGGAAAACTAGGTTGCTATCTTGGTGATTTTGATGTGCTTATTTATAGAGTTAGTTGGTAATGTTGCCGCGGCTTTAATGAAAATCGTGGGTTTGTAATTTGTCAATTGATTTCTTTATCTTTTTATTTTTCCTTTCGTGAGTTTTCAGTCGGCAGCCTGAAGTTCTGTGGGCGCAGCGATCGGATAAGGTTTATCTGACGATATCTTTACCGGACGCCAAAGATGTCTCTGCTAAGAGTGAGCCGGAGGGTTTCTTCAGTTTCTCTGCGATTGGAGCTCAAGGAGAGTCCTTTTCCTTTAACTTGGGGCTCTATGAACCAATTATTCCTGAGGTGAGTTTCATAAACAAGTGTAGTATTTGTAAGCAATCACTAATCAAATTATTGATATGCAGTTATTCAGGCCTAGTAATATCACCATACATTCTACCAATCAAGGATCTATAGTATTCTGATGATCTCATCTCATCACTGAACATTTAAACACAACCTGACAACTAACTAGAAAATCAAGATGATAGCTTAAAAACTCAACTGCTGTATGATATTATCCAACCATCTATTCAACCGTCCAACATTACCATCTAGTATAGATTGGGTAAGTAATCCAAAGTCTAAACTTAGTCCACACTCCATTTACCAAAGGACAATTATGCTGATCTAAGTTAATGTTCATTTAAGGGTTCAAGATAAGCTTCACTTTTTCAGCCTATCAAGCCAACAAATGCTTGAAGGGAAGTGAGGGTAATCAGTGCTGGAAAAAAAGGGCATAATTGATGTTAGTAATGCATTAAATGGGGGAACAGAGGATCATGAGCGAGAGATTGATGTTGTTATGTGTTTATAGGTTATAATTACTCAATATGTAATATCAAGGAAAGCATGTATGAAGAACCTATAATTGGAAAACAAAATTAATTCCCTATAATGTAATAATTAATAGAACAATAGAAAGACACAAAATCACAATACTAATATTGAAAAAATAAACAAGGAACATAAAAAAAACTAAACCTAACAATACCTGGTGAGGATGTAAGAACGACAAAAATATATTGTAATCGGAGGAAATGTGACTACAAAATATTAGGGCAGTGGCAGGTGAGAGGGGATCGGGTTAGAGAGTCAAGAGGTTTAAATTCTAGAGCGAGATGAAGAGAATGAGAAGAAGTTTGAGGGAATGACAAATGTGAGGTGCAATTGCTTGAGGAAAATTTAGGGTTATGACATTACAAGTGACCTTTTGTGAGTTGCAATAATAACACCAACACAACATCAAGCCTTTTTTCCACTATGTGGGGTCAGAGGCATGAATTCTTTTTCTCCATTATGTCATATTAAGAGTCAAATTCTCATTTAAATCTAATAAAAAAAGATAATTTCTAATATTTTCTAAGTCTTTTTAGGTATAACTCTACGTTTCTTAACATAAGCCAAATCTAATACATCTACTCTCCTGACCGGGTCTTCGGAAGGCTTTCGTTTTATGTGACCATGCCATCTAAGGCAACTCTCTCTAATATTATCTTCCACTGGAGCTACTCCAATCTTTTCACATATATGCTCGTTGTGTATATTGTCTCTAAGAGTAAAGCCACTTATCCACCTAATCATCCTCATCTCTGCAATACTTAACTTAATATTATGCTTCTCTTTTAATGGACAACATTCTACACCATAAACATTGATGGTCTCACCACCATCTTATAGAATTTTCCCTTAAGTTTGAGGGGGAATTTTCTATCACACAACAAGCCCGATGCATTCCTCCACTGCAATCACTAAGTTGAATTCTACTAATGATATTCCCATCTATTTCACCATCACTCTAAACAATAGACCAAAGATATCTAAAACATATACTATTATTAATGACTTGATTGTCCAAAGTCACAATTCCCGCACTAGATTTATTACTACTAAAATTACACTCAAAATATTTGTTTTTAGATATCCTCAAAGTAAACTTTTAGACTCTAAGGTTAACCTCAATAATTCAAGTTTACCTTCAACTCCCTCTCTAGTCTTATCAATAAGAAGAATATCATAAGCAAAAACATACACCAGGGTACAACCTCTTGCAAATGTCTAGTGAGAAAATCCACGACTAAAACAAAAAGATACGGGCTTAAGGCTGATGCTAGATGTAATCCAACTGAAATAGGAAACTACTTGATCAAACCACCTTGTGTGATATAATTACTTCATTAGAGATCGAAAATTTTAGATTTTATTTGTTTGATCTACCCTTCTAATACTTCTATCTTTCTTCCCACTATAAGTCCTTGGATCTTTGTTAGGCTCGAAAATATGGATTTTCAACACAAAAACGACAAAATTCACGACCTGAAATAGAAAAAACTGCTGGAATTCTCCAAAAAATAGCCCAAAAACAGTCCGTAAACTGCTCTAATGCCAATTTGATAGGAAGTGCTTGTAGAAATTTAGGAAAAGCCTTGATTGGAATCAGATTTAAGTCATTTCATAAAACCAACAACTAGAAAGCTAGGAATAGAACACACAAGTACACTTTTTTATTGGAAGTTTAAGGAAAGAAAATACAAGATACAAGTGGATTTTCAATTGGAGAGGAAGATCCGGTTCTCCCAAATCTCTAGACGCCGTTAGAGCCCAAAACCTAAGAGAGATCTCAAAATTCAGTCAAATTCAAGATGTCTTAACCCTAGCAAAACATACTATTTAATGCATAAAATTCAAAAGGAATTCTCTAAACAGCCCTTACTTGGAAATTTCTTTCCTAACTCCCCCAAAAATTCTTCCTAAACAGCTCTGTTGGCCCCTGCGGTTCGAGCAGCAGGTATGGGAGGCGGGCTCTGTTTCGCCTCGCTTAGAAGCTGGCCAGTTCAGTTTGGACCGGTCTAACAAATGCCTAAAGATCCCGCTCGCTACTTGCATCTCTATTGCTCCTGCTTGGTCTCTCTTGCTGCTGTTTGCTCTCTATTGCTTTTGCTGCTTGCTCTCAACCACTACTGCCACTTCCTTCTCAACTATTGTTGCTATTCTTCTCTTCTAGCTACGGCCGATTCGGAAGCTAATAAACTGGGCGAGATGCAGATTATAGGAATGCAACTGTTCAGCTGAAGAAGAAAAATTAAAATTCATAAGAGGAATTGTTGTGGACAACAAATAGAATATTAAAACAGTGAGGGAAAATTTATGACAAGAAAATTCAATTAAGTTTTTGCCATAATTTCATTCAAAAGTCATTAAGATCCTCTCAGAAGAATTCCTATCATCTTAGACTCTCATTTTAGGCTTGCACGATAACACTAAGAGGTTGACTATTATGTTCCAGCCATATGGATTGACTTGTGAATCAGCTTGAACATGATAGGGTGACTCCAGTTTTGCTCAAAGTATTAGTGAGCTTTAGCTTCAGATATTCTTATCATCCCTAAACATAGAGTTAATTTTTTTCAGACAGATAAACAAATGGTTTTAAACGCATATATGCATTTGATTGTAATTACTAGAACTTTCAAGTATTATGTGTTTTCTTAGATATGTTAGTTGTACATTCCATAGTCATGTTTCTCTCTTTTTTTCTAAAAATTTTCAGAAAGGAAAAGTCCATATTGGACTGCGCAACATTATTTGTTCCATTCATAAGGAGAAGAAAGGTTGGTGGAAGCGACTACTGAAATCAGAGGAGAAAGCTGCTCCATATATCAAGGTTGATTGGAATAAATGGTGTGATGAGGATGAAGAATCTGAACAGTGTAAGTGCATTAAATTTCTGCTAAGTTTAGTTTATGATGCTGCAGTTGTAAGTGACAATTGTGATAACCATAAATGGACTGGAATAGTTAGAAAATTGTTTAACATGGGCAATTTAATCTGTTTCAACGTTTTTTATATTTATTTACTAGAACTGTTATAATCTTATTGAGAGAAATTTTCGGACATGCTTATTCAGAATCTCATTTATATTAAGTTTCTTATTTAGAGTTTGGTGAAGGTCCGAAACCTATCTCTCACTGAGATTTTCAAGTAGTGCATGATCTAGCATTGTCCTTCCAAGTCAAAACAACACCGACGTTTAGAAGTTGTCTGCTAAGGTGTATGTTTACTATTTATTTAACTACTGCATTTAAACGGTGTTGATTGCTCAAAAAAGCTGAGCGTTTCAAATCATGTTTCCACGTTAGTTGTTGTTCTCTTAGTACCATCTTATTTTGACTTCTCACATTCGAATTACACATGATAGTTGATCTTTTGTACGTGACTTTGTTTTCAGAGTTACAATTCGTCATTAATTATGCTTTTTGAATTTGCCATCCTTCGCTCTATTTTTTTGCATTATAGTAAGAGAAATATAGCGTTCCCTTTCACTAAATTTTCTGCTTTTGCCTCTTTTTCATGTAACTTTTCATTTCTTATCATCTTGCCTCCTCTTTATTCATCCCAAGGGCAATAATCACTGTTGTCTCTTTTACAATGCTACAATGAATGCAATGCATTTATGATGTAATGCTATTAATTCGTACCATTATTGATATGGTTCTAAAAAAATATCCCGATTAATTATAATTGTTCAATAAAAGTAATCAATTTTCATGCTTTGATGATCTTCATGCAACAATGTTGAACAAGGTGATTCTTCTAGCTCCTATAACATTGGATTGTGTTAATGCTCTTGTCATCTAATTGAACATAATATAGTGCTTCAAATTGACATCAATCTTGGGGTTTGAAGATCATTTAATTTAGATCATTGTTCGCAACAGTCACAACAACAGCATCAAACCGTTATCCCATTATGTGTGGTCGACTACAAATTTTTTTTTTCATTGTGTTCTAATAAGAGTCAAATTATCATTTAAATCTAATAAAAAATTTTATTTGTATACTTTTTAATCAAGTTTTTTTTATCTCTATTTTCTTAACATAGACCAGATCTAATACATCTACTCTCATAATCAGGTCATCAGAAGACTGATGTTCATCTAAGTCGGCTCTCTTTAATCTTATTTGTCACTACACATTTCGCATTCTGACTCTAAATGTAAAGCCACTCTCATCCACCTAAGTAACTCATCTCTGCAGCACTTAATTTTATTCTTCTTTTTTAATGGCTAGCATTTGTGCCATAAAGTATTGCAGTTCTCACTGCCATCTTATGGAACTTTTCCTTAAATTTGAGTGGTACTTTTCTATCAACAGACTTGATTCATTCCTCCACCTCACCCATCCAACTTGAATTCTTCTATCATATCTCTATCTATTTCACCTTCGCTTTGAGTTATGGATCCGAGATATTTCAAACATGGGCACTTTTTAATGAGTTGATCGATCAAAGTCACAACCCTCTAACTAGATCTTTTACGACTAAAATTACACTCAAACAAAAATCTTTAGATTTTATATCTACTCAAACGAAAAACTTTAGTCACAACCCCCACACTATATATATCCCAATTTTTTTATCTTTTACAGCTAAACCAATTTTTATAAACAAACTTCTTATTTTTTATATTTACTTGCACATTTTGATTTCAACACAAACTATTTTTATTATTAAAAACTTTTTTTCCCTTTAATTCTCCAAGCACGTAGTGGGATAAAGGCTTGATGTTGTTGTTGTAGTATTCTCCAAGCACATATTTTACAACTTTTTTTATATCACTAGTTATGTTTCCCAACTAATATTAGCTTCAAAATTTTGATATATTAAATCTTCCTTTCAAAAATATTTTTATTAAGCATTCTTTGAATCCTTTCATGTAATCTTAAGGCAACATTTTACTTTATTTTAAAATTTTAACCTCATCTTAAAGTCTAAAACTAATAAGCTAAGTTGGGTACATAAACTTTTACTTGGAATGACTTTATAATTTTTGCAAACTTAACGATTATTTGTTTAATAATAAAATAATTAATCTGAGTTTTATTATATCCATTCTTATAACTAATGAGATGCTCATCTCTTTTATTCAATAAAATATTAGTACTTGTAAAATTATAAGTTAAAACAAAATTTAATATAGTTTTACCACCTTTATTACTCGCTCAAAATCCATAGCCACAATGAATGGTTTTAAAATCTTCCATCACTCTACTGATATGTCTATTTAAATCCCCTCAAACAAATTTTTTTCTTCAAGAGATACCTTTTAGATTAATTCTTCAAAGTTATTCTAAAATTTAAATTTTGAACACATATCCAAACATAAGTATGGAGTATAAGCATTTATAATATTAACATTAACAACAATCTTTAAAGTTATAATTTTATCTTCAATTCTATTAATTTCTACAATATTATCCTTCAAACTCTTATCTATAATCACATATATACAATTTTTAGTACGACTCCTACCTGAATACCATAGTTTAACTCATAAACTGTCAATCGGTCTTTTCTCAAGTCCATTTAGTTTTTTGAATAAATAGAATATTTATTTTTCTATGAATCATAATTTTATTAATTCTATTAATTCATTTGTAAGAGAACATATATTTCAAGTTCTTATCATAATTCTAATTCCATAAACCAACTTGTTTGCCCACATCCGTCCGTGATGTGGAAATCCTTATTTAACTTTGCACTTAGGCACCAATGCAGGGCTCTTATACACTTTTTTGCTATATTTAGGCCATACTAGTCCCCATCAGTTCTAGTAATTTATTCATGTCATGAGTGCTCAATAAATTTTACACTGGCTATTGACTACCTAACTCAAGTCTCTATTTTTCTCATTTAGGATTTGGAACTTGGAAACGACAGTTGGGAGTGTCAATCGGGTTTTGGGTTGGCTTGTTAACCTTTTGTTTTAAATTGTGTGTAAGACATGATATTGGGTTTAAGATAATCCATCTACGCCAACTCTACTTGCACCTGATACGCAACAATTTTGTGTTGTCTATGTGGAATTTATTCTATATTTTTGATTGACAACGCATGCCATTCTGCAATAAATATCCATGAAAGGACTAATCACATATTGTTGAGATCTATGAAGCATAAGCTTGCCTCTTCACTACGGGGTAGGACCTCCTCCCCTATTTAAGCAATTATCAATCAACTTAGTGAATTATTGAACCCTTCACCAAGTATTAAGGGGCAACCTAGGATACTTTCCTCTTATATGAGGCTTCACATTAATGTCTTTTGAAGACAATGATGCTTGCATGACACTAACCCACACCAATTATTACTTAAATAAAAAACTAGTTGCATGAATCCATCCAATTTATCGATTTCCAAAGGTCATTAAAGATGCAACTTCAACCTTTATTGTTTGCTCCTTGGTTGGGCAAAGTCTGAAATTATGCAATTGAGTGTTGAGGTTTTTTTTTTTCATGAGGCAAAGTGTAAACCTCAAAATTAAACTATTAAATTAATGAAACATACAAAACAATAAGTAACAGGCTTACATTAAACTAAAATATTGAAGTAAGATAATAAAAAGTCATACAAAGCTATATGGACTATATAAGATATCAAATTACACCATTAAATTAATGAAAAATATAAAACAAGTAACATACCTATATCAGAGTATGATATGAAATTAAGATAATAAAAAATTGGGGGATTTACATACATACCATTTTATATCAAGCTATTTACACATCTAACACAAAAATTTTAATATGTCATGCCTACCACCAATAGATTAAATATGGGTGCAAGAAATGAAATTTTAAAGTTTAAAGGGTGTTTGGAATGAAATATATGAGTGACATTTTTTATATTAAAATTGTTTATGGGTGGTAGGGCATGAAATATTAAAATTTTAGGTGTTAGATATGGAAATAATATGATATAAAATGAAGCTTGAGATAAACTAGTAAACATAATTATAAATTTAAAATAAATTATTCTTTCTCATCAAACAATAAGCATGAAGGGCTATCAATTACGGTTGGTGGTAGCAAATCATTTGTAGCTGCAAAGGAGTTGCATCAAGGGTAACGGTGGTCATAACAGCAGGGATAGTGGAGGCACTTCAGAAACCACGCAGCCTTGCCCAGTTGGGATTCCATACAACATGTGGCTTCGAGGCATGTGCACTTGAGCTTCGACTTGTATCTCCTAAGCGGGCATCTAAAGGAGATGATGCCTCCTTTACACCGCCTTCAAGTCCATGAAGCAATTGAATGCCAACTCGACTCCAATATTGTCTTAAGAGGACTTTAATGATGAGCTTCATTCTAAATCAATCTTTTCAGGAGGAGCAAAAGAGAAGGCCAATAACATACTTATAATTGCATTTCATCCTCTGAAATCTTCATAAGCATGCGAATATGAGGTTGTTTAAAATGCCATCTTATCTCTTATGTGAAAAACTTGATTGTTGTTTAGTTATTTTGTTGGGCAAGCCTTCAAATATTTTCTTCCTATGATAGGCCTTATAAATCTCATAATTGGAATATCAGGTCGAATTTGCCTTTTTTAGGGGTTATCTTCTTTTATGGCCTTACAGGAGATTGACCAATAAAAAACTTTCTCTTCAATAAGGGTCACTAAATGGACAAGAAGAGGATGGTCTACTTAACTAAAATTTAAGTCTTATTTCTTTATAAAAAAGATAATAAAAAGATGAAACAACATCAAGGAACCATGATTAAAGAGAAGCATGAATATAAAATTATAGAAGGAGCATACTTAACACAAATGGGGACTCAGTTGACCTTTGTCTATTGAACTCTTATCTTCTGGCATTGCATTACCTTGCAAGTGCCCATAATGACAAAGGATGCCGAGGATGGAACTTTTGAGTACCAACCTTCCAAGTGCTGGATGTCAGGGGCTGAAAACTTTTCCATTGAGCACGTTGTCACCTCTCAATTGTCTAGAAGGAGCAAGGTTCTAAGAAAAAAATTTACCCTAACTTGGGATCAAGTGCAATGAACCATAAAGTAACTACAAACAAGATAATATACCATAAAAGAAAATATCAAAATTTATGTTATTTAATTTAAGTAAGCTTACATTCACAGCTACACAAAGATCAAATTATCAACCAAGTTTCAGATGGGTACTTGAAGAGATTGCATTGAAATATTGACAAAGATGCAATTTTGTCTGGCTAAGAGAAAATGTTGTTACTTGTTGTGAAGGTAAGGGAGATGTTGCTGTTTTGGCATTTGCTCCCTTTGTCTCTCTATTGCAAGAATCAAAATAAGAGTTTTTCTTTACTATGACCAAGAGCTTTTTTGAGAATAAAAAATAGCAACAATTCTTGAAGAAGGCGGAGTACCCTTGCAAGCATCTAAAAAACTTCTTCCATTCTTTTTCGGATGATATTCCTCTCCACTCTCTTCTTTTCCTCTCATCTTTTTGTTTCTTTTTTTGTGATTCCATGAAACCATTGATTTTTTCCCCTTCTATAGTTACATCTTAAGATGCTAGGTAGCCTATCATCTGGAAAAAATAAGTGTGAATGGATTTTAAGTTGGTAGAATAGATCTTCATTTTGATAATCACCAATCTTGAAAATTAAATCAAATCTTATCCAAGAAAACCGAGGGAATTTAGACTCCAAACTTAATAATCTCCAACTCAGAGTTTGAATTTTTTATGTACTTGCTTATTGGTCATGTGAGAGCATTTTTATGTGCGATACTTTTTTATTACTAACGGAGGCAAATTGAGGCTTTACAGTTCCTCAACCAATAGATGACAAATCTGTTAAATCTTTTTTCTACATGTTTTGTCTTATTTTTGTGTTTCTCCTTGATTCTAAATTTTTGCCTGCCGTGCAATACCCATTTACCCTTTGGAAGTTCTTGCTTGACATAAACTTTATTTTGCATTGCTCTTTCATAATTATCAATAATGAATTTCATGATAGCTCCCATTTTTTGTATTTAATTATTAGATCCATTTTCTAATTTTTTATTCTATGAGTTACCAACATAATTGTTGAATACAATGCATCAACTTGTGACATTGCACTCTGCAATATATAGAGTTCACTAACTCCATTCACCTTCAAGACTTCCAACACACCATTATAGACCAAAGGGTATCCAAATCATTAGAGAATCAATATCCTTCAATACTAAGAACACTTGAGGATATTAGATTCTTCTTTAAATCTGATGCATAACAAACTCTAGCCCACTGTACAGTTACATCACCATGTGTCATTAACTTCACAGTGCTGGAATGCCCATGCTTTTAGACAGCTCCATTTTATAAAGACATGACCAAAACTTGCCTTATGCATGACAAACATTTCTAAATCATACACATGATTAGAATAAGCTGAATCAATAATACACAGTTGTTAACCCATTGTCTTTCATTATTAAAATAATATCATCAATTTTATAACCAGAAAAATTGCAGTAGTAATTTTATCACCCTACTCATCCTCTTTGTGGTTGCCCTTTGTTTATTGCTCTCGAACAAGAATAGTTTTCCTTTATGTATCAGTTCGAATTAGAATAGTTTTTCTTACAGAAAAAGCAAATACTACAACAACAACATCAAGTCTTTATCCAACCGTGGGGTTGGCTACATGAATCCTTTTTCTCCATTGTGCCCTGTTACGAGTCAAATTTTCATTTAAATCTAATAAAAAAGTCGATTCTAATATTTTCTAACCAAGTCTTTTAAGTTCTAGCTCTACCTTTCTTAACATAGGCCAAATCTTAAATATCTACTCTCCTAACTGAGTCATCGGAAGGCCGACATTTTATGTGACCAAACCATCTAAGACGACTATCTCTAATCTTATTTTTCACTGGAGGTACTCCAACCTTTTCACGTATATACTTGTTTTGCATTCTATCTCCAGGAGTGAAGCTACTCATCCACCTGAGCATCCTTATCTCTGCAACACTTAACTTAATTGTTATAGAAGAAGCAACTAATTTCTTTCAATTTATTTAGAGACTTAATGACACGATTTAAAGAGAATTTTTACTTATTGGATCTCTCAAACTTGCAATAAATATTTATCTGGTTTATCTAACTTAGAAATTACCTCCTTTGGCAGGTTTGAATTTTTGATATTCTCTAAACTTATTGTATAATGACCATACAATATGATATCCCGAAAGTGCTGTTAAAAGGGAGGTAAAAACCACAATTGTAACAAAGTTTGATCTTCATCATTAACAATAATACCATTAATTTTCAAATCTTGAATGATAGAGTTTAACACATTCAAATGTGATTTAATAGGCATTCCTTCTTGCATGTGAAATAGAATTTATATTTTTGATAAAGTTTGTTGGAGAGGCTTTTGATTATATACAAAGACTCCAACTTAGATTATAATTTTTTTGTAGTTTTTTTGTCCTTTTAAGGCATTTGCTAACGCCTCATTTGTTAATATATTTGAATCGTTAAGAGACCATTCTCATCTATCTATATATTATTTTCTTCACTCATGATATTAGGCATTTTGTTATATCCCATAAGTGCCTGTACAAGTCACTATTGTATAAGAACATATTGCGCCATGGTTTTCTAAAGATTGAAATCTTTGATCCATCAAAATTTTCAATCTTGAACATTATGGCTATCATACTTCTCATCAACTAACTTTGAATTTAGTTGTTAATAAAAGATTGCACCGCAACGTATGAGCAAGTATGTTGAATCACAAAGTAATTGCAAAAGATATCAAGTATCACAAAAGAGAATATGAAAATTTATGTGGTTTAACTAAATTAAGCCTCTATCCATGACTATGTAGAGATCTAATTATTTATTAGTCTTTAAGGGGGTATATGAAGTGATTACACTTACAAAATTGGAGATACAGATAAATATATAATTTTCTAGTTAAAAGAAAATGCAGTTATCTACTACGAAGATAAGGACTAGACATGAAGAATGAGATGCAATTATTGTTATAGTTACTCTCTTCACTTCTTTATTGCAGGAGTTAAATGAAAGATATTTCCTATATTAAGAGATTATCTTTAGTGCAAAGTTTGAGATAAGGACAATGTTAAATTTAGAGAATTGGAGGGGGAAAATATTTAATTTTATTGCACAAACTTGTAATTATTTATAAATATATACAAGATATTTTAATAAAGAAACAAATAATTATAGAATCATGCATAATTGCTCTAATGTAATCCTTCATAAATCAGCCACCTAAATATGGAAGGAGATCTAGGGATGTCAATTTGATGCGGGCAAAAGATACAGGGAGCCTATACCCTTCGCCCACAATAGACACGACGGACTTCTAACGACGAAATGGACAAAGGACAAGAAAAGGGACTAGAAAATCAACAAAAGGGAAGAACAAACTCTTATATTTCAAATAACGGGTCGGGTTCGGGTTGACCCAACAACCCGAAATTGACCCGAAAGTGACACGAAAACTCATATTTGACCTGAAAACCCGAGATTGACCCGATTTTGACCCGAAAATATAATATTGACCCGATTTTGACCCGAAAATTAGCAATTTTAGGTCAACTTCGGGTCATTCGTGTCGGGTCGGGTTGACCCGGACCCGAATCGGGTCGGGTTCAGGTCCAGAAAAAACGGGTCGGGTTCGGGTTAACCCGAACAGTGCCGGGTCAGTTCCGGGTTCTACCCGAACCCGACCCGCTGACCCGAATTGACACTCCTAAGGAGATCTATATGATTTAGGTGAGCCTTCCACATATTCCCATCCTAGCCATGGGATTAAAATGTCAATGGATATTAAAAAAAATGTCAATGAACAACTAGGATTTAATAGGTGAGCCTCCCATAGATTCCCATTCTAGCCATGGGATCAAAATTCCAAGGGACAGCTAAGATTTAATACTCCCCCTCAAGATGGGAAATATAGATCCATCATTCCCAGCTTGGTAATCAGTCGCAGAAAGGTAGAGTTATCGAGTACCTTGGTAAGAATATCTGTAAGTCAATCTTTTGATGAGACATGGTCGATATATATAAGACCACTGTCTAATTTCTCCTTTATGAAATGTTTGTCCACTTCTATGTGTTTGGTCCTGTCATGCTAAACCAGATTGTGAGCTATGCTGATTGTTGATTTGTTGTCACAGTGTAGCTTCATGGGTCCTTCCCACTTGATCCTTAGGTCTTCTAGACTTATCTTGATCCATAGTAGCTCACATATTCTTAAGGCTAGTTCTGTATTTTGCTTCTACAGTAGTCCTTGCCACCACTTTCTATTCTTCGTTCTCCATGTAAAAAGATTTACTCCAAGGAATGTGTAGTATCCCGAGTTAGATCGTCTATCTATTGATGATTCTATGTGATCTACATCAGTATATGATTTTGGGGTTATTCCACAGTCTCTTATGAAGAGAATCCCTTTATATTAGTTCCTCTTAAGGTTGTATTGTATTATGTTTATAGCTTGCATGTGAGTTTGCTTTAATTTTGCATTTGTTTTGGATTTTGCATGAACTGGCTGGCCATGCTTACAACAAATGTTATATCTAGTCTAGTGTAGGAAATGTAGATCAATTTTTTCACAAGTCTTTGATAAGTTTTTTTTATCTACATTTGGATCTTCTTTAGCTTTGTCCAATTTGAGATTTGGTTCTATTAGTATTGGTGCCGGTTTACAAGCTAGTTTACCTATTTTTTAAGAAGATCATTAATGTGAAATGAAAATTCTTTTGCTAGAGGAGGCCACTTCAATTCTAAGAAAATATTTTAAGTTACCAATTGATCTCAAATTCTTTTGCAAGATATTTCTTTAAAATCACTTTTTCCTTTTCATCATTCCCAATCAAGATGATATAATCCACATAAACTAATAAATTTGTGGCTTCTCATGAGTTTGAGTGTTTGAAAAATAATGTATGGTCTCATTGGCTCTGTTGATAACCATTAAGTAGCATGGCTTTTGGGAATCTTCTAAACCATGCTCTAGGTGACTGCCTTATCCCATATAGAGGTTTTTTTAACCTAAACACTTTGTTTCCACTAGATTTCTCCTTAAGTTATTGTGGAATCTCCATAAATATTTCTTCCTTCAAGTTCCCGTATAGGAATACATTTTTTATATCCAGCTACTCCAGATGTCAATTATAATCAGCTACTAGTGAGAGCAGGATCCTCATGGTGTTCATCGTAGTCACAGGTGAAAAAGTTTCCCGATAATCAATGTCATACATCTGAGTGTACCCTTTTGTTACCAGTCTCGCCTTATACTTTTACAATGTACCATCGGCTTTGTATTTCACAAAGAATACCTATTTGTAGCCTACTGGTTTTTTACCTACTGGTAGATCAGTGATCTCCCATGTCTTGTTCTTTTCCAGTGCTTGCATTTTACCTTTCGTGGCATTTTTTTTTTCAATTTTTATTAGATAAGGCTTCAGAAATATCATTGAGAATATGAATATCATTTTGTGTAATCAAAATTTTTTTTGGTGAAGGTGAGAAGTTATGGAAGGATGAGAAGTTGGTTATGGGGTAGAAGAAAGATTTTTTTGGTGAACTTGTATTTACCTCAATTTTAGGAGACGGTTCAAATTCTTGGATATGCTCTTGAGCATAATTTGGATTTACCCTGGGAATATAGTTTCACAAACTTCATGTAATCCATAATAGATTTGTCTTCAGTTTCCCTAGTTTTGATTTTAGGTTTAGGTGGATTGTTTTGAGGTGAAGTTGAAAGGTTAAGATAGGCAAGCTCATTTTTTTCTCATCTTCCTCAGTCTTAGTCTCCCCTTAAAGATGAGGTTTAGTGAAATAAGATTTTGTTCATAAAAAATAACTTTAACATATACAAGAGTTTTTTTGGTAGAAGGATGATAACACTTATAACCTTTCTAGGTGGATGAATATCCATCAATGATACATTTGAGTGTTCTTGGATTCAATTTTTCTCTATTTTGTTTGTGTTAAATTCAAAAAAATTGAGAGGGAAAAGGCTTTTTTTATTGCGCAAACTTGTCCCTATTTAAATATCTAAACAAGATATCTTAATAAAGAAACAAATAATTACAAAATCATGCATAATTGCTCTAATATAATCCTTCTTAAATCAGCCACCTAAATATGAAAGGAGATTAGTGTGATCCAGGTGAGCCTCATATGGATTCCCATCCTAGCGATGGGATCAAAATGCCAATGGATAGCTAGGATTTAATAGGTGAGCTTCCCACGGATTCTCATCCTATCCATGGGATCAAAATGCCAAGGGACGGTTGGGATTTAACATCCCGCCCCCCTCAAGTTGGGGAATAGTTATCCGTCATTCTCAGCTTGGTAATCAGTCCCAGAAAGTTAGAGTTATTGAGTCCCTTGATAAAAATATATGTAAGCTGAACTTTTGATGAGACATGATCGATACATATAAGACCGTTGTCTAATTTTTCCTTTATAAAATATTTATCTACTTCTATATGCTTGGTCCTGTCATGTTGAATTGGATTGTGAGCTATGTTGATTGTTGATTTGTTGGTACAATGTAGCTTCATGGGTCCTTTCCATTTGATCCTTAGGTCTTTTAGAATTATCTTGATCCATAGTAGCTCTCATATTCCTAAGGTCATAGCTTTGTATTATGCTTATGTAGTAGTCCTTGCCACCACTTTTCTATTTCTTTCTTCTCCATGTAAGAATATTTCCTCCATGGAATGTGCAGTATCCTGAGGTAGATCATCTATCAACTGGTGATCATATGTAATATGCATTAGTATATGATTATGCGGTTATTCCACAATCTCTTCTGAAGAGAATCTCTTTACTTGTGTTTCTCTTAAGATAATACTATATTCTATCTAAG
The DNA here is from genome assembly GCF_001605985.2 of Dendrobium catenatum. NCBI lineage: Eukaryota > Viridiplantae > Streptophyta > Magnoliopsida > Asparagales > Orchidaceae > Dendrobium > Dendrobium catenatum. The sequence goes on from NW_021318735.1 coordinate 2,184,497, forward strand.
CTTACATGTGTTTGCTTTGAATTTTGCATGAACTAGCTGACCATGCTTACAAGTTACAACAAATGTTATATCTAGTATGGTGTGGGAAAGGTAAATTAATTTTCCCATAAGTTTTGGTAAGCTTCTTTATCTATACTTGGATTTTCTTTGGCTTCACCCAATTTGATATTTGGTTCTGTTAGTGTTTGTGCGGTTTACAAGTTAGTTTACATGTTTCTTTAAAAAGATCATTAATGTATTTTTTGTTATGAAATGAAGGTTTCTTTGTTGGAGTGAGCCACTTCAATTTCAAGAAAATATTTTAATGTACCGAGATCTTTGCATCTCAAATTCCTTTGCAAGATATTTCTTTAGTATCACTATCTTCTTTTCATCATTCTCAATCAAGATGATATCATCCACATAAGCTACTAAAATTGTCACTTTTCCTGAGTCTCTGAGTTCTTGAAGAATAATGTATGGTCTCCTTGGCTCTACCAAGATCTTTGATCAATTTTCCCACAAGTCTTTGGTAAGCTTATTTATCTACATTTGGATCTTCTTTAGCTTCTCCAATTTGAGATTTGGTTGATGTGTGGGGGAGCTCCAGGAGCTAGCCCTGTCAGTACCATTAATGGTCGATTGGGGGGCCATCAAGGAAGAAAGCGTGCGAGATAAGGAATTGGGAAAGATCAGGGCGGATCTGAGGAAAGACAAGAACAGTCAGCCTGGTTACAGCATTGAGGGGGAGAGATTATTATACCAAGGGAGGTTCGTGATGCCACGAACTTCTATACATATTCCACACTTGCTGCAGGAGTTTCATGGCAGTGCAGTCGGGGGCCATTCCGGAGTACAGAAGACATACAGAAGGTTAGCAGCTGAGCTCTACTGGAAAGGGATGCATAAGGATGTCGAGGAGATGGTGGCAAGGTGTGAGGTGTGACAGAGAAATAAATACATGGCAATGGCACCAGGAGAGTTACTCCAACCATTGGCACTTCCAAACAAAGTTTGGGAAGAAGTGTCTATGGATTTCATCGACGGCCTGCCCCGTTCAGAGGGTTACACAGTCATTTTGGTAGTGGTGGACTGCCTCAGTAAGTATGCACATTTTATCCTTCTACGACACCCTTACACCGTGGTATCAGTGGCAACAGCTTTTATCAGGGAAGTGGTGAGATTACACGGGCTGCCGGAATCAATTGTGTCCGATAGAGACAAAGTGTTCCTTAGTTAGTTTTGGAAGGAACTGTTTCGAATGCAGTGTACTGTTCTCAAGAGAAGTACCGCTTATCATCCTTAGACAGATGGCCATACAGAGGTAGTAAATTGGAGCTTGGAAACGTACTTGAGGTGTTTTGCTTCAGAAACACCACGAAAGTGGGCCAAATGGTTACCTTGGGTAGAATATTGGTATAACACTTAATACCATTCCGCAGCTCAAATGACCCCTTTCAAAGTGCTCTACGGGAGAGACCCCCCACACTTAGTGCATTATGAGAGGGGAAATACACCAATATCTTCAGTGGAGCAGTACCTAGAGGAGAGGGATCATGTGCTAGAAGAGTTAAAGAAACATCTTGGAAGGGCACAACAAATCATGAAGGAGCGAGCCGACACACACAGGAGAGATATATAGTATGAAGTGGGGGAGAAGGTTTGCTTGAAGATAAGGCCCTACAGACAGAAATCAGTGGCAAACTGGAAAAATGAGAAATTGGCCCCGAGGTATTTTGGTCCCTATGAGGTCACTGGGAGAATTGGAGCAGTAGCGTATCGACTGAAGTTACCCCCGTCCGCCACCATACACCCGGTGTTCCATGTGTCACAGTTGAGGAGAACGCTTGGGGAGCATGTAGCCAGTCCCGAGCTACCAGCATCATTGACATAGGACTTGGAGGTGGTAATGGAACCCATGGAGCTAGAATGAATAAGAGTTAATAAAAAAGGAACCAAGGAAGTGTTAATCAATGGAAAGATCTTTCTGACTACGAGGCTACCTGGGAGCCCTATGAGATGGTGAAGAAACAGTTTTCAGACTTTCACCTTGAGGACAAGGTGAATCTTTGGGAGGGGAGTAATGTTACGAGTGGACCGGTCCCCACTGGACCGGTCCGGTTTTATGCCAGGCGTCTGGCTGGGCGGAAACAGCAGGAAGGGGCGGCATCCCCCGTGGGCCCCATGCAGGTTTAAACTTGATTTTGGGAGGGAGAAATTTGAACGAGGGGCTGTTTTAGGAAGTCCATTATTGTCCTTTATGAGCAATTTTGTTTAATTAGGAGTTTGGGGGGAATTGGCTCCTCATCTTGAATTGGAGTTTTCTCTTTGAGATCTAGGGTTTTTGTTGGCTCTTGGCGTTGCCGGAGATATTGGAGAGTTTTTCCTTCCTCTCGAATTGAAGGAAAATTGTATCTTGCTTGTTTTTTGCATCTACTAGCGGAATACAAGTGTTTGCAATCATTTTCCTACGACTTTCTCTCAAGTTCTCTCAGATTTTCTATTATTTGAGCTGTTTTCCTGCTGTGGACAGCAGTTTTCTGTGTTCGATACTTGGTTTGGGTTAGGTTTGCTTGTGAATATAAGCACTTCCTATCACAATACCTTTTAGGGTGCGTTTGGGACGGCTGCAGCTGTCGGTAAAGTAGGTTGCAAAGTTATTGTATAGAAAGTTACTTTCAGAAATTGCTGTACATAAAACAGTATATTTTGTTTGGGAAGTATTACTATTAAGTTGCTGTGCTGCAGCTGTATGGGAATAAATTACCTTTATACCCTTATATATTGAGATAAAAAAAATGATGTAAATGTCAATTTTTTTTCAAAAAAAAAAAAAAATTACGTTAATAAATATTCACGACGTAACAGGGGTTTCATCCTCCTCGTCTTCCTCTCCATCACCATACCTGCAGATTTCATAGTGATTGGTGAAAAGGGACCATGCGAGGTACATGATCGCGCCAGTTAGAGCGCCACAGCCTACGCCAAAGAGGAGCCCAGCAACAACGACAAGGATATCTTTGGCCCTCTCTTGGAGAGAGCTCATGCCGAAGTTGGGCTCGGCCTGGACCATCTCAGCCGAGCGCGGGCGAGATACGGTGAAAAGGAAAAAGAGGAGCGATGGAGACGCCATGTGCCCGGCGGAGATTTAAGTCATTTTTCCGCGGAAAGCAGCGGAACGCAGGACATGGGGAAAGGTCGCGAGAAGCAGGTATGTGCCGCGAAACCTTTTCTGAAGTCGTTCTGCCGCAATCCCCCAAACGGAAATTTAATAACTTTTTATAAAGCAAAGCAACTGTACCGCCGTCCCAAACGCACCCTTAGTCTATCTTTCATGCTTCCCAGGACGTTTCACCCTTCATCTTCTATAAAGCTCTATAAGACCCATTCTGACTTTGACTTGATCATATCTACACCAACCGATACTAGCCGATTTGAACACAAGCATGAACTCCTTAATCTAGAGTGTTCTCAAATATGCTCAGGTTGTATTTAATATTAGGAGTTTACTCCTTTGGAAACTTTTGATTCCCAAAATTAAAATAAATCTTATTTGAAGCTACATTTATTGGAGGGGAAATTTCTGGTATGAGTACACTTAATTTGACCTACGTTGATCCTGATGGGTCTATATAGTGTATTGATCAGCTATTGTTAGTCCTTTGCTACAGCGCCGCAGGTGTCTTTTGAATCCCACAAGTGCAATAGTTTTAATCTCTTAGACTCCTTAAATATGATCTTAAATAATCCCTTGGATTATTTTGAATGTGATTTGAAGAGTCATGAGATTATTTTAGTTTATATTTAAGGAGCCAAAAAATTAAATTAGACATATAGATAGTTTGGATCTCAACTATCTATTATGTTTAATTTAGTCTCTTGACTTTTTAAATATGATACAAAATAATCACTTCATTGGATTATTTTAGATCAAATTTGAGGAGTCGAGAGATTATTTTAGATCATATTTAAGGAGTCGATAGGACATATAGATAGTTGGGTCTTATTTATCTAATGTGTTTAATTTAATTTCTTTAACTTCTTAAATATGATCTAAAATAATATCTCAATTGATTAATGATTATTTTGAAGTGAATTTGAGCAGTCAAGGGGTTAATTTAGATTATATTTAAGGAGTTGAGAAATTAAATTAAACTTGATAGATTGTTTGGTATTAAAACGCCCACTGCTCCCCACCCTCTCTTTTCTCGTAAAATAGTTTACAGGTTATTTTAAACTTTTTCTCCTTAAATAAGATAATCCTATGATTAACTAAGATACAAAACTGAAATAAAAATCCGGAACTTATCTAATTCTAGTAATATTGCTTGAGAATCAGCAGGATCAGGTCAAGATGGAGACTATTGACATTGGAGATGCTTCCTTTGTTTTCAACGCTGCTTAATGCTTACATGCACAGAAGACTTCAGAAATATTTTAATCTTTTTGCCATGGCATGATTCCATCAAGTATATACTAATATTGTTGATAAAAAAAGGTAAATTGATCATTTGCTTTCTTCCTTCCATCTTTCTTTAGGCCATATGATGTTGTTAACATAAGCTAGTATTATACTTTATTGAACTTTTTAGCAAAGAATCATTCAGCTTTTAAGCATAATGGCCTGTAGTGCCACATAATATAATATTAAGCTTTTAAGCTAAAATTTATATCTAATAAACTATGCTGATTGTGAAGCATCATTTAAACATAGATCTGGAATCTTATTCTTTCTGACATTCTACTCTTCAATTGTTTACTTGAACGAATTACTGGTGCTGACATACTGGCGACATTATTCATAATAAGTATACTAGCTATATAATAAGATTCCATGTTGCTCTCTTGTTGATTCCATGGATTACTCTTTTGTCCTTCTCCCTGAACAGCTGATTGGCCGGCTTCTGATGATGATGATGGTGATGAGGTGTGATTGTTCTTCCACTGTCTACTTCTTTATCATGTACTGTACCTCTTTTTTGATCCTGCTACATATAACTTGAGCATTTTAAATGGCCTGATCCAGGGAGATGAAAGCGACGACGAAGATGGATTACTCTGTAAGTATATTTCTGCTTCCTAGTTCTTGCTTATGCTCTTGTCGAACCAAATTAAGGTTTCGTTTTGGACGGTTTTCTTACTGTTTCATAAAATAGCTTTCTAGTACAAAAATTTAAATTTTTGTTTAGTACAAAAAAGTTATTTTAAGCATCAGTAAGAAAGCTGAAGCCTACACTTGTTTTAGTGACTGTTTAATGCAATGAATTTTGCTTAATGTTATCTTAACAATTTAATATTATCTAAAGTGATCAATCATGATTTTGACATTTTCTTTAGTAATTTATTTTAACTGGTAGATGGTTTGAAATGTCGGTGTCGGTAACGGCATTCACGCGTCATCAACATACGACATGAATGTTATTTTTGAAATTATTTTTTAGGATGTTTATGAATCAAATAATTATTTTTTATTAATTATATATGAATAAAATACCTTAATTTTTGTTCTCTTTTATGAATTGTTCTTGTCTGTTTGCAGATCTTCCAGACTTGGAAAAGGCCAGAGGGAAATAGACTCATCCAATGGTTGTTGGTCCTAATCTGAAATGAGCTCTGAAATCTGAAAATAAGTTCTGTTCTGTAACATCTGATATCTGTTCTATTCTGGTGCTATAAGCACAACGGGAGACATAAGGGGTCAGAATCCGTTGAGATTCTGTCTATGTCAGGGAATGGAGGCATAAGGGGTCAGAATCTGTCGAGATTCTATTTGTGTCAGGGACATCTAAAATCTGATATCTAAATCTCCTCTGTGAATTATTCTGATTATTCTGTACGATTCTGTCTACTCTGTGATTTGAAAGCTTTATGATATCTGTTATGAACTCAGATTTAACATGACTTCAGTTTTTCGTATCCGATGTTTGATTTCTAATTGAGCTGTTATCTGTTCTGTCTGTTGTACGATCTCTGTACGATTGTTCGAATTCTGTACTGATACTTTTATGATGTGGATTTCTGAGGATTTTGATTGGTGAGTGATGTCTTGCTGAGCTGTTAGCTCATCCTTATTTTCTGCATGGTTTTCAGGTTCTGAGAAAGGGAATGAAGTCGTGGATTAGCAATTCAGAGTCTGATCTGTGATTAGGTACTTGATACTTTTGATTTTTGTACAGTCATGACTTTTCTGTTCTGTTCTGTTCTTTCTGTCCGTAAGCCATGTACTGTATATATATATGATTATTTTGAGGAAAGAAATAATAGATGAACTTTTCTGTGTTTGGATGTTTATAGTAGCTTTGTGTTTTTCTGTCTGTGTAATATTTGGAAGAAAGTTCTGAAGCAAATTCCAAAATCAGATCATGGATTTCAAGTTTAGGTTCCGTCGCGGCCCGATGCGAGCGGGATCCGTCCCGGTCGGGTTGGGTCGTGACAACTTTCACATACATTACTAAAGCATATGAGCTAGACTCCACTAATACCATATGAAAAACTTCATCATATGTTGTGTGTGTTACCAATAAGTTAAATCGTGATTTCACATCGCTTTCCTCTTAAGTTCAACAGGCAATTGGCCGAAGGTAAATAACCTAGAGATGAAATATGAGATGACAAAAGGGAAAACAAGAGTGTCGAGCATCAAAACAAACTCCAAGAGTAGAGCGCTACTCACATGAACTCTCATCAACGTCACCCTCTGATGATTCTGTTGCCGCCATTCACATTCAATGTTTTTTCAAGCTACAATCTTTGATCTCTGAGCTATTTCTCTCCATTGAATTTTATGTCTTCAACTTTCTTTTTTCTCTTTTCTCTTTTCTTTTTTCTCTTTCCTTATGAATAGATAGATTTGGTTATAAAAAAATTATAAGAAGCACATGTAATAAATAAAATAAAATGATAATGTAACTTTTTGTGTGATTATATTATTTCATTATAAATTTATTTACATAAATCTTGAGTTACATTACTAAACAATTTATCAAGATTTACTAACCTTAGAAAAAAAATTTTGCCAAAATTTTCAGAATTTTAATTTAATAAATTCGGATTTACAGAATTTATTAAATCCAAAAAGTTCCTAAAAAAAAGAGATCCTCCTGAAAATTTGGCATTTTTTGGTTAGTTAAGTAATTACTCGAACATCATTTACGAAATTACAAAATCACCCTCCTCCCAAATTCCCCGCCGTTCATAGCTCGCCACCGCCATTGCGTCGTCCGATCGACGAACCCCGCTCTCATTACCCTACCGCCACGGCCGCCGCCGCCGCTTCCGCAGGCGATCCGATTTCCATTCTTTTTCCCCTTTCCCAACACTGGCCTCACCTCTACCACCATTGCTGCTTGCTCGCACACCTTCACGACCCCACCCCGCACAAGTATCCTCACGATCCCTACATACCCAAGCGCTCCGGCGATCTCCACCGCCGTCTTCCCCTTCGCCGTCCTAGCCATCAGATCCGCTCCACGCTTCACGAGCATCTCGACTGCCTCAGCTTGCCCCGCCTCCACCGCGCAGTGCAGCGCCGTGTACCCCTCCTCGTCCCTCGCATCAATCTGCGCTCCCTTCGCCAGTAAAAGCCTAATCACCTCCATCCATCCCTTAAACCCCGCCATCATTAAGGCCGTCCACCCCGATCCATCCCTCCCGTCCACCGCTGCCCCGATCTCGATCGCCCGTGATAATGCCCTAACATCCCCTCTCCTTGCCGCCGCCATTAGACTTTCTTCTGCTTTCATCAGATCAAAGAACCGGCGCTGCCGTTCCTCCTTCGCAACATCGTACGCCGTCTTTCCTGCCCTATTCCTTGCATCCTTAAGTCCCGCGCATCCACCGGCAATCAGAAGCCTCGCCATCACTTCATTCCCTGCGGCCGCCGCCACGTGGAGCGGCGTGTCCCCCCCTGCCCCGCAAGCGTCTGCCCTCGCCCCAGCCGAGATTAGAATTTCCGAGCAATCCCGCCGCTTCTCCGCGATGGCCAAATGCAGCGCCGTCCGCCCATCCGTTGCCACCGCGTCTACCTCCGCGCCATGCAGCAGCAGCAAGCGCAGAAGCTCTGAATGACCCCCGGCCGCTGCAAGGTGCAGTGGGCCGTAAGCCGATCTCTGGGATTGTGCCGTCGACGCCCCCCGTGCAAGGAGGAGCTCGGCAATGATGGTCTGTCCGTAAGCTGCCGCAGCTTCCAACGGCGACCTCCCCTGGCTCGCTGCTTCCACGTCTGCGCTGAATTCTATGAGGATTTGCACTAGGTCGGCGCGACCGCGAGCGATGGCGAGCTGAAGAAGCGTTCGGCCGTGAGCGTCGGTGGAGTCGGCCGCATGCCAATCCGGATCGCTTTGCTCCAACACTTCTCGTACCTTCTCCATTTCCCCGTCTTCTATCAAACGCGCAAGGACGGCGGATCCGGTATAGAAAATGCGGAGACCGGAGTCCGTGAATACTTGCTTCTTCTTTGCATTGAACCAGCTGGCTGGGACGGCGTCGAGTGCGCTGGAAGTTGCGCCGACGCAGACGACGGAGTCGACATAGAAGCAATCGTCGGATCGCGGAACGCAGTCGGGTATGAGAGGAGCAGTAGGCTGCTGAGGCAGGTAAGTGATCTCGATTCTGAGGGTAGATAGGGGGGCGATGATGCCTGTCTGTGGCCGGATCGTAAACCTGGCCTGATTTAGCGGCAGGACCCGGAACGCTACCGGCATCGTGTACATGACGTTACGCAGGATGAGCACGCCGTAGCACCGCTGGCCAGGCTCGATTCGGATCACCACCTGGTTTGATGGCTCGAGCTTTACTAGCCACCTGGTTTGATGGCTCAAGCTTTACCAGCCGATCCATCTCTGCAACTTTGCTCTACTCCTCTTCGATTCTACCTAAAAATTTGAAATTTTTGTTAGGCGATTGAGATTGGAGAGCATAATTAGCAGGAAAAGAAGGACGGGGGAAGGATTAAAAGAGTTTGGGGAGAGAAGAGAAGGTGACACATGACGAGGAATTTGATGACGAAGAAGAGAGAATACAAATTAATAGATTGACGACTACTTTATTACTCTGAGAGGAATATCCCTTTTGTCTTCGTTCTTTGGATTGGGTTGGACGTTATGTTTAGCTCCTACGGGCTACCGAGTAACAGTAGAGTATTTTTGGGAATCATTTTGTGGCCCTCTGTGTGGGCAAATTATTAGGTCGGGTTATCGGACCTAAATTTTCATTCGTATTTCATGTGCTTAGTGTAGAAAATATTAGGAATGATCTTTCTTTTTTAGATTTAAACGAGAATTTGACTTTTAATAGGACACAATGGAGAAAAAGGATTCATGTAGCCGACCCCACGTAGTGGGATAAAGGCTTGATGTTGTTGTTTTGTTGTTGTAGTGTACTTTTGATGTATTTTTGAAAAAAAGGAGTAAATGACAGCTAATACACAATTTTAAATGCATTTTAGCTGTTTTTTTGTTTAGTATTTGTATATTTGCATAGCAAAAGCGTAACAAATATCTTACTCATTGAGTATTTGTTGCCCTTTTGCTACGCTTTTTAAATACTCAGTAAACGAGCAGCAAAAAAGCAGTTAATATGCAGTTAAAATTGTGTATTAACTGCTATTTTTCAAAAATACATCAAAAACATACTAAAAGAGCACTAAAATCACATGGAATCCGAATGAAAATTTAGGTCCGGTGACCGGACCTAATAATTTGTAGGAATATTCTAAATAGAGTCGTGTAAAGAACTCACAAACTCTCTTTAAATCCAGGCAAGAGCCTATAGAGCCGTTATGAAATTTGTCACTCGTTTTCAATATGAGATGTTAAATGTCAAAGATTTGAAATATGCGGTCCCTCTTAGAGACATTAACATAATGCCTTAGGAATGGACCATTCAGATATATGTTTGGACTTATGAAAAAAAAAAAACTTTTTGACAGAAATCTTAGAATTATCTAAGAACCATATGAATGTAAAAGAATATAATCATATGACGACTTCAAAAGTTTAATATTGTGAAGTCATTGGGTAATCTCAATATTATCATCATTGTCAGTTGAATATATATCGGAACAAATTCAATTCAACAAAAATGAGAACTCGTCCGATGAAATGACAACTGTTAGCCTCATTTTTTAGTGAGTCAATCTTCTCTTTCTTCGACCGTTTTTTAGCACCTAGGTCTTCCTATCTTTGTGTACAAATTGCTTTTAGGATCCATATTAAGGGAGTACCTAAAGACTTAGCATTGTCTAGCACTAGATAACCCATAAAACTCTGAGAATCCTTCTTATGTTAGTAAGCTCATTCAAGCCAATTCCTAGGTAAACCCTAGGTCAAAACCCAAAATTACTTAAAATTATCAAAATTCCCTTTATCTAGGTTTTCTCTTAGGTAACTAGTAGCCTTAGTATTGAATAAAAACTCTTGACTCATCCTATGGGCTCATGAGTGTTTGTCAACCCCTTTGGTCATTGGTCAAAGTCAAAACCCTAGAAATGTATACCAAAGTGGTCAGTTGACCTTAGAATTGAGTCCAAATATTTATAATCTATCGTAGGAGTAATTTGGCTCAAGATTGACTCATGATCAACCCAAATTTGATCAAATTCCAAGAACAATCATGTGGATGTTCTCTATATTTTGTTTATGCAGACATTTATCGGCTAATAAGGGAAAATTATTAGGTCCGGACACCGGACCTAGAAATAGGTCCAGATATCCAATTAAAATTTGCCACATAGACTGCGTCCCCGCCTCCACCGCGCAGTGCAGAGCCGTGTACCCCTCCTCGTCCCTCGCATCAATCTGCGCTCCCTTCGCCAGTAAAAGCCTAATCACCTCCATCCATCCCTTAAACCCCGCCATCATTAAGGCCGTCCACCCCGATCCATCCCTCCCGTCCACCGCTGCCCCGATCTCGATCGCCCGTGATAATGCCCTAACATCCCCTCTCCTTGCCGCCGCCATTAGACTTTCTTCTGCTTTCATCAGATCAAAGAACCGGCGCTGCCGTTCCTCCTTCGCAACATCGTACGCCGTCTTTCCTGCCCTATTCCTTGCATCCTTAAGTCCCGCGCATCCACCGGCAATCAGAAGCCTCGCCATCACTTCATCCCCTGCGGCCGCCGCCACGTGGAGCGGCGTGTCCCCCCCTGCCCCGCAAGCGTCTGCCCTCGCCCCAGCCGAGATTAGAATTTCCGAGCAATCCCGCCGCTTCTCCGCGATGGCCAAATGCAGCGCCGTCCGCCCATCCGTTGCCACCGCGTCTACCTCCGCGCCATGCAGCAGCAGCAAGCGCAGAAGCTCTGAATGACCCCCGGCCGCTGCAAGGTGCAGTGGGCCGTAAGCCGATCTCTGGGATTGTGCCGTCGACGCCCCCCGTGCAAGGAGGAGCTCGGCAATGATGGTCTGTCCGTAAGCTGCCGCAGCTTCCAACGGCGACCTCCCCTGGCTCGCTGCCTCCACGTCTGCGCTGAATTCTATTAGGAGTTGCACTAGGTCGGCGCGACCGCGAGCGATGGCGAGCTGAAGAAGCGTTCGGCCGTGAGCGTCGGTGGAGTCGGCCGCATGCCAATCCGGATCGCTTTGCTCCAACACTTCTCGTACCTTCTCCATTTCCCCGTCTTCTATCAAACGCGCAAGGACGGCGGATCCGGTATAGAAAATGCGGAGACCGGAGTCCGTGAATACTTGCTTCTTCTTTGCATTGAACCAGCTGGCTGGGACGGCGTCGAGTGCGCTGGAAGTTGCGCCGACGCAGACGACGGAGTCGACATAGAAGCAATCGTCGGATCGCGGAACGCAGTCGGGGATGAGAGGAACAGTAGGCTGCTGAGGCAGGTAAGTGATTTCGATTCTGAGGGTAGATAGGGGGGCGAGGATGCCTGTCTGTGGCCGGATCGTAAACCTGGCCTGATTTAGCGGCAGGACCCGGAAGGCTACCGGCATCGTGTACATGACGTTACGCAGGGTGAGCACGCCGTAGCACCGCTGGCCAGGCTCGATTCGGATCACCACCTGGTTTGATGGCTCAAGCTTTACCAGCCGATCCATCTCTGCAACTTTGCTCTACTCCTCTTCGATTCTACCTAAAAATTTGAAATTTTTGTTAGGCGATTGAGATTGGAGAGCATAATTAGCAGGAAAAGAAGGACGGGGGAAGGATTAAAAGAGTTTGGGGAGAGAAGAGAAGGTGACACATGACGAGGAATTTGATGACGAAGAAGAGAGAATACAAATTAACAGATTGACGACTACTTTATTACTCTGAGAGGAATATGCCTTTTGTCTTCGTTCTTTGGATTGGGTTGGACGTTATTTTTAGCTCCTACGGCTACAGTATTTTTGGGAATCATTTTGTGGCTCTGTGTATGGGCAAATTATTAAGTCGGGTCACCGGAACTAAATTTTCGTTCGTATTTCATGCGTTTTTTATGCGCTTAGTGTACTTTTGATGTATTTTTGAAAAAAAGAGTAAATGACAGCTAATACACAATTTTAATTACATTTAGCTGTTTTTTTTAGTATTTGCAAAAATATAGTAAGAGCACAGCAAAAGCGTAACAAATATCTTACTCATTGATATTTGTTGCCCTTTTACTGCACTTTTTAAATACTTAGTAAAAGAGCAGCAAAAAAACAGTTAATATGCAGTTAAAATTGTGTATTAACTGCTATTTTTCAAAAAATACATCAAAAACATACTAAAAGAGTACTAAAAGCACATGGAATCCGAATGAAAATTTAGGTCCGGTGATCGGACCTAATAATTTGTAGGAATATTCTAAATAGAGTCGTGTAAAGAACTCACAAACTCTCTTGAAAACCAGGCAAGAACCTATAGAGCCGTTATGAAATTTGTCACTCATTTTCAATATGAGATGCTAAATGTCAAAGATTTGAAATATGCGGTCCCTCTTAGAGACATTAACATAAGGCCTTAGCAATGGACCATTCAGATATATGTTTGGACTTATGAAAAAAAAAAAAAATTCTTGATAGAAATCTTAGAATTATCTAAGAACCATATGAATGTAAAAGAATATAATCATATGACGACTTCAAAAGTTTAATATTGTGAAGTCATTGGGTAATCTCAATATCATCATCATTGTCAGTTGAATATATATCGGAGCAAATTCAATTCAACAAAAATGAGAACTCGTCCTATGAAATGACAACTGTTAGCCTCATTTTTTAATGAGTCAATCTTCTCTTTCTTCGGCCGTTTTTTAGCCACCTAGGCCTTCCTATCTTTGTGTACAAATTGCTTTTAGGATCCATATTAAGGGAGTACCCAAAGACTTAGCATTGTCTAGCACTAGAGAACCCATAAAACTCTGAGAATCATTCTTATGTTAATAAGCTCATTCAAGCCAATTCCTAGGTAAACCCTAGGTCAAAACCCAAAATTACTTAAAATTATCAAAATTCCCTTTATTCTAGGTTTTCTCTTAGGTAACTAGTAGCCTTAGTATTGAATAAAAACTCTTGACTCATCCTATGGGCTCATGAGTGTTTGTCAACCCCTTTGGTCATTGGTCAAAGTCAAAACCCTAGAAATGTATAAAAAAAACCCAAAGTGGTCAGTTGACCTTAGAATTGAGTCCAAATATTTATAATCTATCGTAGGAGTAATTTGGCTCAAGATTGACTCATGATCAACCCAAATTTGATCAAGTTCCAAGAACAATCATGTGGATGTTCTCTATATTTTGTTTATGCAGACATTTACCGGCTAATAAGGGAAAATTATTAGGTCCGGACACCGGACCTAGAAATAGGTCCAGATATCCAATTAAAATTTGCCACATAGACTGCGTTTTGACTGCGCTTTGAATGCGCTTTACCTGCACTTTTGACGCGCTTGACTTAAAATTCCGCAGACACGTGTACATTCTACATGTCAATTTTTTATTGGACACCGGGCGTATCTCTACATCGGGTGTCCTGACCTAATAATTTTCCCTAACAGAGGCAGAAATAATGAGCAAATCATTCAGAACGGAATTCAGGAGCCTGAACGAGGCCAACATTGCCCTCTGCTAACTACCAAAAAAAAAAAACTGTTCTTCCACTTCTCTCTGCATGATTCCTTCCAAGATTTAGTTATTAATTGTGTCCTTGCACTAAAAACTCTCTGTTAGATGGACCTTTTAATTAATCTTTCCACTGCATTGCATCATAATCAGGTAACTGAAAGACTGATACAGACAAACTACTGAAAAGAACCCCCCAGGGTTAAATACATTCAGTACAAGTGGTACTAATATGTTGGATGTATATTTATGCTTATACAATCTTGATGAATTTAATCATTTTCAGACTTTTCTATATGATTGAGCAGCTTCTGAGCTATCATTGTCAAGATCCAATGGTCTGAAATGCTTGCCGTCGATGAGATGCGTGCCGATCGCAAGGCGAATAGCCCACACATCTTTGGCTTTTCTTGATACAATCCTGGTGAGTATTAGTCATTGATTACTAATCAGCAAGCTTAGGATTCTATGTTCATGCAAGTCTATGAAAAGCTAGGTGGAGAATTATTTTAAAAGCAGTAACAAAGCTCTTCCAAACGAAGACTGATTCTGGCTTTATTTAATAATCTTTTGCTGCTAATTTCTGCAAATATGCTGCTCATAGTCATGGAAGCCTTCAACACGTTTTCACTCCATGTTTTTTATGTAAAATGCTTCGAGAAGCCATAAAACAAACTTGCAATTTTACTCTTTATAATATTTGTTGTAATTTATTGTGATTTTTGAAATTCCAGTGGTATTATTGTAAATAAATAATAGTAATTTTGTAATAATCAATATTTATATATGACTCAAAAAAAATGAGCCCATGAAATCTCATCATCTAGGTTTCATTTGGACGACTTTTTTATTGTTTTTTAAATATTTTTTTTATAAAATTTTAAACTTTTATACTAAAAAATTGGTTTAAAAAAAGGGAAATTTACATACATACCATTGTATACTTAATATTTTACATATCTAACACCTCATACATTAATATTACATATATACCACTCAAATCCGTACTTTATTTCGTTTCTACCACTCCATCTAACGCCTCCTCACGACGTTTCTCTGCCTTCCGAACGACGTTTCTCTGCCTCATAATAAGGACGCGAATCTGAGAGTCGGTTAGGGCATATGAAGCAAGGAATCGGAGCTTGCAAAAGGGGAGGAAGGTAAGCTCTCATGCACTCTCTCATTTTTGCTCAAACTGATTTGTTTTGCCAGACCTCGTTCAAATTTGCCGGTCTTCCTGATGCATTCTCGTATTTTTTTTTTTCAATGACCAGGTTTGCTCGGAGAGCTTGTTGTTCGTCACCTACCCGCTGATTTCAGGTTTGTCGTTCTTCATTCTGAAATTATTTCTTTGAAAATGATTTTGTTAGCTTTCCTAGGAAGGTTCTTTACCGGACTTTAAATTGATTTTGTTAGCTTTCCTAGTTAAAACTAAAGCATTATAGCTTCAAAAGCTGCAACATTTGCTTATGTAACGATTTGATAACCTTTTAATTTAAGTACAGATTTGCTGAAAAAAAAAGTACAGATTTGCTGAAATTTTCTTATAAGTACAAATTTGATGACCTTTTTTTATAATTACAGATTTGATGAAATTTTCTTTCTTATTAATTTATAAATTGCTAAGCAATCTGCTGTTGTGCATATTTTCAAGTTTTGCAAAAGGTTTAATGAGTTCTTCGAGTTCTTCCGTTGTGAAAAACAGGCCGCAACATTCTAAGGTGTACTGCCATTGTCATCTAAAATGTGTCTTGTATACCTGTCACAGTGGACCTAACAGTAGAAGGCAGTTTTATAGGTGTGTTTATAATAAAAGTGAGGACGACTGCAGTTACTTTAAATGGGTGGATGAGCAAGAAGACCCATCTTATGTCACACATTACGAATTGAAGGCATATGAAGCAAGGAATTCTAAGAATTTTGACTCGATTCGTCTGACGTTGAAAGTTTTGTTAGTGATGGTTTTTATCGACATTACAGTACGAGTTTATTTTGGTTAGTGTTATGTTGTGTTCAAGCATATGTTGTGCTTGCTTTTGTGGAATGCGAAGCAAACTTTGGTGTATCTTGGAGAAATTATCTCCTTCTATTGTATGAAAAGGAATCATGTAATTTTAGTTTTTGTGGAATTATAAAAACTTTGAGCAATGGAGTTTGTATTCCAAATTATAGATATGACAGTGTGTTTATATTCATCTAATTACTTTTTAGCATTTTTATAACAACAATATAAGATGAAAGCTCCGGTTCCGGTAGTAGCTGCAGTTCCGTTCGGATGTCAAAATCCAGTAATAGCTCCAATTCGGATTGGCTCCAGGTAGTTCCAATATCCAGGTTTTTCCAATATTGGCTCCAAGTAGTTCCAATATCCGGTATTAGCTCAAGGCAGAATGGAGTATATGTTGCTATTGATCAGAGCTTGTAAAACTTGCTGTTGAATTATATAACCTGCTATTATGGCAAGATATGGCAAGATATTGCAAGATATGGCAAGATGCAGCTATTGTATAACCTGCTATTGACCAGCTTGTAAAAAATTTGGCAATTTAGCTCGTTTTGGTTGACCCACTTGTGATAATAATGCGTCATCAATGGTACTCCTTAATGGATTCTTGCATGTACTTCGATGATGACCCCAAAGACCATATCTGCTGCATTTATGGACCTTCTTATCCTTTTTCCAAAAAATTAGGCAATCTTTTTCTTTTGGGTCTTCCTCTAGGTCTAGATGTATTTGGTACTCCAAGCTCTACCACATCATTAACTACTTGCCACTGATCCTTCCCAGGTAATGTGGCGATTGCTCCTTCGTACGCCATCCGATACCTAAAGCACTTGTAATTAGTACACCTAATGTGGCGCTGCAATTGAAAGTTTCATTTATGAAATGTAAATATTACCTGTAAACGTAGTAGTAATCATTAACATATGTATGCCACAACGGATGCTCCTTCATCCCAATGAAAGCTATGGCATGAATGCAAGGAAGTCCTGTTAATTGCCAAACATTACAAGTGCAGTCTTTGTTCTCGACATCAACAATATGTCTTGAATGGAGGGATTCAACTTCGGCCATGTACAAACTAGACTGCCGAACTAATAATTGTTCTTTTCTAGTAGTAATTTCTCTAATGTATTCTTCTGCATGAGGTACTAATTCACGGTGCCATGTCAAACTCGTCATCTTACGTGCACTCCTTTGCTCCATGAGTTTACCAAGAATCAAGTCAATCAAATCGACAACAGGTTTAGTTCTAGCTTCCCCAATCCATGCATTGAATGATTCAGCAAAATTATTCGTATTGGTAGAGTGGTAAATCCCAACCATAAACTAACTTCGCGACCACTTGTAAGGTAATGAAATAAGGTACGCATGTATAGTCTGATTTAAAACACTAAGTTCGCATAGCTTGTTATTATACTCTATGCAAGTGTATGCATTCGCTGCTGCCCAAACCAAACCTTAGAGTTTATGATCATCTTTGCAATGGAATTTTTTTTTATATATTCTTCCACAAATGACGAATACATATTCTATGTTCAGCTCCAGGGTACACTTCTCTAATGGCCTCGCCTAAACCCTTTTCCATATCAGAAATGAAAGCAAGGGGTTCTAGTTCTGTACCAATGGTTTCCCCCAAGTTATCTAGGAACCATAGCCATGTCTGCTTAGATTCGTTCTCAACAACAGCGAATCCTATGGGGAATAAACCATTATCACCGTCAAGTGATGTAGCTGATAAAAGCATTCCTAGATGCTTGGATTTGAGGTGGCATGCATCCAAACTTATAAGAGGTCGACAACCATATTTGAATCCATCTGCACATACCTTGAAGCTAACATAAAATCTTTGAAAAGAATTGTCACGTATGTCAATATGTGATGTGTGATCCAGGATTTCTACTAATCAATTCAGCTTGTAGTGTTGGAACCCATTTATAATTATCATCTATACACCCAAATATATTATCACGAGCTTACTCTCTTGACCTCCATAGCTTCATGTAAGGTAATGACAGACTGTACTCTTTCTCCAAATTGTTATTGATCTCTTTTGGAGGAATATTTGGATTTCTTTTGACAATATCTTGTATTTCATTGGCAACCCATGTAGAAGTTGCTAGCTTATTACCAGCACGATTGATACCAGGACAAGTATGATCTCCTTCAAGTCTCCTAACTTCAAAAGATTGATCATCTTCACAGAGTGAAGCTCGAATTCTCCATTTGCAACCTTGATATGCACATGTAGCAATAACACATGTCTTGTCACTAGCCTTGATCCTAACCCCAAAATTCTCCTTGATGGCAACTGATCGTAGAGCATGTTTGAAACTTATTGCATCAGGAAAATATGTGCCAATAGCTATATCTTTAGAACATGATGTAGGAGCACTCAAACTAACATCATTATGGTTGAAAGAACATTCAACTACTTGTTCAGAACTCACCACCTCCTTAAGAGTAGAATTTGATTCATGTCCTTCTGCTCCTTGTATTGTAATAACTATCTCAACACAGAAGTTATCATTATATACATTTATGAACTCAATCACCTCAACATCAGAATTGATTTCTTTGTACTCCTTCGGTGATGTATCAAATATATAATAATACATATTATATGGATGACCCTTAATCCATGGGCATATTCTAGCAATCTCCCCTCTAAGTGTGAAAATTGTGAGTTGTCCTTTCTCAACTTTAACAGTCCTTTATTTGCCACCATCGTACCTCTTACGATGTTGGTCATTGGTTTGACCCCAGATTCCACCATACTTAAATACAGCAGAAATATACTCTTTCTGCTCTTCGTATAAATTTTTTTCAATATTGTCACCATAAGCCTGCACTAACAATGGTTAAAATGTTATTTGAACATTTATGAAGTCTTGCATATGAATCATTGAACACTTACATAATCGGTCGTCTTGAAACACATCAGTATTTGTTTCAAACAACAAACAATTTCCTTCAAATTTCTGTTTCAAACAACAAACAATTTCTATTTCAATACTTTAACTTATTTTATAAAAAAAATTTCTTAGAAAAATCATTTATCTCTATTTATTAATGTCATGTAAGTTAAAAAAATTTCTTAGAAAAATAAGTGCATGAATCTCTAGAGCTAAGGTAATCATTTATTGGAACAACCTGAATATTGGAAAATGCCTGGAGACTAATTAATTGAAAAATCATTTATCTCTGTGGACTAATTAGTCTACGACATTTCGCAGTTCTTATTACTGTCATTACAGCAACCCTGAAGGAAATTCGGCATAAAAAATTACCGTGAAGAACAATGCAATCAGGAGCTTCATATGGTGGAAAATGCGAGACGTCCGACGAAAGGAAAAATGAGAGACTTAGCGGCAACGGTAATTTCGGCGGGAAGAAATACTTCTTAAGGGGTGGACACAGAGAAACGTCGTGAGGAGGCGTTAGATGGAGTGGTAGAAACGAAATAAAGTAGGAATTTGAGTGGTATATATGTAATATTAATGTATGAGGTGTTAGATATGTAAAATATTAAGTATATAGTGGTATGTATGTAAATTTCCCTTAAAAAAATAACAAAGCTATCTCAAACTAAGGCTTCATTTGGAACGGCTTTCTTTCTGCTTCATAAAGCGACTTTCTAGTACAAAATTTTTAACTTTTTAACTAGAATGTTGCTTTAATAAGCAGGAATAAAACTGTCCCAAACGAAGCCTAAGTCTTGGATGGCTTTCTTATTGCTTCTTAAAGTAACTTTTTAGTACAAAAATTAGCTTTAAGAAACAGTAAGAGAGTTGAACCAAATAAAACTTTAATGGAGTAGCTTAATAAAAAATAGTTTAAAATTTATGGAAGTACAGGAATTTAAATAATATAAAATATAATTTAATTTATTTTGGGGTTCAGGAATACTGAATAATAGAAAATATCGCATACCTCCCAACATCACCAGCTTTGACCTGCCCGTTGTTGACCTTCAGAGACGGCATAGGAACAGCGGTCTTTAGCGTCGGCGGCGCTTGCACAATAACCATCGGAGAACCTATCTGAAGCCCGTCGTTGGTCTCGCCAGACTCCGACTTGGCCGCCGGAAGTGGCGGCGAGAACTGGCATCGAAACGTAGTCGAGCGTGGAACGCCGGCGGCAATCAGGCCAGAACTTGCTCCCAGCATTAGTGGCATGGTGGCTACTTAGCTAAGGGGGGAGAGAGAGAGGGCAAATTATTGGGTTCGGACACCCGACGTGGGGGGGGGAATTATTGGGTCACGTCACCGGGCACAGCTTACGTTCGGTATTCGCAATACTGAGCAGTATTGAGCTCGGTACTGTAAAGTACTGAGTACCGAGCAGTACTGAGCTCGATATCACTCAATACCGAGTAGAAGATGATATGTTGCATTTTTATTGGGCTCCGAACATGTTCGATGACCTGACCCAATAATTGAGAAAGAGAGAGAGGGGATAAGATTATAGAGATATTTAATTGAGCGGTTTGCGAGGAGCTAGCCTGAGGATCAAGTTTGGTTGTGCTAGACCAGATGACTAGATGAGTGATGAACCTGGTGGAGAAAGTTAGGGCTGATAAGTAGGTAAAATTTTAAAACAAGAATAGATATAAATTTAAATATTAAAAAAGAGGATAAAAATAAATTAGCGAAATAGATCAAGTCCTCGTCATGTGGATGGCAACGTAACTACCACATGGATATGTGGCCATCCATATGAGAACAATTATTACGTCCTCCGACCGGATGCAGAGGAACGTCCGGTCGGAGGCCAAATCCCGCCAAAAAATGAGTTGTACCGAGCAAATACCGAGCAATACCAAACAATAACGAGGAATACCATCATTTGAAGATCCAATACCGAGTTATACCGAGCTAAACCGGGAAATACCGAGTTATACAAAAGTTGTAACGAGTTTTTCCTAGAAAAACTAGGTACAACTCGGTATTTCTCGGTACAGCTCGGTATAACTCGGTATTAGTCTTCAAAGAGCGGTATTCCTCGTTAACATCACATAATACCTAGTTGTATCAAGCAAATACCGAGTTTTTTGGCGGGATTTTGCCTCCAACCGGACGTTCCTCTACGTCCTTACACAGGACGTAATAAAAGTTCTCCATATGACGACTTGATATTTTTTGTTCATATAAATAATGGGCAAAAAATTCTTTTAATTTATCAAAATGTTTCCGTATAGTTAACCTTGAATTTTAATTAATTTAAAGTTGAGATCAATTTACTTTGATGTGAAGATGACTCATCCAAAATAGAAATTTATGGGAGAAAAGTGCTCCTCAAAGTGATGAATTATGAGAATAAAAAGAAATTTGTTAGACAAACAATACGAAAATATGAAAATAACATATAAGATTTTAATATTGTATGTGGTTATATAAATTTAATACACGTTTACAGCTTCATAAAGAAATAAATATTCACTAATACAAAGATGCTAATTAAATATAAATATATATCATCAAATATTTTTTTCATAATTTATTTCCATTATATTCTTCATCTCTCTCATATTTTTATATATGATAAATATCATCATCATGAGCATTTTGATTGATTAATACTAAGGTGGTTTTGCTTATATATCATTTTAATTAAAATGAGTAGTATAATATTGAATATAAAATGATCAAGAGTCAATATATTGTATTTAAATATGAAATATATGAAATTCATATATTTATTGTTCATTTAGTTCAATAGGCACTCTTGACATATTGATGAGTACATTGATAATTGTATTGAGTAAATATGATGTTTGCAATTATAATCTATATGATATACAATGTGTGTAGAAGCAAGAAAAGCTGAATGTAAATTATTGACTGGCTCTGGCTGACTGAAATTATGTTACCCTGTATATGAGGGTGGACATGCGGGTTATTTCTTCAAAGAATGTTTGTGGTATAATCTTAAGTGGTGTGAACGTGGAGGCATAATGATACTGACTTATATGATATGATACACCGACGAACATGAAGTGATGAGTTTTTATATGAAAGTCACTTGGCTTGTGATATGTGATAAGAGACTGATTCCTAACAACATCGCGATATGATTGAGATTGATTCATGTAGGGTTGCCCTATAGGACTAGATATAAGAAAAATATCATATGTAGTTGGATATCCAATCCTGGTTATATTACTTATACATGTATATGACATTAGCATACATGATGCATTTCATAAGTGACATGATATATATGTTCAAATCGAATTATAAAAAAAAAAAAGAAAAAAAAAGGTGACAATAAGAAGAAGTGATCGTCATATTCTGTTATTGAAAGTATTAACATAAATCAATAGCATGTTATTGATAAAACTAAGAATTGACACTTGAAACTTGACCATGCACATGAAGCTAGCTTACAAGAATTCGGCAAGAAAAATCTTCTTTGTAAAGATTAGATTGACTCATTGAGGTTTTGAAGACAACGAACGTACTCCAATACTAAGAGAACAAAACCCATTCATGGTAAGAAAATCCTTGAATATTTTCATATCATTTGTGCAATACTTAAATGTTCAATCAAAATTGGAAAGAGAATAATAGGAAGAAAAATTGCGGAGAAGCTATTGCTATAACATGATTATATAATTAATCATAGTCTCCACAATCATCTGATTGAAGAATTAAAAAAAAAAAAGATTTGCTAAAAGAATTAAAGGTTGTCGTTTCATGCCATTCAAGTGCATATTTCTATCCACCGCCGGCCTCGGTCCACTTGACTATATGCGAACAAGCTTGAAATTCAAATGAATACTAGCTATGGAAGGACAAGTTCAAATTGAGTGTCAGTTGGGCTATGCTCTTCAGCTTTAATGATGTCAGTAACATATTCATAGATATAAAAGTTCCATATCAATTTCACCTATTTCCAATTCAATCAGGACGTCATTGAAAGCATATAATAGAGAACAAATTGATATCTTAGCTGCAGTTTATATGAAAATCATCGTACAATATTTAGCATGAAAAGTAGAAAAAAAAAGGATCTTATAATCCATACAAAATATTTGCACACAAGTCAACAGATTATTCAAGAAATAATTATGATATTTGATTAACAAATATTTCATATTCAGTTATTAGTTTTCAATCACCAATTCAAGTGGAATACAATTAAATTTAACTGAATGGTGGTTAAATAAATATATATATTCCGTTAAGGGAGATGGATGACAGTTAGCTTTTTGATCTTAGTGGAAAAGAATAAATATTAATTTCTCTCTGTTCAAGATAAGGCCGGAGGATGCAATTCAGCTTTTGAAGGATAGGCCAGGCGGTTCTAGTAAGTTGGGAAGGATATAATGGCCAAGCAAAGCAAGTCGCCACGATCTTGGGCAAATTATTGGGATAGGTGATTGGAGGCGAAAAATAAGTTCGGACATCCAATAAAAATTTGCCGCGTTACCTTGCGCTTTAGTTGCACTTTTGTTGCGCTTTAGTTGCGCTTTTTGACTTACACTTTAGTTGCGCTTTAGTTGCGCTTTACTTGTGCTAATTTTAAAATAATATTTTATTAATATCCGGACCTATCTTTAGGTTCGGTCTCTGATCCAATAATTTGCCACGATCTTGAGCACAATGTAAGGCAACTGTCCGTATAAAAGAAAAGAAAGAGGATGAACGAGGGCACGCTCTCAGATGCTGGTTTTGCCGTGAAGATTTGGTCTCTCCGACGCTCTCGTCTTTGCTCGACCATCTTCTGCCCTCGGCTCTCGGCAAATCAAAACAGCAAATTAGCCTTGTCAATTGCCCCTACTGCCGGTCTTCCACTCACAAGCAACCTGTCCATCTGCTCTTCTCCAAGAGAAGAAGCTTCGAACCTTCCTCCTCCGTCGCCGGCTCTCTCCCCCACCTGCAAACAAGGCCGAACTCAAGGCCTTTCTGCGAGTGGCCTCAACCTAAGCGACTGCAAGCCTTTTGTCCGATTCTTGCCTGTGCGTAAGGACCTGCTCGACCTCCCTATGTCTGATCCCAGTATCAAGTTGATTTCTCCGTGGAAGAGAAGATGTACCAATTGCATCTGCTGTTTATGCACAGCATTAATATTATTATATATTATATAAATATTATATGTGATATCATATAACATTTATATAATAATATATGAATACTTGTATTTATATAAAAAAATAAATTACACGTCATCAATCAACAATCAGAAGAAGTCCCGGGGTTGACACGGTCCCCCGAAGCCCTTGGCCGTAGAGCTAATCTGGCCGAGGGAGCGCAGACACTACCTTCCAATCTCCTCGCCGTTGATTCATTCCGGCCGAGTTGAGCTAAAGGGCAAATGCCCACCCAACCTCCCGGCATCGGGGAGGGGGCGCCGGAAGGCTGCCAGATTTTTGAGGGGACTAAATATATATTTTTTAAAATTAAAATAAATTGCTTAAATTAGCAGGTCGCCCATATTAGAAGACCTGAAGATTTTTTTTGTTTGGGATTGATTCGCTCTCCCATACTCCTCGCCGTTGATTTGATCCGGCCGAGTCGAGCCAATTCCTTACCTCCCGGCATCGGGGAGGGGACGCTGGGAGGCTGTCGAAATTTTCTCTTTTTTTTTAATGTTTTTTTGAGTGTTTGAGGAAGTTTGAGCGTCTGGTATTTTGTTCAGTAATTTATTAAGAATTTCTTCATCAACTAATACTTATCGTCCATCTTATTAGATAAACTTCTTGAAATATGTCAACTTATAAGCTTCCTTGTTGTTTTTAGGATTTTTCCCCTTTGTGTTTTGTTTCTTGTGAGCTTGTGATATTTATTTTTGTGCTTATCATTGTGTTCGCTAATTTGGTGGCCATCATTTAAGCATTCTTAATTTCATAAAATAGATCATTTTGGGTTAAGAGTTTTCTTATGCATTCTCACTTTTATGAATGCTATGTAATATTTTTATTTGACCAGTGGGTTATCAGTATTATGCAGCTTCAGGAGTTGAACAATCGATTTACAGAATTAAATACCGAACTGCTATTGTGCATTGCATGTTTGAATCCTAATGATGGATTTCATGCATTCAACAAAGACAAATTGATTCAAATGACACAGTTTTATCAAACTGATTTTAGTCTTGTTGATCGGGCGGTTCTTGAAAATCAATTGGATACCTATATCATGGATATGCGATCTGATGATCAGTTCACCTCATTAAAAGATGTTGGAAGTCTTGCTGAGAAAATGATCCAAAGTAGGAAGGATATAATATAACCGATTGTTTTTAAACTACTAGAATTGGCATTGGTATTACTATTGCTACAATCGGCGTTGAAAGAGCATTTTCTGCCATGAATATTATAAAAAATCGACTGCGAAATAGGATTGGCGATCAATGGATGAATGATTTACTACTTGCTTATGTTGAAAAAGAAATTTTAAATTCTATTGATAATGAAGTTATCATTCAACACTTTCAGAATATGAAGAGTAGACGTTATAAATTGTAAGTTGCTTACTATCTTGTATTTAATATTATATGTTTTGGGATAATTATTAATAAAAAATTTTTAAAATTGCCTATGCCGGTCCCAAGCCCGGATGAAAAAAGTTGAGGGAAATTTTTACTAAGTTAATTTAGGCCCCCCCTTGATAAATTTCCTGACTCCGCCACTACCTGTATATGAGAGTGGACATGCGGGTTTTTTCTTCAAAAAATGTTTGTGGTATAATCTTAAGTGGTGTGAACGTGGAGGCATAATGAGACTGACTTATATGATATGATACACCGACGGGCATGAAGTGATGAGTTCTTATATGGAAGTCACTTGGCTTGTGATATGTGATATGAGACTGATTCCTAACAACATAGCGATATGATATAGATTGATTCATGTAGGGTTGCCCTATAGGACTAGATATAAGAAAAATATCATATGTAGTTGGATATCCAATCTTGCTTATATTACTTATACATGTATATGACATTAGCATACATGATGCATTTCATAAGTGACAGATATATACAACATATATATGATACAAAACATGACTTAAACAGCACATGATATAACTAATATAATCGATACAAGACATGTGATTATAATAAACTATATGATATATATGATACACATTGCATATGATATTTATATTATACGACATGCACACCTATATGATGTTACAGATAAGACTAATATGATTGATAAGACTGATACTTAAAACATTGCATTTAATAAGAGTATGATATACATTTATAGACTCCACACAACATGCATAGAAAGACTTATATGAACTATTATATAATTGAGGGGTACATAAATGATAGAATGCATTGATCCTTTACATGACTACAGATCACTGCTAAAAAATTACACTTTGCAGTAATGTTTATTGTTGATATGACATGATTTAGTGCATATTGAAACTTACTTGTACTTACAGTTTTATATTTACACCATTTTGAATTGACTAACTACATACATATTATTTCTATTACATTTTATTGGTTTCAGTTATAAGTTCTGATAATCTACTGTGTTGTTTGCTCATTTTGTGATATTTACATAATCTCAAGAAAAAGCAAGGACCCAATGGAATGAAATTGATCAACATTTGCTGGTTTTATTTTTATTTTATTTATATTTTTTAATTTTTTTCATTCATAGTTAAGAGTTTAAAAAGATATAATGATGTATTTTTATCTCCCGGCTATTTTATATAAATTTTGATGATTGAATATGAAAATATTTTGAAGTATATGATTTATAGTTGTTTTCGATGATTCCTATTTATATAAATAAAATTAGTGACTTTGATAGATTAATTAAGAATTTTAAATAAATAATTATTCTAAATTTTGATTTTGAGGCGGGACAACCTGACTCATCATAATCTCAAAATAATCTCTATTATCATTGAATATGGAGACCTCCATGATATTAATGACAACATTTTAACACCACCTCTACATTTCTCTTGTTGAAGCATGTGCTGCGATAGCCCAAGGGACTTGTAATTATAATATAATGATTGACATCAACTAATACTACCACAACATATTATCAAACTTGGGTTTGTCCTAACTTATGGATTTTAATGTTAGAAAATAGAGGACAACTAACATGCCACCACACAATTCATCAAATCAAGCACAAATATTGACATAATATTGTTATCTCAAAACATCTAAATATTTAAATAAGAAACTTTCAGAATCAACTTTGAGATCAGTGAAATTATCCTTCAACAAACTTAAAGTCGAAATAAGCATTTTGATAGTTTGAATCTACGATATAAAAAAATTAAATCAAATACTGAAAAGTATAATTAGAAATTTCTATATATCATTTGATGGGCCAAATGACCTCTAATTTTGTGTGTGCATATAGTCAAAATGAGGAACTAAATAAGATACATTTGAAGAGCCTTAGATCACTCAATTTCAAATTATTAAGATAGTAATATGTCTAAAAAATATTAAATAATTAAATGGATTTGACACAGATGTTAGATAGAATATCATAATTATGGTAAGAATACACTTTATATCAAGCCATAAATAAACCATATTTCTACAAATTTATGGAGATTATAATAGAGATAATTCTAAAACTTAAAGAGTTCCAAAGCCCCAACTGTCACACATAATTCCTATCGTTGATACCTACTGCCAGTCATCACCAAAGCTCACTAATGTCAAAAAACACTGACATCCATCCTTGTCTTATAATATAACTTTCTCTCGTATCATAGAAGGGTAGATGTTGTAGCTTTCAACTTACATCATATAATTATTTCAACTAGGTCAAACCTTATAATATTTTTCCCTTTAAAGATTTTTGTGAATCCATACATTTTTTATTTGTATATGCCCGTCATTTTTTGTAATATTAAGACGATATACTCCCCAATCATTGTTGTGAACATTCTATTACACAACACATCCAAATGTGTTTCCGATAAAGTTCCTAAAAAGTTAATGCCAAAATCCTAAGATATATTGTATGTGGCAAAAGTAAATATGATAGTGAAGCAACTTCATCATGAATATCAACAATATATTCGCTTGAGCTTATAAACATTCAAATAAAAAATAGAACTCTAACCATTAATTTATTTAAAGCTTCAATAATTTGTTGGAAGTTTTAGAACTTCACCTAATTGCATCATCTCTTAGTTTAGTTTGTTTTAAAAGATCCAATCACATTAATTTTTCAATTTTATAAATATTAGTTACTAGAAAATTACAATAATAACAAGTCTTTATCTCACTATATGGGGTCGGCTGCAAAATTTTTTTTTCTCCATTTTGTTATATTAATAGTCACACAAACAAAACACCTTATGATAATTAAGATAATTTGGAGATGAATATATATTGCTTGCTCAAAAATGTTAGTCATCCAAAAAGGAATCCTTGAGGATTATATTTGCTTCTTATTATCCATTTTCTTTGATTAATTTCTCTTTCTTTCTTTCTTTTGGTCTCCTTAAATGTGCAAAACTTAGGCTTCGTTTGGGATATCTTTTGACAATTATTATTTTTTTTGCGCTGCTTTCATGAAATTTTTGTGCTAAAAAATTGTTTTTGAAGGCAATATGAAAGCCATCCCAAACGAAGCCTTAATTTCTTTTTGGTAATTTCCAATTTATGAATTTTTAACATTATTCTTTACCATTTTTAATTTCTTAATTAAAATTCTCTTAAAATAAAATAACTATTATTATATTATGTGATTCATATGATATTTTTAGTGTTTTTTCTTTTAAAAATTAATTTCTTATTTGCAAACTTTATATTTGTGTTTTTTTAATATTTATGATATTAAAGTATTATTAAACCAATTTATTTTAAATAAGCAAGTTATGCCATAATTATAAAACTAAAAAGAAAAAAAATATTGAAAAAATTTAGTTACATGCATGGACATTTTTTTTTTCTTTTTAATATTCATTCTCAAAGCTTTCAATGTCACTAATGTCTTCAAGATGAAGAAGGAAATATCAAATTTGGGGAACCATTCTTAAATAACTCAAACAACAACTTAATCACATAATCAATAAGCAAATTAAAAAAAGTAAATTAATACTTCTATAATACACATTAATATTTTATAACTTCATAAAAAAAATGATAATTAAGGAATGAGCTTTCAACTCCCAACTCAAAGTTAGTCGTTGATTTTATCTTTCATTGATGGTGATTCTTATGAAAATTAATTATTATTATTTGGTTATTTGACTACCAAAAGTGAATTTTAATTTTTATTTTAACTTTTTTTTTTGGGGTTATCATTTATTTTTAATCTATCCCAATGCCATCTTTTATTCTCTTAGGGGCTGTTTGGATATGTAATTTATGCAGGATTTATGTTAAATCCTGCTAAATAGGATTTGAGATGTTGCTCAAAGTCATAATGAAATAAATCTATCGTTTCGTTCCTTTTACGATAAATCTCAGATTTACTAAATCCTATAGTTTGGTAGATATAACAACTTACCACGTGTGAGAGGAAAGAAAGGAATTGTTTACATCCTGTCTTCAAGTGCGTCAAGTTGTTTCCTTACAACATTCTCTTACAACGTTATTTCTATCTTCTCCATCCCACCTGTCGAGACCTCCATCCCTTTGGTTGTCCATTCCTTGCAATTTTAAGGACCCATTAGTTCGCCTCTAGGAACCACCTCATCATTGTTGATTAGATTCCTCTGTTAGACCTCCAACTTAGTCCTTGTAGTTCGGCACATGTAAGCACGTTTACAATCTAATTCTCAGAAATATATACAAAATTTTATTCAACATGATAGCCACTAAAATTTCCCATACAATCCATATTTCAAATAAACGCATTAATTTAATAGTTCCACATAATTTAATATTTAACTTGTCAAATAAATTTCAGGATTTAATTTTAGCAAAAATTAATAAATTCAGATTTATCGGATTTATTTAATCCTACTTATTGCCACAAATAATGCATTATCATTAATCACTATATATTAATTCATGTAATTTATTATATTCTTTTTTATTTTGTAAAATAATAAACATAGGAGGCGCTTCAAATATAAATTATTATTGATACATAGAGAATATTCTTTTAAAAAATAATTTGAGTTTGATAGTTTTAAAAATTATGTTAATGTTATCAATATTAAATAGATACATTTTGGGTGTTAATTTCGAAAAACTTTGCTTTTCCTTAAAAAAAGACGTCGTAACTGCCGCTCCCGTTAACTAACGCCGCCGTGCAACGGACGCTTCCAGAGCCCCAAAGCCGGATCGGGAGGCGGAGGCCGCAGGGTATTAAATCCAAACAAAGAAGAAGAAGAAGACGAAGAGGGAAGAAATGAGATCTAACATCGTCACCGAGGTAAAAAATGTCGTCAAATTCTCTGTAGGTCTCCCCGTCTTTTCTCAGATTCACTAGTTCATCGCCTCTATCCACTTAGGTTTTGCAATATTTCATCTCCAATTTATTCTATTCATGGCTAGGGTTCTTCTAGGCTGTGATCATGTTAAAGAGAGTTCTAGTATAAGTTTTAGGATGATATAATGATTTCAACATTCCTCCACTAGACTTGGGGAGCTTCTGAACAGCTGGGCCGTTGACTAGGTAACTAAGGATTCATTTTGTTCGTTTATTCTGAGGATGGAACAGGAAATGTTTCTCGGGCATTGTTTCCTTTTTCGCGCTGCATTGTTTTCAGTGAACTCATGCCTGAGACCCACTGGTGTCTATTGGGGTTCATAATGCAATCCAATGAGTGTTTTTTGGGAATGTCTCTCGTGGTAGCTTAGCGCTTGATGCTACTGAAGCAGAATTTGAATCCAATTGGTGTTTCCTATGGGCATTCAGCATGTAATCTTCTTAAGAAGGGATTACATGGGTCGAAGTGGTTTGATTTAGTGTTGTAGAGGATTCATGCAGCTAATGTGTTAAATTATACTTTTGAAATTATTTTATTAATGAAATTTGGTTCGTTCTCATCGATAAATTTTCATTAATAGATGTAAAACGTATAGTTTTTGCTGTTGTATGGATCATAAAATTTTACTATAAGAAGTCTTTGGTATCAATGTTGAGTGCGGTAGATATGAGAATGTTAATATTGGTATGTCTTAAAACCAAGAAGAATAGATTAATCAATTATGATATTAGAAAAATTGTTAGAGTGGCATCCATTGAAGATAAGATAATTGATAATCAAGATGACCTAGCTATCCTAGAGAGAGCATGCAATGCATGCCAATCAAACTTTGATATTTTATTTATTTGAAAATACGATGTTCAATTGTCAATTCCTACATAAGATTGTGTGCTATTCTATTTCTCTTATTATTTATATTTTTCCAACAGTTCTTAATTTGCCTTATATATATTTTGATTTTCTCATTCTCTTGAGCTGTTAACAGGCAGGACTTCCAACTAGGTTGAACCAATGGTGGGCTGGTATTCCATTTATTACTTCTTGTGTGACAGTTGTTTGTGGGATAATTTACTTGGTATGTTTACTGGCTGGGTATGACTCATTTGCTGAGATATGTTTCTTACCGTCTGAAGTGGTCTCAAGGTTTCAAGGTAAGAGCTTTTGCAGGATTTATGTTCCTATAACCAGTAGGTGTCGGTTTTCACTAAATTTATTTATGATTATTTAAAATTTGTTGGTTTTAGTTCATTTATAAATATCCTTTTTAAATTAATTGATAATTTAATGCATCTAATTATTCTCAATTCCCAAATCATTTTGAATGAGTACCTACCATAATCTTCATTCAAATAGATATTAAATTGGACATAGCTCAAGGGAATGGAGAAGGAACATATTAAATGAAAAGGAGATTTCATTAAGACCCATTTGGTGTCTTGAAATTAGAAAGCATATTATTAGAAAATAGTAAGATGTGCTAATTCAATTATTTTGTTGGCTATAGTTTGAATTAATATTGACTTTAAGCTTCACAAACCCCTGTAAAAATCCCTCAAATGCATTGGTTTTTATTTCACATCAAATTTGTGTAAAATGAAATATTCTTTTTTCAAACTATGTTTCATATATACAAGCAACCAAATGTGTCCTAAATGAAAGAGGAA
The DNA here is from genome assembly GCF_001605985.2 of Dendrobium catenatum. Classification (NCBI taxonomy): domain Eukaryota; kingdom Viridiplantae; phylum Streptophyta; class Magnoliopsida; order Asparagales; family Orchidaceae; genus Dendrobium; species Dendrobium catenatum. The sequence continues at coordinate 2,216,564 of NW_021318735.1, forward strand.
TTGCATGATGATAGTGGAAACTCACAATTCTAAAACTATGTGAATTCTTCCACAGAAAGTGATAGGGACTCGCTCACCTTGTACCTTTGTGGAATTACTTACATAAACGAGAGGGCATTCCTTCAATTAGTTGAAACTAACAAGGATTTAGCAACCTAAAATTCCTCATTACATAAGCCATTTGGATCCCCAAACATGAAGTTTTGGGGGGTTGTGGTTATTTGGAAGTACATCAATGTTACTTCACAAGGGCAAGATGTTTTTGGGGTTGTGGTTATTTGGAAGTGCTTCAATGTTGCTTCATGGGGATAGATGATGGTTAGGAAACACATTTTCAATGGCTATTTCAGTAAGGATTGACATAATATTTTATGTGAAGTAAAATTTTTGAATTTATCTTGGAGAAAAATTAATGTTAATATCTATAATATAATGTTCAATAAACGGGTCAAAAATACCAACACGATGGTGCTAACCTATTTTGGTTAAAAAATTAATTTTATAACTTAAATTTTTTTCTTATAACTTATTAATTATAAAGTTTAGAATACTTGATAAAAATAAGAAGATTATACCTACAAATAAAAGAAATTAAGGAAAAAATATATTAAATTGGTCAAAAACGGATTTGTGGGTCAACCCAAACCTGACCCATTTTATAAACGGGTCGGAAGACCTAACCGGAACCAAACACATTAAACGGGTCAACCTAAATCCGGATTTTTTGGATTGGATTCGTGGGTCAATTCATTTATTATGACCCTTGTAGAAGTTTTAATAACTGGTTTTTAAAAATTCTCAAGTTTGCATTGGGATGAAATCCCTAGGTGATGTAGGAAGCTTAGGGCCTAAGTTTCTAATGTAGATTTACAATAATATGCACAAAATCATACAAGCGCACTTAATTTGTAGATCATAAATTGTTAATATGGACATCCGGCGTTTGAGAAGGAAACCACAAGATAGAAAATTTTTTACATTAATATTAATTTAATAGCATTTAAAGAGAAATAATATAGAGAAGTTTGGAATCCACAAATAATCTTAAAATTAATGTAAATCATGCACTTTTGGAAAACCAATTTCTATCAAACTTGAATAAAATAAATCACTCATTCAAACCAATGATGAGATATAAAAAATAAATAGTTAGAGGAATATAAATCACTTAATCAAGCCTATCGCTTGTATAAGGAGAAAACCTGTTATGAAAAATCTTCAGTCTCTCACTTTTTTAAGAAGTAGATCGGAAGAAATTGCACATTCAACTCAGAAATTTATTTTGAAATACTATTCCTTTTATATTCATTGGACCATTTTTTAAATCCTTAGATTTGCAATAATTGAAAAATTAGAAAAATGTTAGTTGACATTTGAAATTCTTAAATTTTAGAATAACTCAACTTGCGTTGCTTGAATAGCATACCAAAGATAAGTCGCTACCTCCATAAACTAGATTGCTACAGTCGCATATCATTATAAGGTCAGATTGAATTCTTTCTAGGCTCAATTAAATATAAGATAACAAACTTCCCCGAGGACACCCTCAACCATACTTCCAACTCTAGTTTCTGCCACAACAACCTCACAATAACTATATCGTAAAATCAATAATAATTTAACTCCATGATGCCTAGCCCAAGTAGACAACCACAATGCTTATCTTAGACAATTCAACTCCTATCTTTTTTTTTGTTTATATTATTCAAAAGGATCTAAACGATAAATTCCTATAAGTTTATCTCTTTGTCATACAATATATATTTAGTTTCCACCTGAGTAGTGGACATGATTTCATGTCCAATAATAACTTTAGTAATATGATTAATATGAAAGTATGTGGTTTGTGTCGGATGTGATCCTGAAAGAAGAGGTAGAAAGAGTGAGAATACAAGGCATTGGCCTTAGCAGTTAAAATTTTAATTTAATATAAAGTCAAATAAGATACATTAAAAAATTGAACTAATATTGAATTTTTTTAAGATTTCTAAATTGCGAGCATTTATCCCTATTTGTCGTATGACTTTGTATGATCACACTTTTCTAGCAGTTAAATTTTTAAGGGTTCCTATAGGAAGGTTTTCATGATTGTGAGTAATTATCTTATCATCTTATCATCCGATTGAATTTTATCTCTCTCAAATGCACATCTGTAATTAATCATAATCACCATAGTCAACAATGAGTTTTCTATATCATACAAATGACTAATTCATGATTTAATAATTTATGATGCATTTAATAAAAATACTAAAATTAAAATACTAACGTGCTTCCTAATGAACATTCAATAACTAATTCCAAGAGTAGTCAATGATGAAGAAAGCTTAAAATTGATGTTTTTAAAAGTTCCATAAAGTTTCCTCCTAATATTTGATAAGCTACATGTGTTTATCATATAGACGAACAACCTCTATAAAGAAAAGTAATCCTAATGGGTTAAAATTAATTGAGATGAATTATGAACTTTTAGTTTCAACTAGATTGATGGAGATTTGAATTTTTTATTTTGTTGAAGGTTCGTGATTAAATTATTTGATATGTCGACGTTATGGATTTGGAGTTACTAATGAAGTTGTTAGGACTATATTAAATTTTATTTTAATTTATGATTTTATAATTTCTAAAATCTTTTTAGGAAAAGAGGGGAGCGTCTCATTACTTATAAGAATGGACATAGTAAACTTGTATTAATTATTTTCTTATAAAAAAAAAATATTTTTTAGATTATAAAGATGGTGAAGTAATTATGAGTGAAAGTTTATATATATTAGTTTTGAACTTTAAGATGAAGTGATGAAATAAGAAAAATAAATTAAAATATTAACCTATGATTAGATGAGGACATTTAAAGAATGCTAATAAAAATATTTTTAAAAAGATTCAAAATCTCAAGATTTGTGTTGTTCATGAAAAAATTATTGTTATGTGGAAAAAAGTAGCTAGTGATATTAAAAATGTTGTAAAATATGTGCTTGGAGTATAAAAAAGAAAAATTCATATTAGCAATAGTTTGTGGTGGAATCAAAATGTATTAAGAAAAGATAAAAAATAAGAAGCAATGCTATAAAAATTAATTTAGATGTAAAAACTTAGAAAATTGAGAAATATATAGTGGATCCCGTAGGGACTCTAAGAAAATAATATGCAATATAAAGAATTTAATTTCTAGTGATTTATATAATAGATTATATACTAAGGAGGGCAAAAGATGTATGTATAGGCTAGCTAAGTAAAGAGATTTGAGAAGGATCTAGTTCAAGTGAAGTGCATTAATAAAGATTAAAACAATGTTTTTTTAATAAGAGGATAATTAACATAGTTGGATGAAATGTTTCAATAACTTTTTCAATGAAGATTGTGCAAATACAATTAATTTTAGTGACCTTAATACCTTAAATGAAAATAAAAAATTTGTTTCTATCATTGTATTAGTAAAATCAAAGTTAGAGGGGGTTTAAAGAAAATATAGTTTGGAAAAGCAGTGGAACCTAATGATATTCCAATAGATGTGCGGAAATGCTTAAGAGATTAAGGAATTTCTTGGCTTATTAAACAATTAAATATTATTTTTAATACTATTTTGAAGACTAAATAAATGTCAGATGAATGGAGGATTGTATTGGTTCATATTTTTAAGAATAAACGTGATGTACAAAATCGTGTGAATTATGGAGGAATTAAATTAACGAGTCATGCATTGAAGCTTTAGGAGAATAATGGAGCATAGGTCACGTCATGATACTAATGCTTCTCAAAATCGTTTGAATAGATCTAAAGCCGAATACATCTGTAATAATAAATCTAGTGGGGGGATTGTGATGTTATGCGATCAAGTTATTAAGAAGAGTACATGTGATGTGGACATCAGTACGAAGATTTGAAGCGTTTAACACAGGAGGCATCGTAAATCAATGACTATAATTTAAATCTTAAATTATGAGTTATTTTCTGAATTTTAACTCTTATTTTATGTTATTTCCTGTTTTACCCCCTAGGTTGGTTTATGTGAGTGTTGTTGCTAAAGGGCCAACTTTGTCTTTTGAGTTTTCTTATATTGTGTCCTATATATAGGGCCTTAAGCTATTGTAATAGATGATGAAGATGAATATATAAGAAGTTCAGTTTTAGTTTCCTTCCTTAGTAAGTGTAGTGGTGGAGAAAGTCCCTTGGAGTAGGGCCAACGAATTACCAAACAACAGTCGCTGTGGCAAGGTTTTTGGTCTGTATATTTTTTATTTCTTTTATCTTCTCCTCCTTTATCTCTCCAAACAGCACCCCCACCCTCACCCACCCATCCGGCCGAACTCCAACAACCACCCCCACCCTTTTGTTCTCTCCAACAAGCCAAACAGCTTCAGTTTTTGCTGTTCCAGCCACTGTTTGATCCCTAGCAGCACCCGACAGCCCTTTTTCACTTCTCCCACCACCCCACCGTCCATCCTTCCAACCCCACTAGCAATCCCAAGTTCTGTCCTACTCCAACAGCCCTCCCAAACTGCAGTTTTTGTCTTTTCTTTTATTGTTTTCTGCATCTAGCAACCAGCCGGTTACCATCTCTTCCACCTTACAACAATTCCTTCATTCCCAAGCAGCCACCTTTCATATTCCCAACACTTGCCCCTTCATTTTTCTTCACCCAGCAGCTGTCCCACCTGTCAAACGCCTCCCACAGCAGCTGTCCAGCCCCGAACAACAACAAAATCTGCTCTGTTTCCTCTATCCCTCAACCCCACCTGACCCTCCCTACAACCATCCACCAATAGGAGCCATCCGACCACTAATTGGAAGCCAAATAGCCACCTTTTTGAATCCTAAAAGCCACCTAAAACTCCACCAAAAGTTTTATCCTTTCCACTTCCCCAATTAATTATTGAACTTTCCCTATTTCTAAAATAGTCACCCTTCCACTACCCCTTGTATTAATTACAGATTCTGTAATTAAAATAGCATTCTCCCCTCCCATCAACCCACTTTTCCTCTTCCCAACAACCAACCTTTCATCTCCCCTAGGCCAAACCTTTTTATCCTCCCAACCAATTAACCTTTTGGGCTTCTTAAAAGCTGCTTTGTCCTGCATTTATTGGCTGACCTCCTTTTATTACAGCTGTTTGAAAGTTCTAACAGCAGTAAATCATCCTTTCCCCTTTTCCCCAAAACAGCTCACTTTTCCCTCCCCAAAGTTACCCATTTAACATCTCCAAATCTTTAACCTTCGGGCTTCCCAAAAGCTACTTTATTTGGCATTAATTGGCTATTAGCATTTAAATTCTGCTGTTTGGAATTACCAACACCAGTAAATTATCTTTTCTTTTTCCCCGCTCCATTAATTAATACCAATAAAGCTCCACAAACTCACTAAACCCCTCCCATAACAGCCGCCCACATCATCATCCCTCTCCTTTCCCATTAATTCTCCCCCATTTCATTAAACTACAATACCTTCTCTTCCTAAGATCACAACAACAGCCTCCCAAACAACCCTCTAAACTATTCCATTTGAGCCTACAGTGAACCCTCGTCCTGCCCAACAGCAGTAAACTCTTTTTTTGTTCTACATCAGTTTGGTATCAGAGCATGGTTCTTCTAGTTTCATGAACTAGGATCCATCTCAGTCTTGATTGTATCTCCCAATGGACCCCGAACAACTTCAGAGAGCCTTGGATGCTTTGGTAGATCAAGTGGGTGCCTTGACCCAGGAGATTAGAGAAAGTGATGCCGTTTCAACCGAATTCCTTCGTATTACAATTAAAAGGCTTGACCATTTAGATTAAACCCCTTCATCAAAGGCTAGAAAAAAAGCGCTAAGAAGGAGAGAAATAGTGGATAGAGTTGACAAATGGATGGAGGCCAATGAAGCTTTCAACTTCCCACTCACTGTGCAAATCAAAGAGAAATATAGGTGATCAAGGAAGAACATGAAGAAGAAGGTGATGTGGAGGCTTTACAAGTAAAAAAAGCTGGACATGTTGTGTAAGAAGATGAATTGGTTGACAAGGAGAAAAGCGTGACTGCAGATAATGTAGAGAGAGATTTGGTTGATTCAATTACAGATCCTACAGAAGCAAAGGTTTCTTCTAACCAAGTAAAAACTCCTATAACTGAGAATGTAGATGAAGCTCTGTAAGTGACATCCATAGAACTCAATATTGCTCCTGTTGCTAGTGAAGCCTTCTCTAAGGGTGAACAAATTCCTGCAGGTGAGAAGAAGTGTGACAGATTGGAAGGTGAGCCCTTGACTATGGTTGATGAAATTGGCGAGCTAAAGTGCAACAAGCAAGTTGACCTTGTGGGCAACTGGGGTTGTTTGAAAATCTTTACAAAAAGGCCATTGAATTTATTGTCCCTTTTGGATCAAGAAACTATGTTTCTAAATAACAGTCAAGAGTTGTACAAGAACAATTGTGATGCTAACTCGACGGGGTCTAGTATTCTCCCACCAGGGAGAATGATGCAGACATCAATACGAAGATTTGGCGTGTTTATCACAGGAGGCATCGTAAATCGACGACTATAATTTAAATCTTAAATTATGAGTTATTTTTTGAATTTTAGCTCTTATTTTATGTTATTTTCTGTTTTACCCCCTAGGTTGGTTTATGTGAGTGTTGTTGCTCAAGGGGCAACTTTGTCTTTTAAGTTTTCTTATATTGTGGCTTATATATAGGGCCTTAAGCTATTGTAATAGATGATGAAGATGAATATATAAGAATTACAGTTTTAGTTTCCTTAGTAAGTGTGGTGGTGGAGAAAGTCCCTTGGAGTAGGGCAAACGAATTACCCAACAACCGTCGATGTGGCAAGGTTCTTGGTCTGTATATTTGTTATTTCTTTTATCTTCTCCTCCTTTATCTGTCCAAACAGCACCCCCACCCTCACCCACCAATCCAGCCGAACTCCAACAACCACCCCCACCCTTTTGTTCTCTCCAACAAGCCAAACAGCTTCATTTTTTGCTGTTCCAGCCACTGTTTGATCCATAGCAGCACCCAACAACCCTTTTTCACTTCTCCCACCACCCCAGCGTCCATCCTTCCAACCCACCAGCAATCCCAAGTTCTGTCCTGCTCCTACAGCCCTCCCAAACTGCAGTTATTATTATTTTTTTCTTTTGTTGTTTTCTGCACCCAGCAGCCAGCCGGCTACCATCCCTTCCACATTATAGCAGTTCCTTCATTCCCAAACAGCCACCTTTCATATTCCCAACACTTGCCCCTTCATTTTTCTCCACCCAGCAGCTGTCCCACCTCTCAAACGCCTCCCATAACAGCTGTCCAACCCCGAACAGCAACAAAATCTGCTCTGTTTCCCCTCTCCCTCAACCCCACCCGACCCTCCCTACAGCCATCCACCAATAGGAGCCATCCGACCACCCACTAATTGGAAGCAAAATAGCCACCTTTTGGAATCCTAAAAGCCACCTAAAACTCCACCAAAAGTTTTACGCTTTCCACTTCCCCAATTAATTATTGAACTTTCCCTACTTCCAAAATAGTCATCCTTCCACTACCCCTTGTATTAATTACAGATTATGTAATTAAAATAGCGTTTTCCCCGCCCAACAACCCACTTTTACTCTCAAACAATTAACCTTTTGGGCTTCTTAAAAGCTGCTTTATCCTGCATTTATTGTCTGATCTCCTTTAATTACAGCTATTTGAAAGTTCCAACAGCAATCTGATAGGAAATACTTGAGTTCGCAAGTAACCCTAAGGGAAATACTTGAGTTCGCAAGCAAACCTATCTCTAATTGGTGAAAACATCGAGCTATTGCAAAAATCTGGGCAAAAACAGCCCCAAAACAATGGATTGCGAGAAGAGAACAAAACCAAAACAAATGCCAAGCAAGATACAATTGATACTCAATTCGAGAGGAGGATCGTTCTCACCCAATCTCTAGACAAGATGCCTAGAGCCCAAGACGCCAAAGAAACTCCATGAGAAAAACAAAACAAAGCATGAAAACTAACCCTAGACAAATCCCCCTCTTAATACAATTAGTGTCCTAATTCAAACCTAATTCAAATCTCTCCCATTCAAAAATTCCCTCTCTCCCTAGCCGCCCAATCCCCCTTCCCCAAAAGTTCCACGCGGGCCCCATACCTGGGCAGAATCAAAGGAGGCGGAATCCCTTGTTTCGCCTCCTGTAATACTAAGCCGGCCTCTGGGCCGGCTCCTGTGCTGTTCAGGATGAACCGGCCTATCAAAATCATCCTTTCCCCTTTTCCCCAAAACAACTCATTTTTCTCCTCCTCAAAGCTACCCATTTAACTTCTCCAAAACATTAACCTTCGGGCTTCCCAAAAGCTACTTTATTTGACATTAATTGGCTATTAGCATTTAAATTATGTTGTTTGAAATTACCAACAACAGTAAATTATCTTTTCTTTTTTCCCGCTCCATTAATTAATACCCATTAAAGCTCCACAACTCAATAAACCCCTCTCATAGCAGCCGCCCACATCATCATCCCTCTCCTTTCCCATTAATTCTCAGACATTTCATAAATTACAACAGCTTCTCTTCCCAAGATCATAACAACAGCCTCCCAAACAACCATCTAAACTATTCCATTTCAGCTTACAGTGAACCCTCTTCCTCCCCAATAGCAGTAAACTCTTTTTTTGTTCTGCATCAACATGTTTTAGATATCTCATGTCTATTGTTCAAAATAATGGTGAAATAGATGGAGATATTATTAGTAGAATTCAAGTTGCATAGTTGAATTGAAGGAATGCATCATGCCTATTGTGTGTTAGAAAGTACCCCTCAAACTTAAGGGAAAATTCTATAAGATGGTGGTGTGACTTGCAATTCTTTATGATGTAGAATGTTGGCCATTAAAAGAGAAGCATAAAATTAAGTGTTGTAAAGATGAGGATGCTCGAGTGGATGAGTGGATTTACACTTAGAGATCGAATGTGAAACAAGTATATATGTGAAAAGGTTAGAATAGCTCCAATGGAAGATAAGATTAGAGAGAGTTGCCTTAGATGGCTTGGCCACATAAAACATTTGCCTTCCAATGAGAGTAGATATGTCCTATATTAATAAAGGTAGAGAGATCTAAAAAGGCTTAGTTAGAAAGTATTAGAAATGACCCTTTTTATTAGATTTAAATGAGAATTTGACTCTTAATAGGATACAATATAGAAAAAAGATTCATTCAGCCAACCCCACGTAGTGGGATAAAGGCTTCATGTTGTTATTATAAATCAAGAAATTAAGAAAAAAACAAAGTAAATTTCAGTTTGGTTTGTAGATATAACAAAAAATTAATAAATACTACACAGGAGTTTCATTATCAGATTGCTTATTCGATTCAATAACTTCAATGGTATTAGTTTCACAGCTAGGGTCAGATTCATATTTTAATCAAAATTTAGGTTAAAAAATGGTCTCATCCTTAAATTCAATTTTAGATTTAGTTTGTAACTCTTGCTCAATTTTTAGGTTCAACTTTATGAACATGTTTTACCATATACTTTGGTGAAATTTAGATTTAATAAATCAGATGTTTAATCATATTAATTATAACTCTTTTCTTTTTTTCATCAATAGATCATTTGAAGAATATTCATTAACTCAAATTTTGTCTTGTCATTAATTTTTTGTGATGCTATGTGTTTATTTACCTTTATATGAGATGCTAAAGATTTTCTTAGAAATATTAATCATAGATGCAATAGTCTTAACATACGGATAATTGCAATGTTTATCAATCCTTAAAAGTCTTACAAGGTCTTATCGAATGCCTTTTGTACCATTGTTACTTAGTTCATATTTAATATTTTTCTTAAGATTTTTAATGAAACAAATAATTATAATGAAGTAATCTTCATGCAAATATTTGGCTACAAAATCTTTAAACTTCATAAAATATTTAAATACCTTATAATTACTTGTTTAAAGTTTTTAAATTTATCAAATACTTAATCCCCATAGCCATTAATTAATAATTATTATTTTTAATGTTTTGTATTTTTAAGGTTTTGTTCTATGTCATTCCATATATATTTTGATGTAGTTTTACCATTTTGCCAAAAATATGGAGTCCATTCTTTTTATTTTAACAAATTCAACTTTTTTAGGAATCAGACATTATATCTTTCATAAAATTCTCTTAAATTATTCGATCTCAACATACCCTAAGATTGTGCCTTGTGGTGATTATGTTGAATTTGTTTAGAATAATAGAATCATAGTTTCACCTTCAATACATACACCACAAATTCATAGCTTGATCAAGGCTCTGATGACCGGCTTAGCCTGTGGGCCCCACTAGTGTGGGCGACAAGCTAGGAGAGAGGGGGGGATTAAATGAGATTAATTTTATCTTTAATTATTTACCATAGAAAATCAAAATTAGGAGGAAATTAGGAAGGTTTATTAAAAAAAAGGAAGGTTTATTTAAGGCAAAAGGGCTAATTTTAATTCAGATTTGGGAGGGATTTAGAGAAAGAGGGCTGTTTGAATTCAGATTTTGGGGGGAATTAGGAAGGTTTATTTAGGGAAAGAATATTGATTTGAATTCAGATTTTGGAGGGAATTAATAAGGTTTATTTAGGGAAAGAGGTCTGATTTGAATTCAAATTTGGGAGGAAATTAGGAAGGTTTACTTAGGATTAATTAGGTTGTTTTACTTTCATCATGTGAATTGTGTTTTGCTGTAGAGTTGCTGCTAGTAGCGTCAAGGGTTTGTGAATAGTAGATTTACCTCTCGAATAGTAGATCAACTTGTATCTTGGTTTGTTGTGCTGATATCTTTTTCTTTTTTGCTAATTTTGTTGTGTTTTCTCTTTGTTATTGCTATTTTTGCTGTGTGGAGATCTGATTCCTACCAAATTGGTATCATACACCTTTTTTGGGACCTATGGCGGCTAAGAAGGTTGATGCGTTGGAGAATTTTTGGGTGCACTGCCTATGTTCATATTCACAGCCAAAATAGAGGAAAGTTAGATCAAAGAGCACTCAAATGCATCTTTGTTAGATATTCCGTCACTAAAAAAGGCTACAAGTGTTATCATCCTCTCACAAAAAAAAACCCTTGTCTTTGTTGATGTTATCTTTGATGAACAAAATTCATTTTTTACCAAACCTCCTCTTCAGGGGGAAACTGAAATTAAGGAAGATGAGGGAAGTGAGCTTGCCCCTCTTGACCTTCCTCCACCATCTCAAATCACTCTTTATGAAGTCAAAAGTCAAAAACAGGGAGATGGATGATAAAGTTGTCAATAGATTTGGGAATTTATACTCCAGATGTATACGTCCAAACTGCACTCTGAAGCGGATTTAAGAATCTGAGCCATATCCTAAAATTAAGGTAAATTCACCTCCTCCCATATACCCCATAATTAACTTTAGCTCCTTCAATAAATTCTCATAATCACATAGAAACTTCTTGGTTACTTTAGAAGAAATTCATGTTCCTAATAATGTTTCTGAGGCCTTATCTAATGAAAAATGGAAAAATGCCATGAAAGATGAAATGCAGGCTCTAGAAAAGAACAAAACTTGGGAAATCATCAACCTACCAAAAGAAAAAAAACCAATTGGCTACAAATGAGTATTCTTTGTAAAATACAATGTTGATGGGACACTGGAAAGGTACAAAGCAAGATTAGTGGCAAAAGGTTATATGCAAACATTGAAACATATGACATTCACTACCATGAAACCTTTGCACATGTAACCAAGATGAACATCGTCAGTATCTTATTCTCACTAGCAGCTAAATACAACTGGCATCTAGAACAATTAGATGTAAAAAATGCATTTCTATATGGGGACTTAGAGGAAGAGATATTTATTGAAATACCTGCATGATTCATAGAAAGATCCGGAGGTGACAAGGTATGCAAGTTGAAAAAAGTCCTATATGATTTAAAACAGTCACCTAGAGCCTGGTTTGGATGATTCTCCAAATTCATGTTTACTAATGGATATCAATATAGTCAAGAGGGCCATACACTATTCTTTAAACACTCAGACTCAAGGGGAGTCACAATATTGTTAGTGTACGTGGATGATATTATCTTGATTGTAAATAATGAAAAAGAGAAAGATAGTCTAAGGAAAATTCTTACCAAGGAATTTGACATCAAAGAACTTGATAGACTAAAATACTTTCTTGAAATCGAAGTAGCTCACTCCAGCAAAGGATCTTCATCTCACAACAAAAGTACATTAAAGATCTTCTTAAAAGAAACATAAAGACTAGCAGGTAAACCAACACCGACACCAATAGAACATAATCTCAAATTGGAAGATGCTAAAGAAGATCCATATGTAGATAAAGGAGCCTACCAAAGACTTTTGGGGAAGTTGTTCTAACTTTCCCACCCATACCAAATATAGCATTTGTTGTCAGCATGGTCAGTCAGTTTATGCAAAATCTAAAACAAGTCCATATGCAAGAAATATGCAGAATACTGCACTACCTTAAAGGTTACCCATAAAAGGGGTTCTCTTTAGAAGAGACCAAGAAATAATCCTAGAGGCATACACTGATGCTGATTATGCAGGATCACCAGTGGACATAAGATCTACTTCTGGGTACAGCATATTCCTTGGAGGAAACCTAGTCACATGGAGAAGCAAGAAGCAGAACGTGGTGGTAAGATCCTATGCAGAAGCATAATATAGAGCTATGACCCTGGGAATATGTGAGGTATTATGAATCAAAATGATTCTAGAAGATCTGAAGATCAAATGGGACAAACCCACAAAACTACATTGTGATAACAAATCAACAATTAACATAGCTCACAATCCAGTTCAACATGACAGGACCAAACACATAGAAGTTGACAGACATTTAATAAATGAAAAATTAGGCAGTTGACATATATGTATCAATCATGTACCATCAAAAGATCAATCTGCAGATATCCTTACCAAAGGAGTGGATATTGCTGTCTTTCTTAGAATGATATCCAAGATGGGAATGACAGATTCATACTTCCCAGCTTGAGGGGGAGTATTAGAATCCAGCCATTCAGGGCAAATAAGATCCAATGGTTACACTACATGATCAGTGGGACGTATGACTCATGCCAAAACTCTTTCCATTTCGGGTAGCTGATTTATGAAGGATTCTATTAGAATTATTCTGTAATTATTTGTTTTTGTATTAAGATTTCATGTATAGATCTATAAATAGAGAAGAAATCATGGAATAAAGTAAGTCTTTTCTTCTCAAACCTTTTGTTTTTTAACACATAACATAGATTCGATGATAACCGTCCACAAGCCATACAATAGCAGCACCTGCTTCGCTTAGGATTGAAGTTGCCACCTCAGCCGTGCTATTTCCTTTTTGAGGGAAAAAATCTGCACAAAATTTTTTCAATGGTCAAATTAAATTTTTGGTTATTTCTTATCTGAAAAAAGACTTGTTGTTGTTGTTGCTTGTCTGAAAAATATTATTATGCATTTCGTTTGCTTCATTAAAGCTGAGGCATATGTATTCATGCTTATTATCTTTTATATATATATTTTGTGATTAATATTCATTTATCTTTTTATTTGTGAAGTGTACAGGATTTACACAGCAGTTCTCTTTCATGGATCATTGCTGCACGTTATTTTTAATATGTTGGCACTTGTACCTCTGGGGACAGAGCTGGAGAGAATTATGGGTTCCGTTCGTCTGCTGTACCTGATGGTCTTGCTTGCTACAAGCAATGCTATTTTTCATCTCATTATTGCTTTAATTGTGGCGCACAATCCTCTACACTCATATCCATTTCTCATGCATGAGTGCGCCATTGGTTTCTCAGGAATAATATTTTCTATGATTGTTATAGAAACCAGCCTGAGTGGTATACAAACTAGAAGGTTGGTCTTCATTTGAATATAAAAGAAGTCTTTTCTGCAATACATGCTATTAATGACAGGTCATGTCATTTTCTTCAAGTTTCTTGTTTTGTTTATGAAATAATATCATTTTTGAGCTCCTGTATATTGCTTATGAATTTTGATAACCTACTCTTGTTTATTTTATATTTATGGTTTCAAAGTTTTTGTTTATTTTGTTTTTAACTTTGATTTATATTGCTCTTATTCTTGCAGCGTTTTTGGACTCTTCAATGTGCCTGCCAAGTGGTATGTGGCATATACATTAAATTGATCTTATTTGCCTTTCCATTCCTTGGATTTTCTCAACTAATTTATGAAGTGGAACTTCTTTTCAATGAATTAACAAAGATATAATATTTATGTACTAGGTATGCATGGATTCTGTTGGTACTGTTTCAACTTCTGGCAACAAATGTATCATTGTTGGGACACTTGTGTGGAATTTTATCAGGATTTGCATGTATGCTTTACCTTTTTCTTGCTTTCGTTACTCATGCTGCTTTTGTTGGATATTTAACTTATTTTTAGTATTGTTCTTCATTTTGCCCAGACTCCTATGGATTATTTAATTACCTATTACCTGGATCATCTTTTTATGGTGCCATTGAGAGCTCATCATTTTTAGTAAGTTATCTGAACTTTCTAATCATAGCTTCTTATATGAGTCAAACAAGGGGGTGCATGGAAATATTAATGTATTGATGATTTCATGCATCTAGGAGATAGCAGTAGTTAATAAAGTTTTTTTTGCCGCAAAATTCCTAGCACATTCAGATCAAAGTTCAATAATCATCAAATAATTCACACTGTTGGAGAGTTTATTCCTTGAAGCTTACTACATAATCATATGATGAATTTCAGTACTTAGAATAAAAGGATGTAGTGGTCTTCCTCTGTTGTGATTCAAAAAACATTGATACAGAACCAGAAAGAGAAGGGAAGATTAGGATAGAGAAGTTGAGTGGAGAAGAAATAGATGGATAGCTCCAGAGAAGATTAAGAAGAAGAAAAACTAAGACGTGTTGTTGTTGTTGTTGATGATATGTTTATTTGTTTATATTTCAATTATAACATCCCTTACTACCACATGCTCCAACATGTCTATGTACAATGAACCAGCTAATAGATGAAAACAACAAAGTTGGAAGATTGCTTTGAACTAATACTCTAGAAATCCACAAGTAAATGAAGATAATATTTCACAGCTAGTCTTACAGCTACGACGAGCTTTATTTGAAGATGATGCTGATAGTTATGACGATTTTGCATGCCATCTGGCCATGTTTGATGCCATTCGGCTATGCGAGTAAGCCCCTTTTAATTCTTTAATGGTGGGCCTTCTATATCTGGTTAGTGATTTGACCCATATAGTGCGATATCTATATTAATTTTAAATTGTTCTGCTATGTTTTGTATATCCTACCGTGATCGTGTAATATTCTGAACTTTTTTATTTCATTTTGAAAATTAAAAAAAATTGTTAACTTTGTGAAGGTGTTTGTTCTAGCTTAAAAAAATAACCACTGATTAATTTTGGTTGCTCAATTTATGAGACCATGATCTGTTCCCAAATCATCACCGCACAACTTGATTTAGATATGATGATAGTTTTTCTAGCTTTCAAATTTTTGATCACTGAAGATCTCGGTCTATCATTGTTGGCCTACCCATTATCCTTAGCCCATGTAATCTAAACCAATCTCAAACTTTAGACCTAGATCTAGCTGTCTGATTTAGATTATTTACTTTTAACTTAATTATTTCCTTAATTATTATCCAAATACATACAGTTAGAGCCTAGTTAGATAATGTATCATAATCAATAATCAATTATCAAACTGATGTTTAAGCCGTTGAGTTACTAATCTTTTAAGCCCGAGACAAATTGTTTTGACAGAGATTACACTTATTTATTATCATATACTTTTTTCGTATAAAGGTCAAAGAAATTTACTTATAAGAGGGTTATTGATAGGAAATAGAAGCCCTTTTCACAAAAATCAGCAGATGAACAAGAAATATTGGGAAGAAAAATACTCACAAACAATTCTTTATTTGAAGATTAAGCAATGAAAAGCAAGATACAATAGGATCCTCAATTGGAGGAGGATCTGGCTCTCCCAATTCTATAGGCGCCGGATAGAGTCCAAAACACCCTAAGAACACTATAATTTCAGCAAACAAGAGATAACCTTAACCCTAGGGAAGAATCTCACTTAAAGCATACAATAATAAAGTAAATCCTGAAACAACTCATTTTGAATTTTCCGGCCGGTCCTCCATGATGGACCGGCCGGACCGGTCTAACAATTGGCTACAACAAAACAGCTCGGAAGTGCTAGAAATGGCGCCATAAAGTTGTTTGTTTCCCCATGTTTCAAATCGCAGCACCCTTTCGAAATGAATTATTGATGCTTTGATACTAAATGTAATTTTCTTTTGTAGTCTAAACTTTAAACTTGACTTTTAACCGGACACAATGGCGAAAAAGGATTCATGTAGCCGACCCCACATAGTGGGACAAAAAGCTTGATGTTATTGTTGTTGTAGTCTAAGCTTTAAACTGCATAATATTTTTGACAGAAGAGGCTGATCAAGGGTAATCATGATTGGGGTAAAAAATACTTGAACAAACATAATGTATAAATAAGGGAACACAATGATTTTAAATCAGAAGTGACAACAGTAAAATATTTTTCAACCAATTTTCCATATCCAAAAATCTAATCTATTGAGTGATGTATGATTCTGCCTTGTGTGAACCTTGATATTGAACTTGAAGGACTATCCATAAATTTAACCGATTGAGTGTTGAGTGTTCCTATCTTAATATGAACCTTGATGTTGAACTTGAAAGACTAATGAAGTGTATTAGAATTTGCTGTGATTGCTTATCTAATAAAATCAGGAGTCATTTCTCATTTATCAGGCTTAATTCATTTATGCTCTACATTGTTAATTATCAGGAAATATAGTTTCTTCCTGTCCCTGTTCATGAAGTTCTTATTGACATGTCATCACTCCAACTGCTGTTGCTATCTAATGTATTGTCTACCAACGAATGTACCAATCTTGATTTGGTATGACCAATTTTGCGTAGTTAACTGATGAGATTCTGATAAAGGCATGCATATATTCCACGCTATGATTTTTTTGACAATAACTCCACGAATAAATTGTGAAGGTTTTGTTAATTTGCTAAATTAGTAATAATTCTAATCATAAGTCACAAACAACAACATTATCACAACAACAACAACAACATTTGTCCCACTACGTGGGGTCGGTAAGCTATATACCTATCCACTTGGGCAATTCAAAATTGTATGTCCCATGGATAGTTGGTACAGGAAATTTTAATATGATAGTTGTTTTGTATGGTCTTGTAAGTTTATGCATTCGACCTCAATCATTTATGATTATTGCTAATGCTTACATTAGCATTGAAAATAAAACAAGATAAGCATAACTACTAGAACCAACATACTTGCGAAGAAAAATATATTTATGTAATAATATAACCCATATTGCTAACTTGATAGTGATTGTATAGAAAATGATTTTTTTAACTGTACCTCTAAAAAAGTGATATATTGATATCACAGCATGGCGATCTAGCTGCAGAGTTTCAACAAATTTCTGAGAATTTACCGTAATCATCATTTTAAATTACCCGTATACCTATTGTAGTTGGCAGAGATCATTCTTACCTTAAATGTATTCTTACTTTTGGAAATCAACTTCTAGAATATTAAGTTGCGTATTAAATATTTGACATGCTGGTCTTCCAAGTTATGTTAAGATGATTCCACGTTTTGTTTTAGTCAGCATGTATCAGGCGTCCTGGATTTATTCTGTGTAGTGGAGGTGCTACATATGGTAACCTGCCAACACATTTAAATTCAAATACTGCTTCAAGGTAAATTTATCTTTCAATTTTGTTAGTAATATAAGATTTGGTGAAATAATATGCCACTTCTTTCTTGAAGCAGTGGCCTAGTTTCAGAGAACTTGTGGAGAAATATTACTTCATGGATGCCACAAAGGGAAACAACTACCAATCAGGTAATATGTTGCAGTCAATTGAAATGATTAAGTGGTGGGATGGATAGCAATTTAGTTTATTCATCAGTTTGTGGTACTACACTTGTTGATAGTATGTATTCGGCAGTTAGTATTCATGTAATTATGTTAAAAAACTTTCTATCATTGTGACTTTAAAGTTATCATGGATGTGAATAGGGTTGTGAACATGTCCCCTAAATAGATGCTTGCTTTAAAATAAGATTATTTTCAGGTTGAAATTAAGCACTATCAAAATCAATGACCAACGGATAAGCTTAGCCCAGTTTGAATCAAACTTGAATTGAGCTGAGCTTGAATCAAATTATGCCAACTTAATATATATATTTGTGACAATGTGTTGGTTGTACTAATAATTTGCCTTAAAAGTTTGAAAGTCCAACAATAGCATCAAGCCTTTATCCCAGTGTGGGGTCGGTTACATGAATAAATTTTTTTTTCTCTGTCATTTTAAGAGTTAAATTCTCATTAAATCTTATAAAAAATCATTTATAATATTTTATAACCAAGTCTTTTTAGGTCTACCTTTTTCTTTCTTAGCATAAGCCAAATCTAATACATCTACTGTCCTAACTGGGTCATCAGAAGGCTCATCACCATTTTATAGAATTTTCCCTTTAGTTTGAGGGGTACTTTTCTATCACACAACAGACCCAATGCATTCCTCCACTTCAACCATTCAACTTGAATTCTGCTAATAATATTCTCGTATATTTCACCATCACTTCAAACAATGGACCTGAGATATCTAAAATGTATACTCTTATTAATGACTAGATTGCCCAAAGTCACATTTCCTTACTAGATCTATTACTGTTAAAATTACACTCAATGTATTCAGTTTTAGATCTACTCAAACAAAAATCTTTAAACTCTAAGGTTGACCTCCATAATTCAAGTTTATTCTAGTCTTATCAACAAGAAGAATATCATTAGTAAAAAGCATACACCAGGGTACATCCTCTTGCAAATGTCTAGTAAGAACATCCATGACTAAATAAAAAAGATGTTAGCTTAAAACTGATCCTTGGTGTAATCCAACTGAATAGGAAAATACTTGGTCAAATCACCTTGTGTTTGAACACAAGTAACAACTCCTACATACATATGTTTAATGACTTGAATATAAACATTATTAAACCCTATCTTTTCTAGAACTCTCCAAAGCACTTCTTATGGAACATTTTCATAAGCTTCTCTAAATCAATAAATATCATATGTATATCCTCCTTATTCTCTCTATACTTCACCATCAAACCTCTTAATAAATTTATAACTTCCATAGTAGATCTTCCTGGCATGAATCCAAATTTATTTTGAAAAACATTAGTATCACGTCATAACCTATGCTAATTAACTCTCTACCTTAGTTTTAAATTATGACACATTAACTTAATTCATATTTAATGCTTACACTCTTGTGCATCACCTTTATTCTTAAAATAGGAATTAACATACTCCACTCGTCTGGCATCTTTTTAGTCTTCAAAATATTATTGAAAAGTTTCGTAAGCCAAGAAAAAATTAAAAAGTTCAAAAGTCCATTGAAAATAAATAAGCCCAACTTGGCAAGATCATGTTGTACCAGCTTGTCAGCTGGTTGTTTCGTGGCTGAAGATAGGATGAATTTGAGCCCAAATGACTCGAGATTGGAGCAGTCATAACCCTAGGTCTAAAGGGTGATTTAGGTATTCAAATGCCGTAATAAATATGTTTTTAGAAAAGCATACCATTTGTATAGTTTAGCCGGTTCCATTATACAAAGGCGTATGGATGGTGTGATCATCTCCATCTCAATCCAGAAGGAATTAAAATTTCATTTTACCAGTAAAACCTTGTTTAAACTGGTGAACTGTGAAGCAATTTGATGTCTTCAGTTTCCTTTTTTTTTTATTTTCACTCCTTTTGCTTCACCTTCCTAACCTAATCATGGGAATCCTATTCCCAGTCATTATCAGACCTAATTATGACAACCATCCGATCAAATTATATTTTTGCTGCGACTTTGTGGTTGATTAGTTATTTTTACTTTGTTAGTGGTTTATGTTTAAACAAATGTGTGCTTTCTTTTAGCCACATTTGAAGTTGTCCACGATGTAACAAATTTTTTTTTTCTTATTTGATGTAATTTCTGTAGGATCTCTTTTTTATTTTATGATGAAATGAAGTTTGAAAATTGAGATTTGTAAGTAGTTGCCTCTCTTTATCTTTCCTGCCCTCTCTCTCTCTCTCTCTCTCAGACTATCTTTCTTTTCCTTGTCTCTTTTCACATGTTGAAACTGCCCCTCCAATTCTCTCTTCCCTACAATCCCCTTCTCCCATCATCAAGATGAACCCGATCTTGCCCTGCACGCGATTTCAACCAACCCCACATGCAAACCTTAACCCTAACTCCTCCTTCCACTGCTTCTGCATTCTCTCCCAGTATTCTTAGCCTGTAACCGGTTCCTCCTCACTCAAACTGTTCTCTCTGCTTTTGCTACGCTAATTCCTTCTTCTGCAATCCATTGCTAACCAACAAGAAATCAAGGATTCTTTATTTTTCTCTTTCACTTGTGCATCACCTAACGCCTTTATATTTCTCTTCATTAGGTTAGTACTTTTGTACTTACCGTTGTATATGCTTGCCTCCATGGCATCATCACAGTTGTGATTTGTATTATAATGCATATATTCCCGCTACTGCCATCTTGGATTCATCAGCTTACGTCTCCTCAGAAATTCCAGACGAATCCCCAACAAACACCACCCCACCTCAAGTGGTGAACCCCAAAATTATAAAAAAATGAAAAATCTATAATACTTTTCAAGGCAAATTGGATGGGTGCTGATTCATTTAAAATGAGGATTGGGCATTGTGAACCATTTATGATTAAGAAAGAATGGCAGTATTTTCCCTATGTATAAGCATATATGTGCATTCCTGCTTGCGTCATCATGTGAAATTGGACTGGCTGTCAGATTAATCAAAATAGTCAAATTCAATTTATTGAACCACAACATAGCAAGAAGCTGCTAACTATTATGTTCTCTGCACCTCAGTAACATTAACTTCTATGTTGAAATTATGGCCCTGTTGGATTGTGATGTTTGGAAAGACATTTATGGCATTTTTGTGGAACCCTTAACTTATACTGTTTTAGCAATGACAGGTAGACCTTTGCTTATAGAAAAAAAAAAGAATTTTTTGTGTGGAATGTTTGTGAAAATAAAACAACATTATATTGCTCTATGGTGTTTCCATGAGGCAATTCTAGACTGATTCATGATGATTTCACGTCATTTTAAATAGTATGATAAATCAATTTAAAAGTCAGTTTTTAGTATAAATCATATTTTTTTTCATGGTTTCAGCTTATATTCTCTTAGTTTTTTTTTTCTTCCAAGAATTAACTTCTACAAAATAAAAAGAAAAAAAAATTCAACTTATATCATTGCAACTATCTTACTATCTTAAGGATTATATATATTGGTGGAAGTTAAAACACCTTTCTTTCCTATGCATGGGAACTGCTCTGACCTTAGTTCATTTTTCTTGGATATTCTAGCCCAGAAAGCATGCTACTTAAAATGGAAGTGTCAATATATGCAAAAAAGAAAGAAAGAAAGTGTCAAGTATATCTTCATTTTTCAAGGCATGTTTCAGTATTCTATGTGAACTAATGCTGGTTATTTTTTCCATCCCGTGCCTCTCTCTTTCTCTCTCATCTTGGCGTTTGTTTGTTCCTCCTTTCTCCCCCCTCTTACTACCTCCTTTCCCTTCCCACTCTCTTGTAAAATTAATTTTTTTTTCTGCACTTGCCGTTTATTAACCAAGCTAATCGGATTTCACTTTCTAGCTTTGCTGCTATTTTGAATTTCATCTAGGTCTGTGCAGTACAAGTCATTTGGAGCCACTTTTCGGATAGCTTGGTATGATGTAGCCTTGGTTTTAGGCCGTGTATTTTTAGACATTGCCCAATAGGGGTGTAAGTGCGCGAGCTTAAACGAGAGCTCGTTTGCTAAACGAGCTCGAGTTCGAGCTCGGTGAGAGCTCGCGAGCCAAGCTCAATTGATTATTTGAATTAAAAAAAATATAAATGACCGAAGGCGGTAATTCAAAATGAAGAAGGCGGGTTATCGGGTGGGAATTCCAAAAAACTCAAGCTGCAATTCGGTATTTCCTACCATAAAATAATATATAATGTTACTTTTATTTGAATCTAACCAATGAAAACTGCTGAGCTTGCTTTTATTTTTTTTTGGGAAAGGTAAAAAGCTGCAGCTTACTTTTACTTTTTTTGGGGAAAGGTAAAAAGCTGCAGCAAGCTCTTCTCTTCTCCCTATATGAAAAAATATATTTTATTTTTCAATGTCTTCTCCGATGGCAAGCTCGACGGGATGACGCGGATGAGGACGACTCGCTCGAAGGCTGCTCGGACCGCCGAGGCTCACGAGCCGGCTCGAACTCGATAATAGTGGGACGAGCTCGAACTCGAGCTCGCCTTTCGAGCTTGAGCTCGCTTTCCGGCTGACGAGCTGAGCTCGATAGTGTCAAAACTCGACTCGTTTACACCCATACTGCCCAAGTAGGGATGAGTTTACAATTGAGAAGATTGATGTAGAAAGTTTTAGAAGAGTCTAGAAATAGATAGGATGCAAGTAAAAATACTTGATTGTGGAGGGAGAAGTACACAAGGTTATTACAGAAAAGAAATATGTTTTCAAAGAATGGAAAAGAATAAATTTGATTTATGATTATAGTCAGAAACTTTTAAATCTTGTGTTGACCTTGATTTTCACTCAGATCCTTGGGTCAAAGGGTTGAATTGGTCAAATTGACCAAGCCAGGCCCCAAGACCATCTCCCTTGTACTCAATGGGTCAAGCCTAGTCTATGGAGCCCAGACCGAGGCCTTGGGTCAACATGGTTGATCAGGTCAACCTAGGTTGACCCAAATTGACCCAATTCAATTCCTCTTGATTTCAAATCAAATCCACTTCATCTTAGGCTCAATTCTCTATTCCCCTGGACTCAGTTGGTCAGACCCAACCTATTGGGCCCAGACCCTTGCCCTGGGTCAACCTGGTTAACCAGGTCAACCCAGGTTGACCCAAATTTACCCAAATCCTTCTCTTATTGATTTCAAATCCATTTGAAACCTTCTAGGCTCAATCTCTTGCTTCCATTGGGTTCCTTGGGTCAGACCAGCCTTGTTGAGCTCAAACCCAAGTTTTGGGTCAATCTGGTTGATCAGGTCAACCTAGGTTGATACATTAAAGCTATGTGGAGCCCAAATTCAATCCAAACCCATTCCACTCCACCCTTGGCTCAATCCTCTACCTATTTAGGTCCAGTGGATCATGTTAACCTGGTCAACCCATGCTTGGGTCAACCCTAGCTCAATTTGGTCAAACTAGGCCTAATTGGGTCAAAACCCTTCTCATTCAAATTTAAATCAATTTCAAATTCCTCTTTGGCTCAAATCCTCCATCACTTGGACCTATTTGACCAAGTTGACCAAGTCAACTCTTGACTTGGTCAACCCAAATCTTAATGGGTCAATTTGACCTATTTAGGTCAATTTAAAGCCCCTTTAATGCATTTAAAGCCCTATTAACTCCCCTTTGTTCAAACCACGACCAAGGGAGCTTTATTTCCCTCCTAATTAACCCTAGAGATGATCTTAGCTATTGATTATGAGCCTTACCCTTTAAATACACTTTTTAGGGTTCATTAGAGGGGACTTTTACAATTGCTCTCTCCCCAGGGCCCAGACCTCCTCAAGCTTTAAAATTTGGTGTGAGAGCTCCCACGACCTCCCTCTACTTTCCCCATGCCAAAGGCCCACCAGTCAAAACTGGCGGCGGCAAGGTCTCCGGCCAATCGAGACCTCAAATCATCCAAGGCTTCTTCCGTCTAGAACGTCTAGAGCTCATGGAGTCTTCTACAACTAGGAATGTGGACAATCTACAAGTGCAACAAGCCCAAGATCTCCTGAATCCACCTTGTGGATTAGGTAAAATCTCAAACCCTAGACTAGAACACCTAAAGTTAAATAATTTTTTGTATAGTGGATTTTATACCGTGATTCTGGTCCCCCACGTATACTCTTCATGAGTAGAACCTCTGGTTAAAATTTCATGCAATTTGGTTGACCCGATTGCGAGAACAAGACGTTTTATCGTTTAGGGTTTCGGGTTTCGCACGTTGTCCGCTTGGGGAAGATCAGGACCGTTGATCCTGTGATCAACACTCACGATTTCGCCATTCCGCAGTTCGGACCGACCACAGAATTCGATCCCGCGGTTACACTCACCGTCCGGCGAGATCACGACCGTTGGTTTCAAACTGCGGGTGATCGAACGGTTGCGAG
>NW_021318735.1:2244280-2281094 GCF_001605985.2 Dendrobium catenatum
TAATAATCAATTTTAAATTACTTATAATTTGAAATTATTTTAAATAGTCTTTAATTATTTTAAACTTAAAAAAATTCACTATAAATTCATTTTAAAAATGATAATTACGTATAATACCTTGTATTTTTTAGAAAAATATTTATTTTCATTTAAAATTATTTTCAGATAGCCAAAATTTATTTTTCTGGCTTATTCAGTATTATTTAATTAGTTGATTATTTAAATAATATTTAAGTAAATAATATGCTAATTATTTTGAAACCTTTTTTAAAATCTCACCTAGGTCACCAGTGGATCTCCCCTATACTTATTTATTTTTACAAATGGATTTATTTTTAATTACAATATTTTTTAAAATTTATATATTTATGTGTATTTTAAAACTATTTTTAAATTACATATATCTTAAATTTTCTAAATTTTGGGAGGTCCACTTCGTGGAATTTTAAACATATATTGAACATGTAAATATCATTCATGGGGGATATATTAGTGGATGATTGGGCTCCAATCATTCACTAATCGCATCATCAAGCGTGCTTAGTTCTTATTTTGTCATCTTTTGCATGTGTAGGACGCACGAGCACTTAGTTTCGGCTCTTCTAGATCTAAGGACATGATGTGTTATGATTGCTTATGCATTTTCCTATATGTTACCCCAAGGGTTAATCCAAAACTTGATTCAAACCCACTTAATGTAATGACACCCTAAGGATAATAATTAAAGACCCGTCTAGCGAACTTAAAAAAAATTTAGGGGCTAGGATATATCCTTGATTGCTATGAAACTTCTAACACTTAAACTTAGTGATATCCTAAACCTTATATAATCTTCAAGGAATTTTTTTAGGAGCGTTTAAACCCCTTAATTAACAAACCCTAATTCTCCCCTTGATTAAGCCCCAATAACTTCAGAAAATTATAATAAATTCAAATTAAATCCAAAAATTACCCATAATATATCAAACTCTTCAGAATTCAACCCTTAATATCAAAAGATTAAAAACTCCTTTATTGGACTTCAATCTGAACCTTAATCTAATTTTAACTAAAAACTACTCTTTTGATTAAATTAAATAATTAAAAATTATTAAAAATTCTAAATTTTCCCCAAATATTTGGAAACATCTCTTTAGGTCATCTCTGACCTTAGGGGGGGGGATTCCAAGCAGTCTGGAGCTAATTTGGATCAAAACCCTTAGAGGACCCTTTAATTAAATAATTTTAATAATTTATTAAATTGCCCAAACTTTGAAAATTCATAACTAATTATAAAAAAATTCAAATTTGGCAAACTAAAAGGCATTCAACTCCAATCAAGGTCTGGTATTTATTAAAAATATTAGGTTTCTATAATTCAACTTAAATAAAAAAGTCAGCTTTCTGGTCAACCTTAGTTCATTAACTAGGGCTCGAAACTTCTAAAATTCATAACTTTGTGTAGAAAATTCTAAATCCAGCAAACCACTAGTTTATTATTCATTGTAAGGTCTAATATTTAGTTAAAATGTTAGAACCCTTAAACTTAACTTATTTCTAAAAAATACTTTGTTGACCCATCTAACCTAGCGGGTAGGTGGACCCCGGACCTTCTAAAACTCGCTAATGCAACTTAAACTTTAAAGAATACTACCCCTAACATTAAAGCTGATCAACCAACTTACTTAACTAAAATGGATCTCAATAAACTAATACTTAAACTCTAATTAAACTTTCCCTTTTGACCTGCAATAAACTTGAACACCAAACAACTCGAACTAACTACCCAATATATGATCCACTCAAAACTATACAGCCTTCTACACACACGTAGAATTGTTTACTATGGCACCACTTCTTGCTCTAAGTTAGGTCAGTGATTTGCCTCTTTTATGTGTTTTCTGCTTCTGTGGCGCTCTTGTAAGTGGCACGTGTGCTGTTTGTATTGAATTGCTTCGAGTGTTTATTTTATTACTGTACTGCACTATACTTGTTATGTGGTTGATTGTGTGTTAGATCTACCCTTAGGTTATGAACGATTTATACTAACTCAATCTTATGCAGGTGGCTATGCTCATGCAGCGTTAAAATAAAGGGGGTTAAATTAATTAATTAATAATCATAAATGCTTGCTATAGGTGCTTCAGACTGCTTAGCCCCCAAAAACAAATAAGTGCGTGGCCAAGTGTATTTATTTTTTCCGCATAATATAAACTGCTTGAGATATTATAATTACTTAAGATTATTTTCATTAGGATAACTATGTAGGAAAGTCTTGATTTTCTCTTTTACAAATGTAATGTAATTTGTAAAAATGCATTGAGTTGTGAAAGTCTTTAAAAGTATGACATTTCAAACGCTAGGTGCCCAAAGAGAAAAATAAAGGTTATTCATAGAAAATTTCTTATTCATTTGAGTACCCTCCCGGAGGACAAACAATACGAAGCCCGAAGGAGACGGTCCGGAGGAAGATGATCTGAAGGAGAATGACCCGAAGACTAGAAGACAAAGACTTGAAGATGAAATGCCTTACTTTTAAGACTTGCATCATTCAGTAAGATTAGAATCCAGGTTGTTGTCGGTGGGGCCTGACCTGCAGAGTCTGAGTTGTACTATATGTGGCACTTGCCACGGACTTTTGACTTTTTTTGACTTGGTTTTATTTATATTGATGTGTTCATATTGTTTGCGCAGTAGAAATTGCATGTTTTTTTTATGTTTCTTTCTTGCATGTGTGTGGCCTAATTTTTTGGCTCTTTAAGGACTAAAACCTTTTCTACTCATAACTAAAATTTAATATTTTAGGATTAAATAATATAGAAACCTAAAGATGCGGGGAATAGCCGGAATCGTCCGGGGTCGCATGCATATTATTGCATTTTTTCATCTCCTTTTATGAAACACTTCCCTGTCTGTGGGTAGAGTTCGGATAATATGTGGCCTATGAGGAGTCCGGATAATCTGGCCTATGAGGAGAGGTGGCGGATTTGAGGATTTCTAGTATTTTTTAAAAATTATTTTTTATAAGCCTTTTTAAAAATTCTATGCATATCTGATTTGGACCTTTTAATCAGGATACATCGCATTAGAAATCAACTGAATCAAAATTTAATTGTATTAGTTCTAGAAGTATTCACCCTACATAAGTCTAAGGCCAATTAGGAAACTCCCTAGATGTCGGTCTTACTTCCAAAACTTAGCCTCCTACCCATCTTTCATAAAGACTGAACAACATGAATTTTATGCACTTAGGTGGTTAGCTGGCTTTCCTTTTCATGCAAGATATAAACCCAGGAGCATTAGTTAGGACACATGTGTTAGTGTTATGTAGAACACTAAACCCACCTTAAATCTAGGGTTCAAGGCTTCTATATTTGGTATCTTGTAGTACGCCTCATTGGTGGGTAAGTTCGCTATTTCTTAGGGACTATAAATCATACCTATCCGCATCACAGGGATGACGCCACATCCATCCTTCTTGCTCTCCCGTATGCTTTGAGTGTTTGATTTTCTTTTCTCCAGTTTTCTCCCAATACCTTAGTCCCTCCGGATGCTATTATGGGCCGTGTGTGTTGATTAAGCCACTTTGGATCATTTCTTTCCCTCTGCGTAAGATTTCCTAGTCTATCCCCTTATGTGTCAATTCCATTTTGAAAGGATAATGTTGAATCCTTAATCGAGAGTATTCTCGGGCCCCAAGCTTGAGATGTAATTAATCGTAGGGACTTGCGCCCGCGGGAAATCGAGTCTCACTATGAAATAAACCTCACTCGAGCTGATGTATCGGGTGGGGGAAATTCATTTTTACAATCAGGCCGTGTTACTACCAATCGGGGTGCGCTGGCGAGAGCCGCTATCCTCAATGGTTAGTCATATGTGCGATCTAATCTGCTCTTCCATTGGATCGCTTGCGAAGAGCGCGGAGGCCCGTGTTCATCTCGTCCCTCGGGATAGTGCGGTCGTATACCCCTATGCACTCTGTTCCCCCGCTTAGTGAATACCTTTTCGGAGGTCCACATCTTGTAAAGAGGGTGGTAAGCTGAGCCATAGCTACAACTTCTAATGTTTATATGATATGCTATAAGCACTAAAAAAGGAGAAGGAAATATAAAAAAATAACTCAGGCATGAAACAAGAGATTTAAATTTTTTGATCAAGTTAGTGTATTAGTAGTAAAGATAATAAGATCTTAGTGCAAGATGAGGACATAAAAAAATGTTGGAATGTTGCTATGATAAATTATTAAATGAGAGCTCAAATAAAATGTATATAGATATTCAGCTGCGTAGGATTGAATGCGTAAAAGTAAAGATTTATATTCAAAAGAAATATATATCGATTTGAGGGTTATGAGTGATTGCATTACTCCAAATGAGATATCTATTGAGATCTGGAGAGTTAAAGATAATATTGTAGTTGTTTGATTAACCGAACTGATTAGAATTTTAAAGGTTAAAATGATTGCAAATTATTAATGAAGAAATATTTTGGCACTTAGTCTTAGGAAGAAAGTAGATGTTCAAGATTGTCATGAAGTGTAACACGGAGTAATAAAATATGCGCTTAGAAAAATTACATTGTTTTGGAGAATCACTTGGATTTTTTGCTGAGAAGATCTACTATTAAGGTTATTTATAGGGCAATTAACAAAAAGGTACAGCGAATAGAGAAAAGATCTTATAATTTTTTATTTTATTGAAATGAGAAGATATGTGATCACATGCCTATTTTAAGGAAAAAATGTGTGTATCAAAGATATATTGAATTTACTAAAGAAATGTTATGTAGAACACAAAGTTCAAATTCAAAGAAATTTTTAAAATTTTTGTATTTAAATTTGATTTTAAATTTTGAAATTCAAAATTTAAATTTTGAAAGAAAGTTAAATTAGTTTTTAGAAGTTGGTTGAACATGAGAGTAGTTGATCAACATCATTTAGGCATCCAGTCATGTTGCTGAATTTCATGTAAAATCAGACCTATATGTGTCCTGCAAGCCAAGAGGGGTTTTCCATATCGACATCCCCAGGTAATTTAAAGTCCAAGAACAAACAAGCAGTCTATCCTTTTTTCCAAATGATAATTCAAATGAAGAGTTACCTCTATGTAAGCAGCCCTTCACATGCAAAACTAGTTCCTGTCCTCTAATTGTCAATTTGAATTTTAAATATTTTAATTTTATTTTGAATATTCTAAGTTTTATTTCAAATTGTGAATGCCCCTCTTGTAAATTAAAAAAAAGAAAAGAAAAAAGAAATAGACCTTTTGCTGTTTTTGTTCCGAACTTAAGCCTCTGCTTTTTCTGGTGAACGGCTTCTTTGAAAACTTGGTGGCTTCCATGATTTCATTATATGATTTCTTTGGTAAGACATTATAATTATGTATCTTATTTTTATATGTATCAAAATCCTTCTTTCACTTTGAAGTTATGGATGGTACCTTCCACAAGGTAATGGATGTTCATTCATGATTTCTTTGTTGTTTTCACAATCATGTTGGCTTGAGATTTGGCTACACTTCATCATCAATTCCATCATCCCTCCACCTCCACAACCCTCTATATTTTACTTCTATATTCTAACTCGTAACTCTTTTCCTCCACTTTCCATAAGCATGAGCATCTCCACCCATAGCTTACAAAACCTAAAAATAATAATGCCCCTCCATAAGTTATCTCATGATCACAGGTGAATTCCCTTTTAACCATCACTTCTTGTAGTCCACAATCACCCTAGAAATCATCATATTTCATCTAAATATTATCACTCTCAAGTTTCAAGAACCATGACCATTTAAAACGCCACCTATCCTACTTCAAGATATTTTTAGATTATTGACTAATATTAAAAGTATATGTTGAATGGCAAAAGAGCTCCCAATAATGATGAATAGATATGATAATATTGACATGACATGATATGATCATTATTTTGTATTATTTATAGAGATATTTGTAAAGGATATTCAAAGCAAATAGCTTCGTGTATGCTTTCCATAGGTGATATAGTTCTAATTTATATGTTGTTCTGTGAAATAAGTACAATTTTAGAATAATAGAGAAGTAATTAAAAAAATAAAGGGCTTATGATTAGTTGAACAAAGATTGTGTATGTGATAAAAACTCAGGGTGATGTTAAAAAATATTATGTAACATTATTACTATGAAATATGTGATACTTAATGTTGGTAGTTTTAAATACTTGGATCTATTATATAGAAGAGTAATGATATAACTGTTAGAGTTAAGTTTTAGTGGTTAAAATAAGGATGTGCCTCAGGAGTATTATATAATAAGAGAATATTATTGAGACCTAACTACAAATTTTATAGGATGATTATGTTAACAAGGTCTTAAGATTGTGCAATAAGCCTATAAATTGGACTACAATATCAACTGGAAATCAAATAATTCTTTTTATTTGCTTGAGCTCAAGTCAAATTCAATGAGACAAGATCGTCTAGGATCAAACTTGAATTGAGCAAGATGTGAATAAAAAAAGATTGGCATAAAAAAGATAACTCATGATTGATGTGTATGTGTGTGTGTGTGTGTGGATGTAAAGCATGACTAAATGCTAAAATGATAACTTTCAAAAAAATAAAAAATTGGTAGTTGACCTTGATCCATGTTTGAATCATCTCTTGATTGGATCATTCCTTTAATGGCTAGTAAAGAAGTCACTGGGAGCCAAGTTGTACATAGTAAAAAATGAGAATGTTATGACTAATGTATGTATGAAAAAATTAAGAATGATAGATTGATAAATGATTATATAGGATGATGGGTGTAGCATCTACTAAGATATTATAATAAAAAATAGACATAATTGGCTTGAACATATATACAAAAGAGTAGAAAATGTGCCAATAAGATGGTTTGAGAAAATTAGTGTGTTAAAGAAATCGAAAAGAAAAGGGGCTAAACCAATGCAACTATGGACAAAGGTTGTGCAAAATGGGTTGTTCATTACTGGCTATAATGGGGTTGCTTCCACTTGGGACAAATAATGTAAGAACTTTATTAAATCCTTCGGGTATCAACAGAGACTGCAAATTTCATTATTTGGATCATTATCTGATTCCTCAGATGCATAGTGTAGTAAAATGAGCATGAAAAGTATATATATATATATCTAGTTAGGTAGGTGTAGTAGGAAATATATTTCTTCTTGTTGGCAATGTTATCTGATGCTCCAGACTGATATTTTTGGTGCGGGTATGGATCACTGCTGATTGTACAGTGCATATTAAAGTTGGAAAGAATCAATCAAAAACATTGCCCGAGTTGCTTTATTTAAATTTCCTCATCTTCACTGTTATCATTTTCCTTCAGATTAGATTACTTCACGATCTTCTTTTTTATTTGTTCAACTTGATTCAATTTTTCTCCCGGAGGTCGGGCATATAAATGCTTCAATCTAATGCTTGGCAGCCAGCTCAAGACTCTAGATTTCCTGGGAGGGCTAGGACACTTGGTGCCACAAGAAACCAGCCAACATCTGGAGTTGATTCTGACTTAAGCTTGCAAGCTGGACTTCTGGAAAATTCTGAGACATATAACCACTTGGAAACATCAGCAATTGGAACAGGAATACAGCCATCAGATGGAAGGTTGTGGTTCTTTCAAATGGTTCAACTCTATAATTGTGTGGTTATTTAAGCATATTTGATTTCCTTATTTCCTTATGTGCATTGTGCAACCACTATGTCAGCTGTCAAGCTGAACTAAGGCTGATAATGAGTTGAGTTTGATCGAGTTTTGCTCAAACTTAAAATAGCTCGATTTCACATTGGTTGAAATCGATGTTGCGTTGACTCAAAATTAAAAGAAGATATGACGTTTGAGGTAGGGTTTGAGGTAGGGATTGAACTTATGACGTCTTGTATTAACTCCAAGATAACGACCAAATGAACCAACTATTACTTAATGTTTATTTTATATCAAATATATATACAATGCATACTTTTTTCGACGAATTGAATCTCAAGCGAGCTATTCTAGACACAAAATTAATTGGAAGTAGATTTAGAGTTTCTGGTTCGGAACTTGAATTGAACTTGGTTCTAGTCCATTTCAGTTTGACTAAAAAAATGAGCTAGGTTCGAATTTTGGGTATTTTTATCATTCTTAAACTCTATAAAAAAACTACAACCACTAAAATTAGCCTACTGGAATCGAAAATCAGTTCAGTTAAATTTATTTCAAATCATGATTTTACAACATGATTTCAGGTTTTTGCCTATATCTTCATTTATTGAAATCTTAAGCTGTTAATATATCACATGCCCATTCTGTTGGCTTATGAAGTTCTTGCCTTAATCTACTGTTTGTTCATTGCTTTTATTGTATTATCTAGATTGTGTTGATATCTGGTTGCAATCCATCATTTGTTGCTTTATTGGTTCTACTTCTCTGGAAAGATTGCATTGCTGTCTATAATGATTAAAAGTGATTCTATCTGATCTCTTTCTGTTTTCATTTCTTTAGCCATCAAAATGACTTGGCCTATGTACAGCAATCTTAGGTTTAAGTGGCATTTAAATAGCTGAAGTCTACTGATGCCATTGACTGCATCTATATTGCAGCTAATTTTGTTACAATGATATCAAAACAGCTGAATTATTTGATGTAATGAACCAAACAAACTAAACTCACCAAGATAAAATGCAAACTAATATATCTGATTACCAAACACCCCCCAAGTTTTATCTGCTTGTTCCTTTTCATTCTGCTAGTAAATAATACTTAGATTTCCTTCTAAAGAATACTC
The DNA here is from genome assembly GCF_001605985.2 of Dendrobium catenatum. NCBI lineage: Eukaryota > Viridiplantae > Streptophyta > Magnoliopsida > Asparagales > Orchidaceae > Dendrobium > Dendrobium catenatum. Next base: position 2,253,030 of record NW_021318735.1, read on the forward strand.
TCTAAATATTCCCACATCAATTTTATTTAGTAAACCTCTCTATATAGAGCTAACCACAGCTTATCAAAACAACACAAAATCTTTCTGTCAGGCTAACCAAAATATTTCCTACCACCATATTCTCAAAACCTAAAAATAGCTCTTTCAGTTCACCTTGTTTTGTTCATGCATTCAAGCATAGCTTAACTCTTCTCGTCATTTCCTCCAAGCCACACGTTCTACTCTTCCTTAATCGTCTCCTCAAAATGACCTTTCCTTCTTCCCCATCAATGTAATACCGAAAACCCCTCCTGAAAAACCAAATAATTATTTTCCTAAATAACCACAAAATATTCCCCCATATCTTTCCATAATACTAACTTATCATCCTAAATTCAGCCATACCTAATCATACTGACCCTTGCCCACAGTATTATTACGTCAAAATATAATATTTATATTGATTATGATTATGTGCAATATATCTATAACATGTATCTTAGCTCATAATATTCATGTGTCTATCATGATACCTATTATCACTATCTTCTAATCCAAGATATGGATGAATAATATTCATTATTTATTAAACAACATCACTATTATAAATGATCCCTTCATGCTTCCCTTAATCAATCGTATGCTATTATTATATTGATGGATCTTCTCTCAGATATTCTCATGCATCCTAGTCTTGTACACTTGATCACCATACTTTAAATAAGGATGACTTATTTAATGTTTGATTTACAAACTTGATTGTCATGTTGCATAAACGAGACACTCCCTATTCTCACCGCTAACATTGTTAGTCTCCCAAACTCCACCTTACTGATGGCTTTTATTCAATCTTAAAAGCTTCACTTACCTCATTAACTTTACCAAGCTTGCTGGCTTCATGTGCCAATGTTGAGGATGATGATCTGAGAGCATGAGCTTGATCTAGTACTCGAGCTTCAACCTAGTCTGATGCCTGAGATTGGGTCTACTCTGGAGCAATGCTATTTTGTTGACTTTGTTCCACTACATCCTGAGATGGAGATATACGATGTTCCCTCGTTCTCTAAGCTGTTGCTTGCTCCACTACAATTTGTGCTGACACGCTTGTCATCTCCATGATACCATGGGCTGTTTCTCTTGTTGTTGATGGGATACTCTTGCATGAATCTTGCCTAAGTATGAATTTAAAGTTTCCAGATCCCCCAAAACTTGTTGGATCACCTATTGCTGTTTTTGTTCTTTAAAATGAATGTCAGCCTCTTCCTTGTCCTCTAGATTGCACTCAAGGCATGCACCCATTCAACTATTTATGAAAGGGGGGATTGATGTAGAAGATAATCATTAGAAGAAGCTGGAACTGTTTGTTTTATTATTGTAAGAAAAGGTTAGGAAGACTTTTTTATTTGAGAGTGACTCCTTTCATGAATGCTTCTTATTTTTATGCTACCTCTTGATGCCTTTATTTGTTTCTATTCTTATTAGTTTGAAGCCCACTCTATAAATAGGTGTTACATGTAAAGCTTTTCAACGGTATGATATTAGAATGAAATTGAAGCAAGGTTGCCGTTTTAGGCTTTTCTCTTTCAGTTCACTTACTCTCTCTTCCAGGGTCTCTCAATCTTGGCCAGGTGCCACCTCTGTCCCCCTTCTCTCCATGTCTCTCTCCTAAACAAATGCTTCCTCTATCTCTATTAAGGTTTCATCTAGCTCAAAAACTCCCACATTTTCATCAGTTCCATAACATCATGCATCTTCTGTTTGTTTGATTTTTGTATTTTTTGCAGAGTAAATTACATTTGGGTACTTCGAGTTTGTATCAAGTAAAAATGAGATTACAACTATTAAAATTTCATTATTTGGCTCCTTAAGTTTTTATGAAAGTTTAGTAGAGGTACTTCATTTAATGACCTTTTTGAGATAATTTTATTAGCTTAGGGGATCTGCTAATTAAATTATCGAAGTAGTGGATGTAACTGCTAGTTAATCAAAATCAAGGGATCAGTTAACTCCCCTTGCACAAATTATGCACAATATGAACTATCTCACTTATATGTCATGTCGACTTCTGTCTAGACGTTCCAGTGAAGTAGTGACATTCGATTCTTCTAAATATGGGTTCACAAATCACAATATTATACGCACCAAAAAAGCCATCTACTATCTGCCAAAGAAATTAGAAAATGATACAAGTAATATTGGGCTGTTGCTTTTCTTATCAGATAAATCGAAATATATTGTCTGGGTTTTTTAGCTGATCTGGTACTTGATTATTCTATATGATAGATTTTCCTTATACTAGTCATTTAACATAATATTTGGACGCCTTAGTATTAAATTTGATTAAGGTTCCATAGTTTGAATGCTTGTTTAATTATATGTTTTCCTATTACTTTAGGCATCTTAATGTTCTGTCAGAACGAGCCACTGAACTAGCCTCACATAATCAGGTAAAATTTCATGCCTATTATTTAATCTTCTTATGCATTTCTTAGAACCGAATGATCCTTTCTCTTATATTTGAAGCAGAGTTTAGATAGCTTTGAAGAAAAGCTGAAGAAACTAGTGGGAATGGGATTTGAGAAGGTATTGTTCAGAAAACTTTATGTGCACTGCATTACTTTTTTTTTATAATTGGTCATTGATCCTACTTACCTTAACACTCATCAACATAATTTAGGCCTATTCCAATTATCTGCATCTCAACTTTCATTGCTATTGTGCTGATATTTTTAGTTGAGAGTATTTAATTGGCGTTTTTAGTTAGTCCTTTAGTTATTACAATTTCTTGCATTGTTAAAAAAAGTAGCAAATAGGAATTGATGTGGTTTTCATTCTTCATGGATAAATGAAGACCTTGGCCGAATTTTTGAAGAAATATTGCATAAGCATTGCTACTCTTTCAAATAAAACCAAATTTAAAATGCTCTCTTGTATCTTATATCTATAATTTATGTAGCACGCCCAGATTTACAGCAGCTTTAGAATCAATTATCTCGAAATTTCTATTTTAAGTTTAAGATATATTTGTGGAGAATAGAATTTCCCATAGTACATTAGCTCATTAGTTTGTTGGATATTTAGCTTGTTAAGAAAATTATGAAGCGGTCTAATAGTCTTATTCTCTAATAGTCTTATTCTCTGCTTACCTTTAATTAATGATAATCAAGGTGAATAAAGGGCTGGCATTATTTTTCTTTAAAGTCAGCAGTTGCTTTTTAGTCCAAAATCTTTCTTTGTTTTTTTGGTGAAAGTTTATTTATGCTGCCAACTTTTGCCCAATTTTCCACCAAATAACACGGTTTAAGCAAAATTAAAACTATATCCTTAGAGCTGATTTACTAAAATTCTGTGTGGGATAATTTTTTCATTTCTTTTTGCCTATTTTTAAAACATTCTTATGATAAGAATTAGCTTTTTATGATCAGTATGCCAATATGTTATCCATAAGAAAATTACTATCCATTTTTTTTAAAAGAAAAAAAAATTATAATACCATACAACAGCAACAACAACAAGCCTTTATCCCACTACATGGGGTCGGCTATATGAATCTTTTTCTCCATTGTGTCCTGTTAAGAGTCAAATTCTCATTTAAATTTAATAAAGAAAGGTCATTTCTAATCTTTTCTATCAATATCTTTTTAGGTTTATCTCTACCTTTCTTAACTAAGCCAAATCTAATACATCTACTCTCCTAACTAGGTTATCAGAAGGCTGTCTTTTTATTTTGATCAAACCATCTAAGACAATTTTCTCTTATCTTATCTTCCATTGGAGCTACTCCAATCTTTTCACGTATATGCTCGTTTCGTATGATACTCCTAAATGATTTTAAAAAATATATTTTCCCTACTTCTCTAATGTTCTGCAAACATCTTCAGCCACTGTAATTGGACCCTAAGATGGTGTAAAAACGTCGTTCATCCCATGCCATCTTATTTCAATTTAAATTTCTGCATAATTAATAGGTTAGAACAGTATTCCTCTTTATTTGGTTTCACAAATCACCTTCTTCCATAGAACAGTCTCTCTTCTAATTATTCTATCAGTTTTCGCTTATCTTCCATCCTGCTTGGAACTACCACCTACTTGCTTTGGGTTATTATTTGTATTGTTTTCTGTGAACTTGTGTGTTTCAGTGTGAGATCTTAGAACTTTCCAGTCTAATGCGTGTCCTTAACTTTTGGGACAGACCCTTGCAGAAGTTGCCCTTGCAGCTGCTGATGGAGATACTAATATTGCTATTGAAATCCTCATGAGTCAGCAGGCATTTACCTTCCTCTTTTTTATTTTATTTTATTTTATTTTTAATTCGTATTTTTTATTAGTTAACTTTCTTTGTTTGCATAACTGATAATATTTTTGCTTCTCGTCATGAATGCAGGGATAAATAAGCTTCCTGAAACTGTAGAGGTTTCCTGACGCCATTGTTTTCTTTGCTTGACTCGGAGCTTATTTTGCATTCAATGGAGATGCCACTGGGCAGGTAAATTGTAGAAACAAAGCTGAAGACATTGAAGAACTGCCTATACTAACCAGGTGATAAAATCTATGACTTTTAATGCTGTTTATGGACATGGAGATGAGAAGAACTATGTGAATCATTTAAACCTTTGATACGATACGGATTACATTGCATACCAGATTATGATCATTTTATGACAATTAAAACTTTGTAACTAAGTAATTTACTTATAAATACTGAACAAAGAAGAACAAAAAATAAAATAAAATAAAATGTGACGGTTGATGGACCTTAAAATAAAATAATTTTTTGAAGAAGAGTAGACCGTTGTGTGGTCAGTTTGAATTAATTAATCTTGATTCTATTGGACTTTGGTTAAACGTTAATGAACAAATTATATACAGTATTTACAATTGCAAGTTTAGCAAATCGGAAGAATAGGTTAAGGTTTCCTTTGGGACATTAAAATAGCTTTTTAGTATAAAATTCTTTTATTAAAAAATTTATGTATTTGAAAGTAGTTTTGGGCTTTGTTTGAGATGGTTTTTTTTTTATTGATTTTTAAAGTGATTTTTTAGTACAAAAATTTTAATTTTTATACTAAAAAGTAGCTTTAAGAAGCAGAAAGAAAGCCATCCCAAATGAGGTCTTAGAAAACAATAGGAAGATTTTCTTTTTGTTTTTTAAAACAGTTTTTTAGTAAAAACATTCTTTAATTTGAAATTTTTTTACTATAAAATCATTTTAAAAATAGTTTAAAAGCTGCCCCAAATGAAGCCTAAGTCAATGCTACCAGCATAAACTTCTTGATAATGAGGGCTTTTCTTAGGGAAAACTGAGTATTGTAGCATAAATAATGAATGTTAAAATCATAAAATTTATGATTTTTACAATTCTTTTCTTCAAGGTTTTTAATTAAGCTATTTTTCATTGCTCTCTTCATCACCAAATCAACCATATCAGCATTTATTTTAATCCATAGTTGTCAAATTAAGGCCTAAAAAAATGTCAAATAGACAAAAGTGATTCTATTTACATATGGAGCCCCTTAGGGTTGGGAACATTATTTAAGAAGTGTCATAGCCTTGAATTGCATGATCTTCTTGGATGGCTTGGTCGGCGAAAAATTAAATTGCATATATCGAATAAAAATTGATGAAGTTTAACTTAAAAATTATTAAGATTTAATTTTAGAAGAATGTAATATATGATTAATAAATTATTTATTGTATTCATCTTTAATTTTAATAATTATTTTAATCAGCTTTCTCTAACCCAATATTTTTCCCTTAAGAACTTGTTCTGCTCAATTACTATAAAAGACTTGGTATGACTAAAGCTTCTCATATATATATATATATATGAAAAAAAAAGTAATATTTATATATTTTGAGTTTTTTTTTAATTTTATATTCACCATCAACACATTTAGCCATAAAAATTAGCTTCTCTAAGCATATCTTCCTTTCTAAGTAGAGTGACTTTAATGGAGGCTCTTCCTGTACCTCTGACAACTTCTCGCCAATCTGCAGATTTTCACCCAACTGTTTGGGGAGATTATTTCATCAACTATTCACCATTACAATCAAATACCAGTCTGGTAATTAGTAGTATATATACTCTTCAAAGGAGGATGTGTTATTCTCTTCAAAAAAAAAAAGTTCTCTTCAGCTTTTATAAAATTATTTCTGTTGTAGTTAAGGGGTATAATTTGAGATTACTTTTATTTTTTATTTTTTATTTTTTATTTTTTATTTTAATTTTTTGTTTAATTTATTTTAAAGTTTATTTTACTTTTCATTTGAAAATAAATCAAATTATTTTTTTAAAATACTTAAAAAAATTTAAATATTTTAAAAATAACTATAACTACCAGACCCGTCACAACTCACAAACCCTTCACTGCTATTGCCAACCATTACCACCTCAGTCCAAGCAATCATCATGTTTTTAAGAAATTGTATATATTAATGTAAAAACAATGAAATATAAATAAAATAAAATAAAATTAAAAGTAACCTCAAATGACCCCAAATAATAATGGATTCAATTATAAAAAATCTGCATGTATTTAAATGTCTTGATAAGCCATTTAGTTATATCTTCATTTTTAAATATCTTGTTGGCATGTTTTTAAATGGCCTATTAAGACATTTAAAAACGTGCCAACACAAGATAACAACGTTGATTGCGACATGTTTGTTTGTAAATATATGGAAGTTGTGATACAGCAAGAACCTGTTCAATGGTATCGTTATAAAAACTGACAATATATTATGCCATTATTCAGGGCTGAATTAGCAGATGCCCTTTTATGTACCATCATTCAATAGATTACGGAATAAATTGTGAAATTATTTTGTATATTTATTGTGTTTTTAATGTGTTTTAATAATTTGTTTATTGTACCGAAAAATCCAAGCAATACCGACTAATTATTGACGAGTACCGAGTACTAAAAAAGACTAATACGGACTAATCATAGACTAATACCTAGCAATATGAAAACAGATCGGTACTGCTCGGTATTAGGTGAAATATGCTCGGTACTATATCAGTGCAGTTCAGTACTCACCGAATACCGAACAATACCGACTTCTGTGGACAAGTACCGACTACTAAAAATGACTAATACCGAGCAATACCGACTATTCATAGACTAATACCGAGCAATATGAAAACAGATCGGTACTGCTCGGTATTAGGTGAAATATGTTCGGTACTATATCAGTGCAGTTTAGTACACACCGAATACCGAGCAATACCGACTTCTATGGACAAGTTCCGAGTACTAAAAAGGACTAATACCGAGCAATACCGACTATTCATAGACTAATACCAAGCAATATGAAAACAGATCAGTACTGCTCGGTATTAGGTGAAATATGCTCGGTACTATATCGGTGCAGTTCAGTCTAAAGGGAATACCTAGCATTACCGACTTCTGTGGACGAGTACCGAGCAATGCCGACTAAACATAGACTAAAATTGAGCAATACAAATTTATATCAGTACTACAAAGATATCAAAATTATGAAATTCGCATATACAATCAGGAATTCAAATTCATAATAAAAATATCTCAAAATTCCCCTCACCTTTCCCAAATTACATGAAAGACAATTGACTGCCTAATTCTCCAACTGTAAAGTGTATGCTTGTTGGAGGATTCCTCTCTGTGGGTTTAACTTTTTTGGTCTTTCTTTTCTCCCAGTGATCCTTCAATCTTGCATTTGATACGCCCTTTGGCTGGCACTTCTTAGGATCTTTAATAATTTTATTACCTGCTCTAGAAATTTATTTGTTCTTTCTGTCAGTCTTGATGGAATGCACTTTTGCAGCCAATGCACTCATGACATCTTTCACACACATTTCAGTCTCATCATTACCTTGTGCTTCTGTGCTAATTTTATATGCAAATCGACAGATATAATTTCTGAACATCAAGTTGCTGGACCCTTCATTAGGTTGGCCAGCATTGATACCGATACATGGGATCTTCCCTCCAGAATATAAATCTTTTCGAGCACAGGCTGACCATCTTGGGAGTAAATATTTAACGTAAATATTAACAATATCTAGCTGTCTCATAACTCTCATGCAATGAGAACATAATATACTCATCATTTCGAACATTGCACAGCTGCATTGAATGGTACATTCTAAGGAATTAAAAGTGACAATCCATTTGTATAAATCAGTGGAGTTGTCTATGTTCTTTACAAAAAATCTTGATAAATCCGATGAGGAATGTTCAATGCATAGTCCACCAAGTCCATATAAGAACTCCTCTTTAAAAAATGAATACAACTTTCTTGAATAAAATTTTGCAGCTTGCTTCGATATTGAGCTACTTTTCATGTAAGGTTCTATATCTGTTTGACTACATCTGAATTCTTCATCTTGTTCATTCCGACGTCAAGTCCTCATCACATTTTCCAAACCTAGGAAACACTCATTGATAGTACTTGTTGGCTTGGAATAACCATGACATACATGATTGGTGGACTCACTACGTTGGGTTGATAAAATGCCAATGTTAAAACAATCTTTGTTGAATGCAGTTGACCACTTCTCCCTGATTTTGTTGAGATCATTCAACCATTGATGGCTTTGGAGGTTTCCTTCTGAGATCGATTCAGTCCACTTTCTCTCAAATTCCTCAACAGAATCACACAACTTGAAACAATAAAAAAATAAAAATTTTACTCTGTTGTTACTATTAAAGAACCATACTTTTGAAGGAGCCTTCTTGTACATATGTCATTGGCACAATCGATGTCGTGTATTAGGCAATGCAATCTCTATTGTACTAGCCATGGCTTGGTCTTGATCAGTAAAAATAGTAATGAGATGTTTGTTATCCATAATTCTTAGAAATGTTCTAAACAGTCAAGTAAAAGAATCAATAGTCTCATCAGATAAGAATGTCATACTTAATAGAATATTTTGCCAGTGATTATTCACTTCGACAATAGGGGCATAGACTAAGTTATATTTATTTAAACGATAACTTGTATCAAAAATAACCACGTCCCCAAAACAGTCATAATCAATTCTACCAAGACCATCAACCCAGAAGAAATTTAACAAACAATCGTCTTCATCAGTTTGCACAACCCAGACAAACATGTTGTCATCAATTGTCCATTCTTTAAATAACTTGATTAGTGAATTAGTGTCTCTAGTCTCAATCTTGGCTCTTCTTTCTTTTTGGATGTAGTTGTATGCATCCCGCTTGGTGAACCATAGATTACCAACACCTCCAACTTCATCAAATAGGTATGTAAATGCATCAATAGTTCTTATCCATACTTCTGACATAGATTTCAGAACAGATGCATTCTCATCACTAATGCTCCTAGATGGCCTGAGCAAATGTTTCTCATCCGGCCTAATCAGTTTGTGATTGTGACTCTCTATAGCTTTATTCATCGCCCAAATCCCATCTTGACTCACTGAAAATCTAACCATGGCTGGACATCCTGTTCTTGTACATGATTTTTGATATTTAACCTTTGTACCCAGCTAGTCTCATTCTTGAATCCTACTTTGGAACACAAAAAATCCTTTGATTTGATTTTCCTTGAATTTAGCCAGAAATGGTGATGATCTTTTCGAACACTAAATCCATGTGAATGCGCGTAATGACAGTATTTTTCATATGATTTCTTTTCAGAGTTATAAACACCCTGTGAAAAAAGATTCAAACATCCAGTTTAGCATTATATCTACATATCGATACTGAGCAAATACCAAGCAGGTTGAATGATCGGTACTATGAGGTAATAAGTAGTATTTGCTCGGTACTAATGTACTAGGAGTTTATACCGAGCTATACAAATCAGTAGCAAGCTAATATCGAGCAGGTTGAATGATCGGTACTAGGAGGTAATAAGTAGTATTTGCTCGGTACAACTGTATTAGGATTTTATACCGAGCTATACAAATCAGTACCGAGCTTATACCGACCAGGTTGAATGAGAAGTAATATCTTATATTTGCTCGGTATAAGTTGTATTTGCTCGGTACTACTTCATAAGTATTTTGTGCAAATAGTTCATACCGAGCAACACTGTCTAGTACCGATCAGTACCGAGTCATGTCAAACTTTATCGAGTGACATGAAGTAGCAAAAAAAATTAAAAAAAATAAACATTATAGATAAGGATTTAATTGTATTAAATCAGAAAACACTTCATCAACATTCAACGTCGGAGTTTCCTCGAAATCTTTGAAGTCTTCTAAAGCCAAAACTACATTTGTACCTTCCATCTCCTCGAACACTTCATAATTTCTTTTCCTGCGGTATATGAACCCTAAATACTGTATAACATCTTAGGTTTAATACCCACAAGCTTATTATACATGTGGTAAAAGCCGCGTATTTTTTTTACTTTTCGCGCCCAATTCATATACAACGAGACGGGCATATCCGAAATATTTTTAAAAACGTGCAAAAGAATATGGGTTGCTATTGGGTCATTCCAGGTTATCAGGCTACTACGTGGCGCTTGATTAGGCTATACCGAACGTAGAGCAGCGTTAGGTAACCTGACCCAATAAAAAATTCTGAACGTAGAGCAGCGTCAGGTAACCTGGCCCAATAAAAGTTCCATTATTAAGGCTCTGGATTTGTATTTCTAGCAACTAAGATTTCACTTGGGATAATTTTCTTATTATTTTTTATAGTAACTTTTTAAAATAAAAATTTCTTTGAAATAATAAAAAAATAATATCCAAAAGTTATTCCAAACGAATCCTAAATCTTCAAAACTATAGGTGTTTAAACAAACCTTAGAATCATAAATTTGAAATAAATAAAAATTCTCAAATTTATAATACCCATAATTAAAGGAATGTTATTTTCTTCCAAGTTTCAATGACCTCACTAAATCTGGATGACATGTTTGAACAGTTTTTAAGATGATTAACACTGTTGCGGGCTATAATATACGCGACAATAGAGTTTTAATTCTACGTCTTAGCGTTGCATGGATACCCAGTTCACACATAAAGAACACAAAAACTTTTACATTGAAAACCCTGGAAAGGGGAAAATCCACGAGGCCTAGCCCAGTTGAAAAAAATTAACTAGAATTTGAGTTGAATACAGTGGGCTGACTCGTCCTTGAGGGCAATCAGATTATAAATGTCAACCGTATGTGTCAAAGCTGGCATCACTTGGAAGTTAGGACGTCAATTACTAGTCCGACAGTGACTTGGCAGAACTATGACGTTAGTTGATGGTCTGGCAGAATTCCGGGCCTTAGGTGGTGATCCGGCGGAGTTCAGACCCTTAGGTGGTGGTCCAGCGGAGCTCAGGCCCTCAGGTGGTGGTCTGGCAGAGTTCAAGCCCTCAGGTGGTGGTCCGACAGAGTTCAAGCCCTGAGGTGGTGGTCCGACGAGGGTGAGGGCCTCAAGTGGTAGTCTGACGAAGGTGAGGGCCTCAAGTGGTAGTCTGACGAAGTGTGAGGGCCTCAAGTGGTGGTCAGGCGAAGGTGAGGGCCTCAAGTGATGGTCCGACGAGGGTGAGGGCCTCAAGTGGTGGTTCAACGAAAGTGAGAGCCTTAAGTGGTGGTCAGGCGAGGGTGAGGGCCTCAAGTGGTGGTCCGACGAAAGTGAGAGCCTCAAGTGGTGGTCCGGTGGAATAATGACATCAGGCGGTGGTCTGACGGAACTCAGGCGATGGTCGACGAGGAGCAAGGAGGCAAGAGCGATCTCTGATCTCTCTCTTTGAATACTTTAGCTTGGGGTCCCTTTTCAAGAGAAAAGAGGGGTCTATTTATAGATTTCTGGAATGGCATGACCCGTAAATAGATGAGAGATCAAGAGTAAATGGGGGGTGGTTTGATGGATGGCCGATGTTGAATCCCTTGATCAAGAACCATTTGATAGACATTTGAATGTCCTAGTGATGTCGAAATTTGGTGATCTTGGGCTCGTTGGATTCGTCTCGTCGAGCCGCTCGATTCGACTATAAGCATGTTATGTTTGGAAATCGTTTGGTAATCCAAATTGAGGTTCGAACGTTCCAACAGCACTTCTAACACTTGATTTTGACCCATTTGGGCTCGAATTGGGTTGGATTTGGTGTTATTGGGTTCATATTCTTGGGACGTTCAGTTTGACTGTAAGTTCGTTGAAATCAGAGTTCAGATGGTCCCAATTTTAATTTCGGAAGTTTCCAACTTGATTTTGCATCGAGATTCGTGCCCGATCAAGATAAGTTTTTGATAACGTATCAAACGCAGTGGACAATAGGCTCAGCTTGATAAAATTTACAACACATTTTACAATATATAAGGGTTTTTGAAGGGAAAGAAAAGAAAAACAGCTCACAATTGGTATCAACATTCACAATTTGATCTCTCGAGAACTGTTTGTTGAGGCCCATCTCCCAGATTCAAGGAAAATTTTGCCTACAAGCTCGAGACATGAAAATCCTTGTATCTTTAGACCCTTTACATAGACAATGAGGCTGTCAAAGATTTTTGTTTATTCTTTGATCTCTATGCCATCTTTATGGAGAAAGAATAGGCATTAAATACCACAAATGAAAAAATTGATATAAGTATTACCAATAATCTCCACAAGAGCACACCCCATCTTCAAAATGGTGGAACCTTTTTGTGTCTCGGACTATGATCTTCCTCTTAGCAATCTTTGATATGAACTTAGTTGCTGTATGACAATCCACACACACCCTCAAGTTCTTCATCACCCTCAACACCTCCCCTTCCTTGCTGCTCAGAATTCCAAAACCAATAGCTAATCTTTCACTATGCCCACAAAGCATCTCTTCTTTTTCCTGATCATTCAAGTTCACCAACACGCAATCGGTTTCTACAACATAACCCTCTGCTCGCATCCTCTCCTCAAAATCCTTCAAGAATTTACAGATCTGCTCTATCTTCGGATGACATTTATCGAATGCGGCGAAATAATGTATTCCCCCTGCTATCTCTATTGAGCTCCACCCTGGAAGCTTTGAAACCTTCCTCTCCCGCATCAGGCGCCGCATCTTCGCAACACCATTCCAGTGCTTCGCAGCTGCGTAGATGTTGGACATGAGAACATACCAACCTGCATTGCTGGGATCAAGCTTCAAGATTTCTTCCACAAGCCTCTCAGCCATGCCAACATTGCTGTAGATCTTGCATGCATTCAACAATCCACCCCAGATACCAGCATCTGGTTTGATGTGCATCTTCTTAATGAACCTCTCAGCCTCTTCCAGTCTTCCTGCCCTGCCAAGCAAATCAACCATACAACTGCAATGCTCTAATGTAGGCACAATACAATACTCTTCAGTCATCTTCTTGAAGTATTTCTGGCCCTCATTAACCATTCCTTTGTGGCTGAAACCAGATAGAATTCCCACAAAAGTGATACAATCTGGCTCAATACCAGATTCCACCATCTGGTTAAATAGCATCTCTGCATCTTTTGCAAGCCCATGCATTCCATAACCACAGATGATTGCAGTCCAACAGATGAGATCTCTCTTGTGCATTCCATTGAAGACTATTCTTGATTCTTGTATGCTGCCAGATCGCGCATACATATTTATAAGAGCAGCACCTAAATGAACATTTATCTCCAAACATTTTTTAATCAAATTTTCGTGTATCCATCTTCCGCGTTGCAAGGCTCCTACAGAGGAACAAGCTTGGAGGACACTTACCATAGTTACTGCATCATATTTTACATCTGATTTTTGCATTTGCTCAAAGGTGATCAAAGCTTCCTTATATTTACCACATAAGACATACCTGCAATGATAAAGAAGCCAGAAACAGCAAATGAAACAGACTAAAAAGGACATCCATTAACTAAAAAAAATCAAAAAGCTATGTATACCGGGAAAAAAAAAAAGAAAAAAAAAAACCAACAATGACAGATTTAAAATATTCACTATCTCATCAACAAAATCATTTTCTGGAGTCATTCAAAGAAGATCATCACATGTTGTAGCGTCAAAGAATTCAGGAAATATTATTCACTTATAAAAATAAAAATCATGTATTCAAAAGATCACCATCAATTCTAAAAGGCTAAAAGGAAAAGTGTTTCACAATCATAAAGAACCTTAATCTGACCACAAGCATGGAGTGAAGAGGTCAATTTCCATGGAGTGAAACTAAGCAATAGTGTGTATTTTGCAATGTAATACTGATGCTTACAAATTCGTGCACCTAAAGTTACACAGATAACAAGCTAGCATATTAAAAGGGCTGGGTCTGAAAACTCCGAAAAAATAAGAGTTGTGCTTCTAGCTCATGTGCCAGTAACCAATGGATAACATTGCTTATATGGCATCCATACAATTTATACAAACCATCTAAATGCGCAAGTGCCTGTAACGTTAAAGACATCTAGATCATCATTAACTCACATTTGTCTTTGCATACAACCAACAACAACATCAAGCCTTTGTCCCACTACATGGGGTCGGCTACATGAATCCTTTTTCGCAATTGTGTCATATTAAAAGTCAAATTCTCATTTAAATTTAATAAAGAAAGATCATTTCTAATACTTTCTAACCAAATCTTTTTAGGTCTACCTTTATCTTTCTTAGCATAAGTCAAATCTAATACTTCAACTTTCCTAATCGGGTCATTGGAAGGCCTCCGTTTAATGTGCCCACAAAGTAAAAAATATATATTTTTCTAAAGCTTCAACTGTCAATGCTCCTTTTTCGATGTCATATCATAACTTAATTTGTATGAAAAAAGAAGAACAAGAATCCCAACCACAAAGTTTATAGCAGTCATGAAGAACACACATACAGAATAGCTGATTCATCTATGGCATTAGAGATAATTTTCGTTCTATACAGTAGCCTTGAATATCAAGATTACTCAGAATTGGAATACAAAGATAAATAAGTAAATTAAAAGATGTATTGTCTGAAACAGGAAAAAATAAACTTAAATAAAGGAGCATTATTTTTACGGTAAGACAAGGAACTTCCACCACCCAGGAAGTAAACTTAAAAAACAGAACTATCCTTGCTTCGATATAATTAAATGACGCTAATACATAAACAAAATCTAAAAGAAATAAACTTCGATCACTACACGCAGTTAAATTTATCTCACCCAGCAATCATTGAATTAAAAGCCGCAGTACCTCTCTGCGGCATTCTACCAAACACCTCCCTTGCAGATCCAATATGCCGGCATTTGCCATACATATCAATGATCGCCGTCGCCACAAACAAATTAGACTCCATCCCCATCCTTTCAATTTCTTCATGGACTCTGCGGCCTTCATCAATGCTCCTCAACCCAGCACAAGCCGGAAGAACAAACGTGAATGTGAACTCATTTGGTCGAACACCACGCGAAAACATCAAACAGTATAAATCTATGGATTCCCGGAATAGCCCATTCCTCGAAAACGCTTTGATCGTTTCGTTCCATAGGAAAAGCGGAGCTTTTTTGGGGAAATTGAAGAGAATTTTATTGGCAAAAGCGAGGTTTTTGAAGAAGAGGTAGGTATGAGCTAGGCGAGTGAGGAGGAAAGGGTTGTTGGAGAAGCGGGATTTGAAGACTTTGGCGTGGAACTGGGGAAGAGATGACGGTGAGGAGGAGCATTGATCGAGCTGGGACAGAAGGCTCGTTAGGGTTTCGCCGATGGATTTGGAGGGAGATTGGTGGGGTTTTGGCAGTGGAATGGAGAAAGATGGGATTTTGGGAAAATTTTGTGCCCGGATTCCGTTCATTTTATTTTTTTTGAAGCTGTGACATAACTTTGCAATAAAAATGTTTAAAATTTATAATTTTGCTATAAATAAGTTTATCTGACTAAAAATTTAGAGAGATTTAAGCATATAACATCATAATTTAATATAACTATAAAATAAATATTCACCCAACATAGTGAAATATTAAAATTATGTCTTTGTATGTACCGCAAGAAAAAAAATTTAAATAAGTGAAAAAACTATGAATTGATTCCACTTAGGCAGGACTTGCGTAGGGGCTTGTTAGTGAGAAGTTTTGCTAGGATTTATTTATTTTTCCCTTCCTTTCTCCTTCCTGCCTCTTCCAGGAGAGATTATTGGGTTCGGACATCGGACACATGTTACGATTCGGTACTTCAAAGTACCGAGTAATACTGAACTCAGTACTGTGAAGTACCGAGTTCAGTACTCCACAATACCGAGCAGTACGAAGCTCGGTACTAAGCAGTATCAAGCTTAGTACTGCTCTGTACTGTGGAGTATCATGCTTATACAGAGCTCAGTGCTGAGTAAGGGGTGATGTGGCGCATTTTCATTGAGCTCCAAATGTCTTTCGGTGTCTGAACCCAATAATTTCCCCTCTTTGAGGCCTCGCTCTGTAGCTGCTGGAGGGATCCTCCCTCTACTCCACCTCCTTTCCTCCGTTTCCTAACTCCTCTATTTCTCCTCCACCAACTGGACCGTCAAATCCCTTACCTTGGGATTGCATCCTTACGGACACATCTAATATCTGTGCGCTCCCTATTTCTCCACTACTGAACCTTGATGAAATTATCAAGTTTTCCTCTGAAGACATAGCAGATGCTGTTGAGGAGTGGAATCTTGCTCTCGTTGGCTACTCTCTTGGGAAAAGAGATTTCTACGAGTCTTTACTTAATGCAGTACAGAAAATATGAAAACTCAAAGGTACTCTAAAACTCATTTCTCCATGTGACCGATTCTTTTTGTTCAAGTTCTCGTACTCTGAGAACTATGAAATGGTTTGATTTAGAGGAGCTTGGTTTGTTCTTTGCAAACCATTTATATTACAAAAGTGGTCTACCCACTTCAGTCCAAAGAAAGAAGAATTTACCTTTGTGCAAATATAATTTAAGATCCATGATTTACCTCTATATTGTTGGACATCAATTGGAATATCAAAAATTGCAAAAAAAATTGGGCACCCTTTTGCAGTAGATGCTCTTATTGCCTCTAAATCCAGACTCACATATGCTAGAGTATGTGTGCATGTAGACTCTTTCGCTTCTTACCCTAAAATCATTCCTATCTCTGTTGAAGGTAAGATTTTTAATATTAAAATTCAATATGAATGGCGCTCGATCCTTTGCTCCATATGCAAATCCCTAAATCATCTCACCTCCTCTTGCCCCTCAAACCCGAACCCTGAACCTCAACCCACCTTTAAGCTTCATAAAGGGAGAAGCTCCACTCGTAGGCCAAGACCCCCTTCACAGAATTCTAAAGGCATTCTCCCATTACTAAAAGACTTGCCTTCTATCATCATATTAACTCAACATTCTAATCAAGAACCATACATTCAACCTGACATTCCACCTACTCTAGATCCTTAAAATCCTAAGCCGGCAGACAATAATAACACTGTTGGGATTACTGTGGGTCTCCGAAAGGGTTCCGCTCGTGTGGTTCGAATGCAAAGGGTGCGATCACACTATCCCGAAGGACAAAATGGTCGTAGACCTTTAATTCCTAACTTAAACTCCCCCATTATAGTGGCATCCTTTTCCTTAGACATAATAGCTCCTCGTCTCATGGATAACATACCTTCCAAAATTGTATCACCTAATACTACCCTCCAAGATCCTTCAGACTTTGAAGTTGCTTCTTCTCAGGACATGGTAGAGATAGCTAAAGGCTCTCATCATAAACATCATTCTAGCTCTATACCTTCCTCCAATACATAGCCTTCCTCAAACCCTCCGAAGGCAGCATTCCAATCTCATAGAAACACTAGAGGAAAAGGCTCCAGGAAATGCCCAAACCCACCTATAAATATCTCATGACCCTTCCCTCAATAGCAGTTTAAAATATCAGGGGTTTCAATAACCCTGACAAAGTTTTATGTTGCAAGAATTTGGTCCATCAACATGAACTAAATATGATATGCCTACTTGAAAATCAAATTCTTATTTCTAATTTCAATGACCCTTGATTTTGTTTAACTCATTAAAATTTTTATCAAGAGAATAGTTTCAATAATTTTGAGCTAGCTTCTTTTAAACACATTTGGATTAAATGGAATTAAAAAAAAAATCTTCCCCTCTTTCTTTTCCAACCAAATGATAAATGGTATTGTTAACTATGGCACTTAGTCGTCTTTCCTTTACTCGGTCGTTTATGCATCAAATTCCTACGAGGAGTGCACTCTTCTTTGGGATGACCTTATACGTATGAATCCCACTTGCAACATGCCATGGGTAGTGCTGGGAGATTTTAAATGTTGTCTCTACCAGATTGAAAAGTCTGGGGGAATGAAATTGTAGTGTCTAGGCTAGTCCCTTTCAACTCTCTTATTTTTGATACCAACCTGTTGGACATGCCCTCTACTGGTAATTTTTACACTTGGTTCAACCAAAGAGCAGAAAATCCTATTAATCTAAAGTTGGATCGTGTGCTCACTAATGAATCATGGAACAAAATTTTTCCAAATTCCTACTATAATGTGATGAATAGCTTGATTTTTGATCACACACCGCTTATTGTTAAGATGGATATTGTGAGTAATCATAAACAGAGATTTATGTTAAGAACTATTGGAGCAAAATTCCAGACTTCTAGGATATTCTCATCTCCTTTTTGCAACTCCTGCTCAAGGAAACCCCATCAACTGCCTCTACAATAAACTCAAGCTACTGAAAGAAAAAAAATCAAATCTATGAAATTGGATTTCTCTAATCTCATAGTAGCTAAATGTGCAGAATTGTCCTCTCAACAACAACATTGTCAATTACTTGCTGACCAAGATCCTCTTAACTTAAATGTTTGTAATAAACTAAAGAAGGTCAATGCTAAACTTGATTTTTACAATTCTCTATGATCTACTTGGACTATTCAAAGGTCGAAAATGAAGTGGTTGACTAATGGTGAGGAAAACTTAAATTTTCTCTATTCCAAGCTTCATAAGAGAAACTCTCACAATAGAAGCATCCTCTACGCCTCTATCCTTGGATCTAAACACTCTCGAGCAGCCAACATTCAAAGCACTATATACCATTGTAAGGACATGTACAACTCTCTTGCTCCTAGTCTTTCTAAAATAGCCAACATCCCTACCGGTAAAGTGGCTCCCTATGCAATTTTGAATTCTCTGCTCTTGGATGTCACCAATGAGGAGATATAATCATCTGTCTCTACTGGATGTTCCAATTTGGCCCCCAGCCCTGATGGTTTCAACTTTAATTTCTACAAAAAAACTTGGATCATCACTAGCCCAATGGTATGCAAAGCTGTCAGATCTTTTTTTTTAACAAATTTTACCTTCCTAAATGTACAAAAGCTACTGTCATTGCCCTTGTTTATAAGAAAACTCATGATAAAAGTACCCAAGACTTTAGACATATTGCTCTTTGCAATATTTTTCATAAAATCATTGCTAATATCATAATTACTCGCATGATGCCTATCATGCCAGAGATCATTCACACCAGAGATCATTCACAAGAGGCAAGCAGCATTCATTACTAACTGACTATCTACAGATAATCCCATTCTGGAGGTTGAGATTCTAAGTTTGTGTAATAAAAACTATAAAAATAAGTAATTTTGTGCCAAATTAGACATTAGAAAAGTTTTTGACACTATTTCTCAAGACTTCTTATTTGTTAGAATGGCACAAAAAGGCTTTCTATAGACCTTCATCAACTAGATTAAAGCTTGTATTAATGATACCCATTTTCTCATATGCATTGATGGGGCCCTTGAGGGTTATTTTAACTCCACTTCTAGTCTCAGACAAGGATGGCCCTCAGTCCATATCTTTTTTGCATCATTATGGATGCTCTTTTTTGCCTCATTGTTGAACCGAATGAAACAAACAATTTTTAAGGCTTCAAGCTTGAAAATTTTCACATATATCAGCTTACTTATGCAAATGATTTATTGGCTTTTGGCAAAGCTGATAACAAAAATTGTGAGTGTGTAATGTAGATACTTAACACTTTCTCTAACTTTTCTTGCTTACATCTCAACCTAGAAAAGAGCTCCCTTCTTTACTCTCCATTTACCCCCAATTCTTTTATAATTTCACAATCCCTTCAAATTCATAATATCTCCACCAAAATTTCTTACTTGGGTCTGCCAATATCTTTGGGTAGAACTAAAATATCTGACTTCTCCCCTCTGATTGAAAAACTTACTAATCTTCTTTATGGATGGAAAGCTAGACCTCTCTCTTTTACATATATATATATATATATATATATATATATACTCCCCCTTGGAAAATATGTCATCATAACATCACAGCCTTTTAGAAGAGCATTTGCAACACATCTTCTTTGGTTATAAAAAAGTTTAAATTCCAAATTATTCATAACAGTTCAGTTGCAATTTACTAGGACCATTGGTGTCTGAATGATAAGATCACTTCCATTTTTTTGGATTTATTTCTTAGCTCGGTTCGCAATCACAATGCATTACTAGCTAATTGGATGCATCAAAATACTTGGAGCTTACCTGATATTATTAGCCAGCATATTAAAGATTAAATTCACTCCAGGCCAATTTCTATAAACTCCATTAAGCACATTATCTTGGTCAATATTGAGAATTTTACCTTCAAAGAATTTTACTTGGAATTATTTGTTATTGTTGCCTCTTATGACTGACACTCCTTGGTCTGACATCACAAACACTCATTGAGATTTTCTACTTGCACTTGGATGGCTTTGAGAGAAGGTCTGAAAACTGTTGATGCTCTTTCTAAAAGGAATATCCTTATTTTGGATTATAAATGCCCTCTTTGTCAAAGATGCTTCGAAAGTATATCCCACTAGTTGTTTGAGTGTAATTATTTTTCCAAGTTCTAACTAAATTAATCCCATCCTTCCATTTTTTTTTCTTAATGCCTACCATTCCTCAAGCTTTAGACTGTATTGATAGCCTTGTTGTTGCTCAAACTCTTAAGAATGACATTCTCCTCACCCTTAATGCTACTATTTACTTTCTTTGGGCAGAACACAACAATAGAAGATTCAATTCTAAGGCTCCCTATGTTATAACCTTATCAAAGAAGATTACTAAAGCTATTTTTCTTAAGTTTGGTAGATGGAAATGTGGGAAGTTTTTTAATAGAGAAGATAAAATTAAGTTACTATTGATTCTTTCCTTACTGCGAGTTTGTCCAAATTTTGGGAAGCTCTACTTTTTGTCCTAGGGATGTCATTTTTGTTTTAAATACAATCTATTTAATCTTAAATTATGTCCTTAGTATTTCTCTAAGATTGTGCAGGTTGTTTTATTATGTTGGTTGAAGTTCTGAGCTAGATAGCTATTATGTATACAATCCTGGTGTTGTCTTAAGGAATTTTGTGATATTTGGAGGTGGTTCTATCCATCTAATTATCTGTTTGATTGCTGGTTTGAGCTACTTTTCTAATGTATTTCAAGATCCCTTATGCTGCTTAACAAGATGCCTTCTGTTGCCTAATGAATTACTCTGCTGCTTATTAAGATGTCTTTTATTTCCTAACGAGTTGCCTTTGGTCTTTTATTTTAATTTTTGTCAGGCAGACCTTTTTTGGGTCTTAGACGATGATGAAGTTTGTCTTTCTCCTTTAGGATGGTCTTAGGACAACCAAGGGAGATCTGATCACACCACATGATTCACATTGCATACTTTGAGTCCAGGCCAGACAGATTTTTCTGTTGATTTGTTCTCTTCTTTCTTATTTTTTTGAGTTTTTAGTTTTACTTCTAATGTTGTGCAGCCACAGTTTTAGTTAGTGTTTGTTTGTTGTTTTTATATTGTACACCTTTCTTTTATTTTATAGAATGGGCTTTTCCCTCAATTTTCCTTTTAAAAAAAGTTAAAATTTATAATAATTTAATATTTTAATGAGAATTTATTGCATCTAGATAGTGCTAGTAATAAGCAGTGTAAACGGGTCCGCCGAATTCGAGTCACTCTTACCTTGAGTTTGAGCTTGATTAACTAATTAAGCTCGAGTCTGATTTCAGTTATTATTATAATAAAATAGTTAAAAATGAAATTAGAAGGAAAAAAAAAAAGAAATCACTTGATATAAGAAAGTGATTTATAAATTTTAAATAATTTTAATAATTTGGTACTTAATTTTTTTTTAATCTTCATAATATTTTAAGTATATTTTCTAATAATGAATTTTAAATGAGGAGACTTGTAAGCTAACGAGTATAGTTGGAGCTTTCTTAGGCTTAAGTCATCATTAGCTAATCGATCTTGACTCATGAGCCATTTATTGAGCTAAGCTCGACTCAGCTCACGTGCCAATTTAACTTATCTATACCCCTAGTTCTAATTTTAAAAATAAAGAAGTAAACTAGGTATTAATGAAACTAACCTAAGTTGAAACTTAAAATTTAATTCCAATAATGTGGTATAATAAAAAGCATAATGTTCAGATATTTTATTTTATGTTTTTTGTTTATTTGGAGAGTATAACTTTCTTTTGAGTTTAAATTTAAGGGTTTTAGTACAATTTTTTTATTGACTGTGATCCTCTCCAATTATCCTTTGGGTAAGTGTGGGCTCCAAAAATTGGCTCCTCAGCTTCTCTGTGGCCTTTTTCGTTCATTTACGGGTCATCGATGAGAGTTTTAACATTTAAGTTATGAGTCAAATTTTTAGAAGATAGATTGGAATTTGAATACGACACTTCCCAGATAGTTCTCCCTCATTTTGTGAGCGCCTTATGATCTTAGTTCAGGTTTCTTATAGGCACAAGCCCCTATAGTTAATTACCCCACTGGGTGACAAGAGATAACTTTCAATTAAGGCTAGTCATTAAATGGATATGTAGTACCTAACATATAGTAGCATCACGATTTAGGTATTTAAAATTTAATATCTAAAATTGAAAATTGACCAACTTATAACTTAAAGCAGATAATGAGGGAAGTGATGATAGACCCGATCAAGATCCTATGGTTCCCTCATCCTGCATCATCATGATCCCTAGTCTACTTAATCAAAGGAGGTAGTTAACCCAACCTAACAAAAGGATTGTTATTCGCAGTCATGCAGTAATTTGTCCATAGACCTTGAGTGAATATTTTTCTAAGGGGATAAATTTGAATCCACTTTAACTAATAGAGGGTTTTGTATCCTATCAATCATATACTATTAATTCATTACTCAAGGATTTAAAGCAGTTGGAAAATATACGGGCTCTGACCATGATCGTAATTTAATGATGCCATTTGGCGGCCAAACCACCCTATCAGAGGGTATCAATCATAACCGTTTACCAGTAGTGCAATTTGACTGTGAAATCACTAGTTAGAGGATACGTGCCACATCCTTACTAGAAAGAGATAGATTGAGAATGAATTATAATGATATTTTTGATAAAACATTTGCTCTTTGTGAGCTGAAGTAATTTTTAAATTTTTCTACCTCGACAAACTATTGCGGAGGGTTGATGGATTTTGCTTTAAGTATTTTGGTATTTTTATTTCAATTTTAAATATTTAGGTTTTGGTGATTTTTTTAGATTTGAATTTATGCAAATTTGAAGGCATTTTGAATGTTTGAGTTTTCCTCCGGTTGAGATTTCTTATCAACTCGACCATCATTAGGGTATTTAAGGGAAATTTATTTTATTGGTCAAACCTTATTTACTCTGTCTATGTGGCGATAGAGGATTAGATTTGTCATTGGCTTTATGCCTTTATTAATAAATTTTTCTTATAATAGACCTTGAAGGCCTAATATAAATATATAAAATAAATATCCCAGTCAACGTCATGATCATATATTTATTTGATGGCTTGACCCAATTTCGACTCCTATATATTCACACAAAAGGATTGAGATCAAACTTAAGTTCATTTTTTGACCCACTCAGCATCCTCAAACATCATGTGTGTGCATACATCATGCTTGTCGGGGACCATACATGAGGGGAGGTGGTTTTGTAGTGATTAACTATACAAATGACCCCTGTTCATAGGTATGCAAGGTTTTGGAATTGGAAGATACCTTCTTTTTGATTATATACATGTTGCGGATCTAGTGGCATTGTTTAGTCTGCAAAAGTATATTTCAACATGCAAATGAACTGTGCAGTGTGTCAGGAGCCTTCTACTCGTCTCTTACAATATAGCTGATATCTGGTTTGACTACTTGGTTCCGCAAGTTTAATATCTCAATTTACTAATGGCCCGTAGTTTTTATTGTAAATTTTTTCTTCTACTTTCACATGAATTACAATATTGTGTAATAGGTCATTTGTTCCTTTAAGTAGATAGACTGTCGTGAACTAACAAGTCTCTTGTGATTGTTTATAAATGTTTGTATTTATCACGACCCTTTTGTATTTGCTCTTGGATAACATGTAGTGCACATGACAAATCTTTTACATTAGCTCATAGGTGTTTGCATTTATCTCATATTAATCTCCCCTTACTTGCAGAGGATTAGTGTATTTGGCTAACTTTGAATGGTGGTTAGTTGTTAGGGTGCAATAGTATTTACTGCATATTATTCATCTCCATCTGTAGGTGGGTTAATGCATGTATAAGGAGTCCCCTATAGTGGCTCGTAGGAGCTCATATGTGTTGTATATATGTTGTCCTTGCTTGTAAGTGACATGTTGTGTGCATTGCAACTCTTTTATTAATGTTTGCAGGAGAATTGTGCTTTATCTCGAGTAACTCATTGCATTTATCACATATCAACTTCCTTCATGTGTAGGGAACTTATATATTTGCTATACACTTGATTGACGTTGACTGTATGGGCATCTTTATAATCATTGCATATAAGCTGTTGTCATTTGCAAGAGTTTGGTGTATTTCCCTACAAATTAACATTAACTGCTAGATGTACTATATTCGTCGCTCATCTCTCTGTGTGTTGGTTGGAAAATTTCTTCCTTCATTTCATATTAGCCTTAAGTATCCATTGCACCCTTCCTTTTGTCAATGTTTAAAAGGAGTCTTTCACATTCATCGTACGTCGGTCATCATTGCTTACAATGGTACCGTGTACTTGTTTACAAGTTAAGATTGGTTGTATGGAGGTTACTATATGTGTTTCATATTTTTCACTCATATTTGTAGGGAATCCATCGCATTCACAACTCATCCATTATTGTGTCTGCAGGTGGATTGGTGTGTTCACTTGCAAGTTGACTTTATGTGTAATGAGTCTTCTATTTACTCGTTGATGTTTGCATTTAAGTTGATATGATAACCTATTAATACTGATTGAAAACCTTATGTTGTCGATTATAAGTATGTCATTATATTTTCATCTGATTATTGCATACAAGCATATTTTATTTAAAGTTCTTTATACACTATAGGTTCTTTCCTTTTTATTTGTAATTAATTAAAAATTTGTTGCCTTACAAATTATAATTTTGTTTTAAGCATTATGCCTTGTTCCTTGTTATTGCGAGTTCTGTTCCTTGTGATTCATTTAGGTGTTCAGTTCCCTGTTGTTTAGCTCAAGTCAAGTCCCATGTCGTTTTGCTTAAGTCCAATTCCTTTGTCATTTGAAATTTCAGTACCCTACCGGTGCCTCCCCCTATTTTGGAAAAAATTGGGAAGCTGAGCTTGTCATAACTTAAATTTTAGAAAACTGTATTTTGACCTACAACAATCAAGAATTTATTCATGAGTCATTTTAAGTCTAAATCATAAATTGTCTTCTTCATAACATCTCTATTATTGTATTTTAATTTTCCAATTTTTTCATAGTTTTTGAACACTTGTGAAATTTCTTAAGAAATTGACATCTAACGATACAAGTGAGGGTTTTTGGATCATCTAGTGTCCATTTTATAAACTGATTTCATCAAAAAAAATTAAATAAAATGAATTATTTTATAGTTATTTTTTTCAAAAAAAATTAGAATCTATAAAAGAATTTTTATAAATTTTATACTAAAAATTTATTAGAATATTATTATTAAATGATTATTTTATTCTAAAGTCACTTTAGTTTAAAAGTTATTTAAATTCCTTTTAATTCATTTGATACATTAATAGAGAACCTTTTTGAGAAAATAAGACCGTAGAGCGATTTTTGTCCATCGGCCCAATTGAAAAATTTGCTCATCTCGAGGTATGTTACGCTTTTTCTATTTCATATTTGAATAATTTTATGTTTTTGATATTTTTCCAATCAAATTTGTATTTCCTTTATCGGAAAATGATGATAACATTTTTTAGTAAAACTTTTGTCGCGTAACTTTTAATATGTTATAAAGATTATGATTATGAATATTTTGAGTATATTCTAAAAATTTTTTGTTGGGTGATTTTAAAAAACAACAATTTTTTCCTACTTAAAATTTATTTTAACATCTAAAAATAATGGTTCAGTTCAATTAAAGCTTCAGAATGATATTTTACACAATTTGTGATAATTTGGTTATGTTTGAAATTTATAAATTATTTACTTAGTAGTATTATTGTTGTCTACAGTTGGGACATTTTGATAATATTTAAATTATGTCAAATTATGTTTTAATTAATGAAATACATTAAAAAATATGTTATGAAGTATTTAGATGTTATGCTTGTGCTAGTGGATGGCTGATGTGGGATTCTATTATGCATGGGCCAGTGGAGACTGAGGTGAGATTCTGTTATGCTAGCTATAGTGGGAGACAGAGGTGAAATTTTGTTATACTTGTAAGATTTTGCTACTTAAGTGTTGTTATGCCGGAACCAATGGGCTACCTAGGTGCGATTTTGTTATGAAGTATTTGCTTATAATTCAATTCATTTCAGTATTATTTAATTATATTTAATTTCAATATATGATTCAATATAGTATTCTCAATTTTTATGGTTTTGGTTCTAAACTAATGGGCTACCTTCAATAACATATTGCTTTGTGTTAGCTCATTTTTAATTTTGCTTTTATTTTCAAGCCCGGGAAAGGGTAAAGAGCGAGTTGAGTAGTTTGGATAGCCCGCTCAGATCTACATTATAGATATGTTTTGGTTAGTTTTGATTTTTGCAGGTTTGAATTTTATTTTTGTTGTGCTCTTTATGCCAAACATTATTCTAAATAGAATTCATATTATATATATTTTAAGATTCAGTAGTCTTTTGCAAAATCATGTTGAGATTCAGTAGTCTTTTGCTTTATATTGCATTCAACAGTAGCTCTGTGTAGTATATAAATTAGAAGTTTTATTTCAGTACTTTCCAACCAAATCTTGGGGTCAGTCTTGTCACAATCGGATACGATATGATATATGTGTTATCAGGTCATATCGGGTTTGGTTATGGCATTGCTTTCCCACCATGCTATGAGAGTATGTATGATAGGTGTGGGGCGACACCGCGGTCGTAGTTCTTAAACTACACCACGAAACGAGAGCATGTATGGGTCTTCGAGGTACTTGTTCAAAATGCATAATTTTCCCCCGCATGCATTGTAGTATATATAAGGGTACTTAAAGTTGTCCCCACCACACTACGAGAGCATGCTAGAACCTATCCGCCTCACCGCAAGCACTACACTGGGCTCACTCCTATCATGTTATGTGAGCGTGTATAGTTGGGGTGCACAAAGAGCACCAAAAATGGGATTTTGAATATTATACCTTACTAATGAGGTGGAGTTGTCAGGACGACGATGGTGTTGATGTCAATGGTTGTCTCAAGGACGACGGTACAGGGGTCGAGGCATAAAAATTCATTTCTCTCTCTCTTTCTATTTCTTTTCTCTCCCCTCTTTTTTTTTTCTTTTTTTCTTTTGTAATATAAATAATTGTTTTTATTAGTACTTGATAATACAAATTAACAGTAAAAAAAATAAAAATAGATAAAAAAATGTATATAAAATAAATAAATTAAAAAAAGGGAAGAAAATTTACTGTGTTGATTTCAGAGTTTGAAAGCAATGAATTCACGTAAAAGGAGGAATAAGGACTGGTAGCAGGTGAAATTGATTGTGGTTATTTTGAGTGGGGTGGGGAGTAGGGTAATAGTAGAAGAGCTCGGCCTCAAGCAATTGATCTTATTGTTATATAAAAATTAAAGGAAGAGTTGTTGGAAGTGGTTTGGAGACTTGAGGTTGGAATATGTGGAGTTTAGTTTAGTTTAGTATTTTTTTTTACTTATAGATGAACATGGAAGATCGGAAGAAGGCCTAGGAATATATTATGGTCGATAGGTTGAAGGCCTG
>NW_021318735.1:2281226-2323447 GCF_001605985.2 Dendrobium catenatum
ATATCACATATCTCTATCTCAAACAAAATCTCAAAGGATTCTGGCCCCTTATAACTCCCAACAATTTCTTAACACATACGGAATTTCAAAGGATTATGGCCCCTTATGGCTCCCAATAGATATAATTTAATCAAATATGCACACATATCATTACATTATAGCAAATAAAGAGTAATTCAGCATGTATAAAAATTGTATAATTTTCTATAATGGTAGGCAACAGAAAATCCTAATAGGTAAATATACACACTTTTAAAAAATTGCCAAATTATTAATGACTATGTAAAATAATATTTCAAGACATTTATTATACTGCACTATTTTTTAATATAAATAATTTTTTATTCAATAAAAAACCCACAAAGTTAAAAACCCCCATTGTAAAATTTTTTAAAATATATTTAAAATGTGCATAGTCGTAATCTCTATAGCATATAAAAAGTTATGCGGTAAAAATTTTACCAATACAAAGTTATCCGTAAAATAAAATTTTAATTAAAAAAATTACTAAAAGTTATTCATTTTTAAAAATTGAGATTGGCATAATGTGATTTATCTCGACACAAACAAGTTTTCAAACTAGGCTGACGGACGAAAATGGCTTGAAATCGCCCAAAATATGATTTTAGATTTCTCTCTCCTCTCTTTTTTCCTCTAATTTCCCCCAAACCCTCTATGTTACGCATTTCCTTCAGGTTAGCCAAATGGAAAAATCAAAATAGATTTTTTAATAATAATGCATTAATGGATTAGGATATTATTAAAATATAAAAAATTTCTAATAATTTAATATAAAAATATTAATTTCATCCAAATTCTTTCATATCTTTAAATCCAAAAATTATAGAAAATATCCATAAATTAGCTAATCATGTCTGAAATATTCTGGTGAAACAGTTTTCAAAAATGATACTTGTACCGACAGTTATCAATTTCTCAAGAAATTTCACTAATGCCCAAAAGTTATGAAAAAATTAGGGTGGGTAAAACACTATACTATAAATATTATGACAAAGATAGTTTGTTATTTAGACTTATAAAGACTCATGAAATCATTATTAACTATTATAGATCAAAATTTTAGTAAAATTTTTTAAGGGTTTCACAATCTGCCCACCTTAAAAAAAATGTCATCCTTAATATTCCCAAATTAGAATAAGTGAGAATAAACCTGAATACAATTGCCTCAAATCAGATTCCTTCTTCCAAGTAGCCTCTTTGATTTCCTTTACTTATAATGCACATTGACCATATGAATATATTTGATTCCAATTTTTCTCACATCATATGCCAAAATTCTTTCGGGTTTTTTCCTATATTATAGATTCGGATGAAGCACAGCATCATCAATATATAATTTCTTCATAGAATTAGATTCCCACATTCTCAAAGAAAATACATGAAATATATTATGTATATCATACATATAATCATGTAATAATAACCTATAAGTAGAACCACCAATCCCCTTAATAATCTCAAAAGGTCTAATGTACCTTAGACTGAACTTGTTGATTCTCCAAAATCTGCAAAATCTACTGACACTATTCATAAGAATGACTTTGATAAAAATAATTTGCCAATCTGAAACTCACCCAACCTATGTTTCTGATTGTAGTACTTCTTCTACCTATCCTATGCATATTTCAACCTTTCTCTGATCAAAAGTTTCTTTGTATAATATCATCCATAAAAGCTGAAACTATTGTCTGTCTATCTTCCACCTCTATCAAAGTCAAATGAGTCATATATTTTTTATCGTACAGAGCTTCATAAAGAACCATACATATGTTGGATTGATAACTGTTGTTATATGCAAACTCTATCAATAGGTTATAATCCTCCCAACTATCCCCAAAATCTAAAACAGGCAGTCTCAAATGATCCTCCAATACATGAATAGTCATTTCAGATTGTCCGTTTTTTTTTTTTGGAAAATTCATACTGAAGTACAACTTCATATCCAGTCCCTGTTAAATTTCTCTTCATAATCTAGAAGTAAACTTATCATCCTAATCAGATACAATCACCTTCGGCACACCGTATAACCCGATAATATCTTTAACATAGATCCTATCCACTAGATATATATGTCGAATAAGAATGAAATGGGTAGATTTTGCCAGTCGATTGACAACAATCTAAACAGCATCATTCCTTGCCTTGATCTAGGAAAATCCATATCAAAATACATCGTTACATCTTACCCTTTCCACTCTGGAATAAGTAACAACTGCAGAAGACCTCCCAATCGCTGATGCTTTACCTTTACGAGCTAACAGGCCTCACACTTTGATACAAAATTTGTTATGTCCTTCTTTAATGCATGCCATCAAAATATGCCTTTCAAATCTTCATACATCTTGCTACTTCCTGGATGAATAGTATAATCTAAATAATGAGCCTCATGTATAATCTCCTGCCTCAAATCTCCAAAATTAGGAATCCAAAGTTTATCCTTACAAAAATAACACCAGAATTAAAAACTTGTAGTTCAAATTTCCTATCATATTTGATCTGATCAATCAACTTTAGATATTTTGCATCTAATTTCTTAGCTTCCCGAATCTTTTCTTTTAAAGAAGGTTGAATGATCACCTGAGTCACTATACTATAATCTCAATTAATATAAAAATCACCTTCAACTATAAGCTCTCTATATCTCTTATCAAATTATATTTAAAAGTGAGCTGCATATATGGCAATATAAAAAACTTCTAGCTCAGAGTGTTTGCCACCATATTTGTCTTATCAGGCTTATACTAATTAATCAGATCATAGTCCCTGATCAACTCAAGCCACCTTATTTGTCTCATATTCAGATTCTTTTTTGTGAATATGTACTTCAACCTCTAATGATCAGAAGAAATCTCACACCTAACACCGAACAAATAATGCCACCAAATCTTCAAAGCAAATGCAACAGCAGCCAACTCTAGATCATGCGCCGAATAGTTCCTTTCATATGGTTTCAACTGTTTGTAAGTATAAGCTATAACTCTATTGTAATGTGTCAAAATACAACCCAAACTTCTTAGTGAAGCATCACTGAACAATTAAAATCATTCTGTACCAGAGGGACGAGCCAACTGGAGTAGAAGTCAAATAATCCTTCAATCTCTAAAAACTAACATTGCACTCTAGTATCTAGATAAAAGCTACTAACTTCTGAGTTAGTTTCATCAGAGGTGTAGAAATTTAAGAGAACCCCTTCACAAATTTCATGTTATATCCAACTATACTCAAGAAATAGCGTATCTCAAATATAGTAGTAGGCCTAGGCTAATCAGTGTCTGCTTGATCTTTTTGGGGATCAACAAAGATACCATCACCACTCACCACGTGTCTCAGAAAAGAAATACTCCCCAGCTAAAACTCGCATTTGAAGAATGGCATATAATATATGCTACCTTAAAGTCTCCAATACAATCCTCAAACATCTTGCGTGATCTTCCTCAGAAGCATAATATATCAAAATGCTATCTATGAAAATAATCACAAATTGAACCAGATAATCTCTAAATACTCTGTTCATCAAATCTATAAAGATAATTGGTGCATTAGTTACCCCAAATGGTATGATAAAAAATTTATAGTATCTGTACTGAGTACTAAAGGTTATCTTCATCACATGAGCCTCTTTCACCTTCACCTAATAATAGTCATATCGTAAATCAATCTTTGAGAATATAGAAGATCCAGTAAGATGATTGAATAGATCATCAATCCATGGCTGTGGATACCTATTCGTGATAATGACTTTATTCAAGTCTCTATAATAAATACACATATGTATCATATCATCTACACATATGCATCATATCATCTTTTTCTTGACAAATAAAACACTACAGCAAATTCTGCTATTACCGGTGGCCTAGGCCGACGTTTGTTAGGCCGCCGGTAATAACGACGGTATAGCCAGCGGTTTAGCCGCCAGTTAATACTGGTGGCCTACCCGGCGATTATTCAAGTATAGGCCGCCGGAACTACCGGCGGTTATAACACCGCCGGGTTAACCGCCAGATTTAAAAATGACCGGCTGTATATCGGCGACTCGAACCGTCGGTGTTAAGTCATTTAATTATCGGCGGCTTGAACCACCGGAAAGCCTCCAGTAAAATCCCTAAAATCAGACAGCCCGAGCCTCCCATTTCATTTCATTTCCCGCGTTCTCTCTCTTCGGCCGCTGCTCCCCCGTCGCCTCCGCCAGCCTCGCATGACCTAGCGGCTTGACAACAGCCGCTGATGACTGATCTCCGGCACCGACCCCACACCGGCCGCCCTCGATCTACAACTGCAAGGCCGCCGACGAACACACCGGATGGAATCCGTGCGCGACACCACTACGAGGTGTGCTTTTTTATATATTTTTTGGTGCTTATATGTTATCACTAGACATTTGCAAGAGGTTGTACTCTAGTGTATGCTTTGTGATGATTATATTCTTCTTGTTGATAAGACTAGAGAGGGAGTTGAAGGTAAACTTGAATTATGGAGGTCAACCTTAGAGTCTAAAGGCTTTCGGTTGAATAGATCTAAAATTGAATATATTAAGTGTAGTTTTTAGTAATAATAGATATAGTGGGTGGATTGTGACTTTGAGTGATCAAGTCATTAATTAGAGTACATGTTCTAGATATACGTTGGAGTAGCTTTAGTGGAAGATATGATAGTCGATGATTTGGTCACATAAAATAACGCCTTTCCCATGACCCGGTTAGGAGAGTAGATGTATTATATTTAACCTATGTTAAGAAAGGTAGAGAATGACTTAATTGGTTAGAAAATATTAGAAATGACACTCTTAGATGGTTTGGTCACATTAAACGGAGGCCTTCCGATGACCGGTTAGGAAAGTTGAGGTATTAGATTTGGCTTATGTTAAGAAAAGTAGAGGTAAACCTTAAAAGACTTGATTAGAAAAATATTAGAAATGATCTTTCTTTATTAGATTTAGATGAGAATTTAACTTTAAACATGACACAAGGTGGTTTGCCCAAGTATTTTCCTAGCTTATTCGGTTGGATTACATCAAGGATCAGCCTTAAGTCCATATATTTTTTTGCTTTAGTCATGGATGTTCTCACTAGACATTTGCAAGAGGATGTACCTTAGTGCATGCTTTTTGCTGATGATATTCTTCTTGTTGATAAGACTAGAGAGGGAGTTGAAGGTAAAGTTGAATTATGAAGGTCAACTTTAGAGTCTAAAGGTTTTCGCTTGAGTAGATCTAAAATTGAATATATGGAGTGTAATTTTAGTGGAAATAGACATAGTGAGGGGATTGTGACTTTGGGCGATCAAGTCATTAATAAGATACACGTTTTAGATATCTTGGATCTTTAGTTCAGAGTGATGGTGAAATAAAAGGGGATATTATCAGCACAATTCAAGTTTGATGGCTGAAATGGAGGAATGAATCGGGCTTGTTATTATGTGATAGAATAGTCCCCCTCAAACTTTAGTAAAAATTTTATAAGATGGTGGCGAGATCTGCAATGCTTTATGGTGCCGTATCGTGGTCAATAAATTAAAGAGAAGGATGAGTGGCTTGACCCTTAGAGA
This sequence comes from Dendrobium catenatum, assembly GCF_001605985.2. Lineage (NCBI taxonomy): Eukaryota > Viridiplantae > Streptophyta > Magnoliopsida > Asparagales > Orchidaceae > Dendrobium > Dendrobium catenatum. The sequence goes on from NW_021318735.1 coordinate 2,286,795, forward strand.
TAGGATACAAAGTGAGCATATATGTGATAAGGTTGGAGTAGGTCTAGTGGAAGGACGTTTGCTTCAACAGAATTCTAATAAATGTTTTCATAACTATGTAGGAGGACGTTTGCTTCAACGTCCAAATGACTATCCAAGAATAGAGATATTGGATGTATAACAGATTGTTGACGGGTCGAAAAGGATTGACGGATGAATTTATACAGGGAGTTGAAACTTTCAGTCAAGTTGCATCTCAACTGTCTTTCTTTGAGTTTGATAAAATGTTTAGATGTCCATGTTCGAAGCATAAAAACCAAGCATTCCTCAAGCCCGATGATGTGAAGCTTGATTTATATCGTAGGGGATTTCTTCTAAACAACTGGATTTGGACATCACATGGCGAGTACGAGCCACACAGAGATGCTCATGCCGGTTCATCTACAGCTTATAAAATATTTGATGAAGATCAAATGAGTAGATCCTATGAAGAACTTATTTTTGATGTAGCAGGTCCTAATTTAAGGGCTAGTATGGAAGAGCCACCAAATGCAAAAACCAAAAAATTCTTTGAGTTATTATATGCAGCTCAAAAACCAATTTGGGACGGTTGCAGTACTCATTCAGAATTATCCATTACAGTGATGATGCTAAGCATTAAAACTGAGTATAATATTCCTCGTGATTGTTTCAATGACTTTATTGGTCTTCTCAAAACTAATCCAACGAATAATTTAATTCCATCGGACTTGTACCGAACGAAGAAATTAGTATCCAAGTTGGGTCTTACTGGTACAAAATTGATTGTTGTATCAATGGATGTATGTTATACTACAAGAATGATGCAGCAGAAGTTTATTGTCGCACCTGCAATGCTCCTCGGTTTAAGCCAAACCCGGGAAAATAATGTCATCAGAAGAAAGATGTTTCATATTTTTGTTTAGTTTATTTATCAATCATTTTAAGACTTCAGCGACTCTATGCATCAATGAGTTCAGCAGGTCATATGAGATGGCATAAGGAGAAAATAGCAAAAAGTTTTATTCTTTCTCATCCATCAGATGCTGAAGCGTAAAAATATTTTGATTGAGTGCATGCTTCATTTGTTGCTGAACCCGCAATATAAGATTGAGATTATGTGCCGATGGTTTTATCCCATATAATCAAACAGCTACATCATACTCTTATTGGTCAGTTATATTAACACCATACAACATTCCACCAGAGATGTGTATGACTACTCCGTACATGTTCTTAACTCTTATAATACCTGGATCACATAATCCAAAAGCAAAAACCATTAATTGATGACCTCAAATTATTATGGGAAGAATGAGTACTCACATATGACATATCAACAAAATAAAATTTTTTCCTTCGAGCTACATTATTGTGGACCATTGGTGATTTTTCAGCTTATGGTATATTATCTGGTTGGAGCACAAGAGGAAAATTAGCATGTCCTTACTGCATAGAAAATAGTAAAGCTTTCACACTTAAACATGGAGGAAAAAATATTTGATTTGATTGTCATCGTATGTTTCTACCTGCTAATCATTAGTTTCGAAAGAATAAAGAAGTATTCGTTAAAAACAGAATTGAGCGGTCATCTCCTCCACCTAGATTAAGTGGTGATGATGTACTACAGAGACTTTCTGACATTCCAATAATTCTAGATTTTCCAATGCTATCAGAGTCTAAATATCCGGGATATGGTGTTGAACATAATTGGATTAAAAAAAATATTTTCTAGATATTACCATATTGGAGAACTAATTTAATAAGACATAATCTGGATGTTATGCACATTAAGAAGAACTTCCTGGATAATATTTTTAATACAATTATGGATGTTAAAAGTAAGAGTAAAGATAATGTCAAAGCAATGATGGACATTAAAGAGTACTGCCGGCAAAAAAAATTAGAGTTAGTAACAACAACCGATGGTAAAATAATGAAGCCCAAAGCACCGTATTCTTTCACATTAGAGCAAAAAAGATTAATATGTCAGTGGTTTAAAAATACCTGATGGTTATGGATCAAATATAAGCTGATGTGTTGACATGAAATCTATAAGGTTATTTGGACTAAAAAGTCATGATTATCACATAATTATGGAGGCTCTTCTTCCGATCATAGTATGCATGTTACCCGATTACATATCAAATATGTTGACTGAGCTTAGCATTTTCTGCAAAGACATATGTTCATCTAAACTTAGCGAAAATGCTTTACGGAGGAGCGATGATAACATACCAATCATCCTCTGTAAGTTAGAAAAAATATTTCCCCCAGGTTTTTTTGATTCTATGGAACATCTTCCAGTCCATCTACCTTACGAAGCTAGAGTTGGTGAACCTGTACAATATCGTTGGATGTATCCTTTCAAGAGGTAAAATATTTTTTTATTAAGTCTCCAATATTTTTGAATAAGTTGAGATAACAAATTTTTATTAACTTGATAATTGTAATTGTTTAATAGATATTTGAATAAGTTGAAGAAATATGTTAAGAATAAAACACGACCAGAATGATAGATATGTGAAGCATATTTATTTCAAGAAACCACTCACTTTTGCTCCTACTACTTCGAGCCCCATGTAAGGAGTACAAGAACAAAGATTGATCGTAACATGGATTTCGATGTAGAAAGAATTCACTACATGGTTTAAAAATACATTATATTTTGAATAATTTGTCTTAATTAGTCAGTACTGCATGCAATAAATATGCTAATAATAGCATCTTGTTCATTTAAAGGTACACACTAAAGACAAAGATTCACAGTATCAAGGGCTATTTGAGTTAGCTTGGAGACTAAATAGATTAATTAAATGTTATCAAATAATTTTTGTCAATGGTTATAAATTCCAAACAAAAAATTGGTGTGAAGGTAGGAAGAAAGAAAATTCTGACGTATGTGTAAGAGGGAACATTCATACAGGGGATGATTCTGAATACTAAGGGGTATTACAAGAAATATTAGAGGTGAAATATCCCGGTCACAAGAATATTGTGTATCTCTTCAATTGTGAATGGTTTGATCCAGTATAAAATAGAGGCATAAGAGTACATCTAATTTACGGTATAATAGAAGTAAAGTAGGGTAGGAGATATGTAAAGTTTGACTCATTCATCATTGCTAGTCAGGCAAGTCAAGTCTATTATGCTAACTATCCAAGCAGATTACGAGGCAAACAGGATTGGTTGGTAGTTATAAAGACAAAAACATGAGGAGTAATTAAAAAAATCACTTCAATACCATCAGCACATCAAGAAGAGTTTATGTCAAATTTAAAAAATCTTACAATCAATATGGATGACCAAATTTGAATTAATGAGAGCGAGTTACAGTTAGAAGAGGTAGATTTAACCATAGAGGAAAGACATGATGAATATGATAGTGTTGAAAATGTATCATCATATGAAAGTGAATCAACAAATGATGAGTTAACATAAGGTAAATTTAATTTCTTTGTTACTTCACTACATTTATTTTATTATTACTGCACTGCATTATTTTATTGTTACTTCTGCATTATTTTATATTATATTTTTGTTATAACTCATGTTTCTAATATTTCTTATTTTTTTCTGTGTAGATGGCTTCAGGTGAAGAGCCTGATAGAAGATTGATCAAAAATATTTTTAATAGGCGCATCAAGAAGATCGCTACAGTTGGACCACCTAGGCCAGTACGTACTGAGGGGACCACTTCATCTCAGCCTGCTACATAGTCTCAACCTACTACACATACTCAGCCTACCACTCAGCCTTTACCCACTCCTGGAACCAGTAGCCCGCAGTTCTACTCACCAGACCCCCTGATTTCCTTCACCAGATCTCATGCAGAGTACTCCTTTCTACCCATACTATCCACCCCCACCTTATGCTAGTGCCCCTCCTACTTATTCATATCCACCATATGTTCCATCATACTATCCCCCACCACCACCCCCTCAGCCTGCTACAGGTGGACCTTCGACACTAGCTGCACCAGAGCAGGCAACGGATGGTCGAATGTTGATAGCACCCGATGGTGACACGTACGTACATTCTCTTTTATTTAAGCTAACAAACATATTTATTTTATAGTATATATTTTTCTCACATAACCTTATTTTTTTAGATTCTACCCATCAAAATAACCGACACATAAAATATGGGACATCATATAGAGCAGGTTTGACGCTCCTTATATTTCTTGAAAGAAAGTCCCAAAAGAAGTCCGGGAAATGTGATTTAGAGAGTTTGATGTATTTTTATTTAAATGATTTAATCTTTTTTACTTAAGCTAACAAACATATATAATTTATATTGTATGTTTTTGAATGCAAAAAGATTTTTGTTGGCTTCCCCAGCATAATGATAAAATTAAAAAGAATTTTGAGAAGCGTGGGTCCACTCAGATGCGCGACATATTCACAGTCATTAGAAAGACTAACGAGCGACCATTGTGGATTGGAGAGACTATATGGGCTGAGTTGAACACTACTTGGGGCAGCGTAGAGTATAGTAGGAGGGATCAAAATCGATAGAACAGAGCTTCTAATGTTGGGGGCTTGGGTAGTTCCCTTCATACTGGCGGCTCCATTTCACATACTGAGCACACGCGATATTTGGTATTGAATTTTAAAAGTTTTTTAAAATTTTTCTTTAATAGAAATATTAGTAGAATTCTCTTACAGAAAGAGATGATGGGTAGAGAACCAACTCATGTGGAATTGTATAGTCACACTCATAAGCGACAGGAGGATTAACAATGGATTGATAAGCGAGCAAGAAAAGCATATATAAGTATATGTGTTTAATAATTTCTATTTTTAGTCTCAATTATATAAATATATATATTATACTTTCACAGGAGGAGTATACACGGCTTCGAGAGAGTCAGCCCGTAGCAAGTGAGGTTCTTCTGGCGGCTCTGTGGAGTATTCTGAGTACCGCATCTGGTCGCAAGCCGTTGGAGGAATGCAACATGACAGGATTTATGGTTTAGGTTCGCAAGCTCAGGCATACGAGGGGATGACCTCTACTGGATCCAGCTTCGCAGCCAGTTCACATGAGTCCTTACATAGTCAACAAATCAGTGCCCTTCAAGCGGAGCAAGAACAAGTAAGGAAATCGCAAGCTGATTGGCAAGTTCAGTTTCAAGCACAGATACAAAATGCAGATGCATGAGCAACACAATCAATTGTTGGATGAAATGCGCAAAATGAGTTAGCAGTTGAGTGGAAAAGAGGTAGCTCCAGCTAAGTCCACGGATTCAGAGTAGTTTATTTTTTTCAATGTCATATGAACCTATTTAATTTTTAAAATCTGTGTTATTGAGAGATCTGTGATATTTTTAATATTAGTTGGTTGATGGTATTGAATAATCTGTGTTAATGGACATTTATGTCTTTAAGTATTTGTTGAAGTTCTTAAGATCTGTGATGTGTAGATCTATGTTGTGGAACTATTATTATATGTATTTGTGTATGTTTGTAGGTGTCGAAATCTGATTGTTGAATGGGAATGCAATTTTTTTGTCATTGTGAAAGGTTTCCGGTGAATTTGGCATCGATAATTCACCGGAAATGACGATACAATGAATTTTTGTATCATTTCCGACCTTTTTTATCCGCCGACATTACCGGCGAATAACGCGCCGATAACAAGCTGTAGCTTTAGTTACGGCGTACATTACGTCGTTTTATCCGCCAGCTTTTCCGGCGGATACAAATGTCGTAAATTCCAACGCATATAAAGCCGGAATAATCCAGTAATAACCGCCATTTGGTTAACATAATTTTCACTGGTAATGTGTAGGAAAGTGCACCGGAACGAGTTCCGGCATCTAATATAAGTCAGAAGACTTTTTCTGACGCGCGCCAAAAGCCAAACCGGCGTATGAAATTTTGACGGAAATGCGTCAGAAACAGAGGATTTCTATCGTATTTTATGTATTACCAGCGGATTTTGTCCGCCGGTAATACCGGGTTTTCCTATAGTGAATGAAGGTGGTAAGATTATATTAGATTTTTCTTTAGCTTATGATTTCCTAATAGCTAATACCTTATTTAAGAAAAGATATGAGCATCTTATCACTTATAAAAATGGATATAATAAAACGAAGATTGATTATTTTCTTATAAGAAAATTAAATCATTTAGATTGCATAGATTGTAAAGTTATTCCGAGTGAAAATTTATGTTCCCAACATCGATTATTAGTTTTGGACTCTAAGATAAAGAGTCAAATAATAAAAAATAAAGTAAAACGATTTTCTAGGATTAGATGGGGACATTTAAAGAATATTAACAAAAGTATTTTTTAGAGTAAGATTTTAGATCTTAAGATTCTGTCTGTGCATGAGGATATCAATATTATGTGGGAAAAAGTGACTTGTGATATTAAGAATATTACAAAATATGTGTTTGAAGTCTCGAAAGAAAAAGCTCTTAATAATAAAAATAGTTGGTGGTGGAATCTAAATGTGTAAGAAAAATTAAAAAAATAAGAAGATTTGTTATAAAAATTAGTTTAGATGTAAAAATTTTGATAATTGGGAAAGCTATAAAGAGGCTAGTAAAAAATCTAAGAAAGTTATTTGAGACATAAAGAGCTTAGCTTTTAATGATTTATATAAAAGATTAGACACTAAGAAAGTTCAAGTGAAGTGTATTAAGGATGAAAATCAAAAAGTACTTTTCTTAGAAGATAATATTCAACAAAGGTGGATGAGATATTTTGCTAAACTTTTTAATGAAGAATGTAAAAATATGATTGACTTTAAGGACTTTATCACCTTAAATGAAAATAAAGACTTTTGTTTTTATCAACGTATAAGTAAAATCGAAGTTAGAGAGGCTTTATAGAAAATGAAGTGTGGAAAAGTTATTGGACCTGATGATATTCCAATAGAGATGTGGAAATGCTTAGGAGATGAAGGAATTTCTTGGCTTACTAAACTTTTTAATACTATTTTGAAGACTAAAAAATGTCAGATCAGTGGAGAATGAGTGTGTTAATTTTTTTTATGAATAAACGTAATGCACATGAGTGTGTGAATTATTGAGAAATTAAGTTAATGTGTCATAATTAAAACTATGGGAGCAAGTTTTGGCGCATAGGTTGTGACGTGATACTAATGTTGCCGGGTAGGTCTACTATGGAAGCCATACATTTATTGAGAGGTTTGATGGAGAAATATATAGAGAATAAGGATGATCTTCATATGATATTTATTGATTTAGAGAAAGCATATGATAAAGTTTCAAGAGAAGTGTTCTAGAGAGTTCTTGAAAAGAAAGGAGTTAATAATGCTTATATTCAATTCATTAAAGATATGTATGCTGGAGCTATTTACTTGTGTTCAAACACAAGGTGGTTTGACCAAGTATTTTCCTATTTCGGTTGGATTACATCAAGGATCAGCCTTAAGTCCATATCTTTTTGCTCTAGTCATGGATGTTCTCACTAGACATTTGCAAGAGGATGTACCTTGGTGTATGCTTTTTGCTGATGATATTCTTCTTGTTGATAAGACTAGAGAGGGAGTTGAAGGTAAACTTGAATTATGGAGGTCAACTTTGGAGTCTAAAGGTTTTCTCTTGAGTAGATCTAAAACTGAATATATGGAGTGTAATTTTAGTAGCAATAGACCTAGTGAGGGGATTGTGACTTTGGGCGATCAAGTCAATAATATAGAGTACACGTTTTAGATATCTTGGATCTATTGTTAAGAGTGATGGTGAAATTAATGGGGATATTATCAGCAGAATTCAAGTTGGATGGTTGAAGTGGAGGAATGCATCGGGCTTATTGTGCGATAGAAAGTCCTCCTCAAACTTAAGGGAAAATTCTATAAGATGGCGGTGAGACCTACAATGCTTTATGGTGCTGAATGTTGGACATTAAAAGAGAAGCATAATACTAAGTTAAGTGTTGCAGAGATGAGGATGCTTAGGTGGATGAGTGATTTGACCCTTAGAGATTGGATACGAAATGAGCATATACGTGAAAAGGTTGGAGTAGCTCCAGTGGAAGATAAGATTAGAGAGTTGTCTTAGATTGTTTGGTCACATTAAATGGAGGTCATCCGATGACTCGGTTATGAAAGTTGAGGTATTAGATTTGACTTATGTTAAGAAAGGTAGAGGTAGACCTAAAAAGACTTAGTTATAAAATATTAGAAATGATCTTTCTTTATTAGATTTAAATGAGAATTTGACTTTTAACCAAACACAATGGCGAAAAAGGATTCATATAGCCGACCCCACGTAGTGAGACAAAGGCTTGATATTGTTGTTGTTGTTGTTGTAAATATTTTTGTAAAACAAAGCTATTTTAAAAATCAATAAGAAACTATCTCAAATAAAGCTTGAGGTAGGTTTGAGGAATTCATCAAGTTTTATCATATTGTAAGGCTTAAGCTAGTAAATATGTATCAAATTTATTAACTTTTGTCATATCTATAAATTTTAGACAATTGAAAGAGTTTGTCTTAAAAGTTTTTTGGTGGTTAACATTTCATAATCAAATTTTTCTGATATTATTATTTCTTTGATATTGCTATCATTGCATACATGATTTGTTTGTCCTACTTACTAATCTTTCAGGCCCACAAGTTCACTGCAACACAAAATAGCTCAATTTTGTGTAATTAACATAGCATTTCATTATCAAAGAAATTTGAAATATAAATATAAAACAACTCGAGAGATAATTTAGCGCCTCTAAAATAGGAGGTAAGGTTTTTCATTTTTTGACCATATAACCTAACATATCATGTGTACTGTGGGGCGTCACTTCTAAAAATTATTTAGAAGTTGTTATTTTTAGAGGCGCTAAATTATCTCTCGAGTTGTTTTAGATTTATATTTCAATTTTCTCTGATAATGAAATGCTATGTTATATCCATTTCAAAGCCTTTTACACAAGTTCACTGCCACAGTACCACAATGGAGAAAAAATGTCTATAGAACAAAGAAGAAAGAAGCAACAAGTACACATGATTAAGACTTCATTTGAGATAGTTTTGTTATTACTTTCTAAAGCAGCTTTTTAATATAAAAAATTTTTGATACTAAAAAATTGTTTTAAAAAGCAATAAGAAAGCTGTCATGCTCTAAAGTTTGAAACCAACCTTGCTATATGACAACCTAAAACAAACCAAGTCACTGAAAATATTATAGAAGCAAGCATAATATAAATCTATATGGCTATTAACGCCTCGTTTGGGATGGCTTTCTTAGTGCTTAATAAAGCAATTTTCAAGTACAAAAACTTTTTGAACTATAATTTTTTGTACTAGAAAATTACTTTTGAAAGCATTACAAAAACTGCCCCAAACGAAACTTAAATCTACTTCAAAAAGATGCAAGAATGCAATTCTGTTTTGGCAAGAAAATTTTCTTGAACTTCATTCTAAGCATCTTGCGTTTAACAAACAACAATGTATAGGGAGTATGGCAACAGAGAATCAAAAGAATGCATTAAGTTGGAAGCACATCAAACAAAACCTCATCATTGGCGATCAACCTAAACAGCAAGAAAATGACAAGGAAAATCATGGAAATGCTACAAATTTGACCAAGTGGAGCTTTAATTACAATGATCTTCCTCAGATTCTTCAGAGTTTGCTTATTTTCACCTTCTTTAAGGCCTCTCCTGATGCAAGCTTGCATAGAATTTGATGCCAAGGCACTGCTATCATATGATGGTAATTCAAGACCTCTCAGAAGCCCATCTTGAATCTGATGTTCCTTGCTCATCTTTAGGTAGTCAGAATTTTCCCTCCGATGTAACAGGTTACTATAATCAATCTGATTTGGTAGTATATAATCCTCATCTCTGGAAGATTGGCATCGAAGCGTGTAAAAATCTGGCCTATCAAGGTTTTTAACAGTAGAGTTGCTACAGCTGTGACGGGAGGGAATTAATCTTCTAGAGGTTGAGGTCATCCTCACATCACCAATAGAAAAAGATCTCTGAAAATTAAAAAAAAAAACAAAAATAAGAAAACATTTAAAAACTAGCATTATTGATATCATGGTTGAATTAAAACGATAATAATATTATTATCATCTATATTTTTCAGCAGAAACATTATAATGATTGAAACAATAACCACTACTTATGAGAAAATTTGAAAATACTTTAAATGGATGTTTGAGGGAAAATTTGAAGGGATTTTTACATACATAACACTGAAAACTATTGAAAATATATATTTAACATCTAAACTTATATATTTACTGATATACCATCTAAAATCCCTCTTTTAATTAATTCTAAATTTCCGTTTAAACCTTCCATCAAAAATCACTATCAATAATTGTCTTCCCCATCAATGGCATCCTTTCACAGTGAATGCAAGTATCCCTTCGCTTCAATGGAGTGGTAGAATAGAAGGAAAATGGGATTTAAGGTGGTATATTAGTAAATATAAAAGTTTAGGTGTTACATATGTATTTTGAATAGTTTTAGATGTTATGCATGTAAAAATCCCAAAATTTAAATGATAGAGTACTTGCAGTAGTGTAGTAGATTTTGTTGAGTTTACAATGTGGTAGAAGCAGAAAATGTGGATGCATTGTTGTAAGATATCCATCATTGTCCAAGAATAAAAATCAAAGCTGAGATGCTTGACACAAACTACCTTTGTATTAGTGCAAGAAGATTCAGCTAACAGATTTGTGGAATTGAGATTCGAAGATTGGATTGATGTTTTGTAACCTGGACTTTCTTCATTTAGCTCACAGTTCCTACAATGCTCAAAATAAACCATTGAAGTGTTTCCATACAAATCGACCTTTTCAAAGAGCCCATCTTTCTCTGTTCCATTCTTGCTATCAATATTAGTATTCCCCGTTGTCTTATCAGCATGCCTCATACCTTGAATATTACAGGATGACCGTCCACTTGACATGGCTGAACAAACAAAACTGTCATAAATGAGAGGCTGCAAATCATGAGAAGGCGGTTCAGAAGAAACATGATTGAAAAATCCATATTCTGCAGCAGTCCATGATGCCTTCTCTTCACATTCCCCATGCAAATCTGTAACTGTTATTGGATCTGAATCTAGCTTATTTCGGAGCCCTCTCGGAGCTGCAATGATTTTTGCAGTTTGCAATGCCTCAAAAGCTGCATCTTGAACACAAGGGAACTGATCATATTGGCACTTTTCCATGAATTCAATGATGCTTTCAATCTCGGAGAAGAAGCTTCTTGCATCAACACACTTCATTAAGAAATCAATCATTCGAATTACTGAAAGACATTTTTGAGAAGTATTATCTTCAAAACGGCTGGACAGAATCTTGAAGCCGGACCTTATGATAGACCTTACATAAGCCTCAAGTACCCAAGCGTTATGCTTTGCCAGGGCCATCACTAAACCAATGTGGGAGTTTGTTTGAGTTGGAACCTTCTCAAGCGCCCCAGTTACTTTTAAACAGACTTCATTCACAATTTCATTAGATGCAAATCGCCAAACATCCAAATTAACAAGACCATTCAAGCATACAGCAGCACCTGAGGAAGTATTTCCTTCAAAACTCATCAATGCATCAGAGAGGGGCTTGCAAAGGGACTGAATTATCTGCATATTCTCTCTATCTGGAGCCCAAGGATCAATCCCATAAAGTGCCATTGCAGAAACCACTTTAGAGCAAGATTCGAATGATTCCACACATGAAGACAAGGTCCTCAATATAACAGACATAATTTTTCCAATGTTTGGGGTGATTTTTTGACCATGCAATCTTGCGAGCATTTCAAACACCAATATGGCATTATCTTCACATGAATCACTAACATCAATTGCTTCGGAGACTGTAGCAATAAAGCCAGGTATCATCTGAGGATCCAGGTCTTTGGCATAAGCTTCCAGGTTCTTCAAGGAAACTCTGTGGTTGTCTGGGTCTCCATCAAGCATTTGCAACTCTCTTTGGAGTACTGGAATCAGGCTGGCACTCATGCTTACTAGTTTAAAGAGAGAAGAAGTTAAACATATAGAATTTATGTGGGTAAATTTGTGATACGCCCTGGAGACAAAAAAATCAAACACGCGATGGAAATACTGCAGAAATATGAATATAGGTGGCTTATTTTTTACTATAACTTCAATAAGAAAGCAAGATACATGTGATATACAATTTGAGAGGTAGATCGGCTCTCCCAAACCACCTAGACGCTGCTAACTCACAAAAAGAAAACTACAGCAACTCTCTAATCAAATTATGAATAAAACAAAACAAACCATAAACTTAGCCTGAAATAAGCTCATCCTACTTCCCTTCGAAATCAACCTCCCTTTCCTAATATATTTACATCTCCAATTTGAATTTCAATTAGGAAATCCTTCATAATTAATCTCTTCCTAAATCAACCCCCATTTCCTAATATATTTTTCTCTCCAATTTAAATTTCAATTAGAAAATCCTTCCTAATTAATCCCTTAATTCCTCTTCTCACATAATGAATTAATGTTTTACTAGGTCCCATAGAAGGAGCTGAAATCTGTCCAGGTTCAAGCCCCCCTTGGTTCGTCCCTCCCTGGTTCGGGATTTACTGGACCTCCCTGACTACAAACCCACTTTCAAGATTAATTATTAATACATCGCTCAAAAACCACTTGCTTAAGCGCAAATCTCAAGGCAATACTCAAATGGGAAATTTTTTAAATTATATTCAGGACCAATGTTGTAAATACTGCACCAAACAATAAACCGAAAGGAGAGCTTCATAGTTTGATTGTTCAATAGTGTCAAATCGAGGTCAAAATGGATGATGTAATAAATACTAATTTTATTTAATTATAGCATAATTTACATAGTAATGATGCAATCATATAAAAAATATGACCGAAAATTAAACAAAATAAATAATCATGACATATGAATTAATACATTTTTTTAATTGAAGATATAAAGTATTAAGTAACTACCTGTTCTTCATAAATTCACATTTATTTTTTGACGACCAATTACTCTTTCTCTAGTAGGTGAAACTGTTAAAAATGAAATGAAAAAAAAAATTAATTAAATGATATGTAATGCAAGTAACATAAGATGAAATATAATAATCAAACTACAAGTACACTATAAAAATTTTTAATACATGAAATCACAAATCCATAATATCGAGAAAAAAAAAGTAATAATTCACATTCAATTGTTCAGATCATTTTACAAAAAATAGATAAACTCAAAACAGTCCTGGTGAATCTAATAATCATCCCCTAAATTTATTTGATCAAATGATGGATCCATAAATATTTCTTCGCCAAAATCTTCCACCTAAAATACTTCAACATCCTCACATGCAATTATGTCATTTTCATCACCCGTATTAGCTAGGACATCTTCATATGCAAATCATTAGTATAAAATAATAAGTTTGTATTTCATATTGCACCCAATTGATATAAATAAATCTACAATCTTACTTGGATATAGTGCAGTTGATGTTATGTTCAATTCTCACTACAAGTATTGTAACATCTTTATAAATTTCCGTCTTTAAATTTTCTAAGTCAAGTTTTGGAGTTGACTCGTCATCAAGTATTCAAAAGTCAAGAAGTTAAATATTTTGTAGTCCAAATGATCATAACTTTTTTTTAAAGCTGGAATTTATATAATTAATATGATAGATATAATATGCATCATAATTTAAAAGATGTTTAAATGTAGTTGTAGATAATAATGAAAAGATGTCGTCTTTAATGCTCAAGATGATTTCGTCTTTTAGTATTAATTTGAAGTTCCTCTCACAGCCGGATGAAGATGATGTTTGACTGAGAAGCCTAACAATCAATTCCTATAGATTTGGAGCATTAGAGCTGAACATCTTTCATCATTCATCTACAAATCAATAAATATTAGTCTATTCAAATGCATTTGATGTAAACAAAAGCATCATAGCTCAAGTAAATGTTAAAATGCATTCTTAAGTTTATGTTATCTTATTAGTTTGCATTTTATTTGATATTATTATGACATTTGACTTTTCAAAACTTTTCAAGTTATCCCGAAAAAGCCTCACTTCATTCATTGTCAAAGATGGTTTAAGACATATGTATTTATTGTCAATCAATTCAACTAAACTTGGTATAAATTCAAGTTTGTTGCAGTAATTTTCTCAGTCATACTAAAAATAAGTGATGACGAAATAAGTTGTTGAATGTATCCCCTTTCTTAGTTGATTATCTCATCTTCTCTTTATGATATGAGTATAGATCTTGTAAATTGTTTTTAGATTTTTTAGCATGCATTTTATAACTTTTCTAGTTTTATACATGTCATTATAAAGGTATCCAACATAAGACTTTTCATCTGCATCAATAATTTATAACAACCTGATCGAGTCCCGTTTCTAGAGAGAGAAAATTCCATTTTCAAACTTTCAAATCCCAGTTTTATTCCACTATTCCAACATATTGTTAGGGGATGGCGACAGATGGCCGCCAGCCATCGGTGTCTTCATCGGCGAAGACGCAACCTAATGGTGCAATTAATATTCAGAATAGAGGTGGTATTGTTCGTTTGGGTGCGAGAATAAACCCTGAAGCTAATGACGCCAGAAGAAGTTGTCGAGAGGTTCGTTGGTAATAAAGGATAATGTTGGTGATGTTTCTAAGAAAATTACTCATGTTACTGGTAAAGGTAAGGTTATTTCTGAGGATTTTGAATGCAAAACTCCATGACATTTGAAGGTTCTTGCTAAGTCGCTGCTGAAATCAATCGAAGGTGGAGCTTCCTCGTTGGGAATGAAAATTTTTGTTAACAGAATTGGGAATTCAAATGCAATCCCAGATAACAGTGTGATAAATTCGAATTCACTAAATTCGGTTAGCAAAATTGTTCATGAGAAAGTTGACGACTGTGTAAAAGATGTCGAGGATGATTCTGCTTCGTTGAAGGTAAATAATGAAATGCCTAATGGCTCTGGAAAGGAGGTCGGTGGAATGAATCCTTGGTACAAGAGGCCTTACATTAAGCTAAATTTTAAAGAGGATATTGTATTGACAGAGGATGGTAAAGCAGTGAAATTGAAGGAGCCTAATGAAATTTTGAATTCAAGCAAGTTGGTGAACTCTTTGGTAGCCAAGGTGTTTGGGAGAGAGATTCCCTCTCATATTGTCGCTTGGGAATTGAGACGTCAATGAATCCAATTTGGTCAGTTTCATTTTACTCCACTTGGAAGGGGTTGGTTCTTGTGTTCATTCAAAACAGCCGAAGCTTTAGAGTCTATTCTGACAGGTGGCCCGTGATATGTAAATGGACACATTATTAGAATGGATAAATGGTCTCCTGAGTTTTCTCCTTTGTCTATGAAGGGTCTTACTTCTCCTATATGGATTAGAATGCCTCAATTGCCTTTGCAATGCTGGGATGAGGAAAATGTGGCAAGAATTGCTTCTATGGTTGGAAAACCATTAATGTTGGATGGAAACATGTTCCAATGGGGGAGAAGAGAGTTTACAAGAGTTTGTGTTCGTGTGAAGCTGGACCAACGTCTTCCCTTGGGAGTTTGGGTGTAGAGTATTTCTGTAAGGTTTTTTCAAAAGGTGGAGTATGAAAATATTTCCACATTTTGTTTTGCATGTGGAATCATTGGGCGTGTATATAGTGATTGTAAGAAAGGGGTGTTCGATTGTGAATGAATCGGTTGAAGATGTTAGCAGAAAAGGGCAAAATAATTCTGAGGTGTTGAGGCAAGAAGCAGATAAGGATTCAACCTATAGACCAGGAGGTTCATGTCAATCAAATGCCAAGCCTTGAAAGTTGAGGTATTTTAAGAAAAGCTAATTGAAGCCAATGAATGTGGAACCAGAAATTGCTCTCGGGTTGGATTCTGAGAGGCTGGATTCATCTGAGAACGTGGATTTGGAAAAGGATATGGTAAATATGGTGGCAGCAAAAGAAGGTGAAATTATCGTGGAGCATGATTTGGGTAATAAAGTTATGGAAGCTGGTGGATCCATGGAGCATGGCAACCCGATGGAATAGGTGTTAGAAATTCCTGATGGTGAGAAGGGTATGGATTCTACACATGTTTCTTCTTTTATTTCTGTGGCTGTGAATAAGTTTCATGTTTTGAATAATAGTGGGGAGGAGATGTTGGAGTTTGATGAAACTTCAATGGCCTAGGAGTGATAATAAGGGTAATCTGTCTTTCAAGAAGGATGATATTTTGGGGAATAATGATACTTGTGGTGAGAGGAGCAGTGAAGATTTTGAGGGTGTTAATGTAGCAAAGGAGGTTGGTGGTAATTGTGAGACGGCTAAGTTTAAGCTTGCAAAAGAGCTTAAATCTCTGGGACTGGATAAAATTCTTACTCTTATTAGGAATGCTGAGGTTGTTCTTAAAAGAAGGGACGGGGGCTCATCCCAATGGTGTTCAATGAGTTCGATTGCTTTTTGGAACTATAGAGGGGCTAAGAAGAGAGAGGCCTCTCTTTATCTAAAGGAATTAGTAAAAGAATTTAATATTTTGTTTGTGGGATGGGTGGAGACTAAAATTTCTTTCTTTGATAAAGTGGTCTTTAAGAAAGTGATGGGGTCTGACTGGGATTATTTTCTGCTTCCGTCAGAAGGTTTATCAGGTGGTATTATGGTGATGTGGAGATCTGATTTGGCTTTCTTTTCTATGTTAAAGACTTCAGATAAATGTGTAATTGGAGATCTTAATGTTTTTAATAAGGGAGTGGATGATTTCTACAATTTATGGAGGATGTTCATAAGAGGAGGAACTAATGGGATTGTCTGCGAGTGTTGTCTCATAAGAAGGTCCCTCCTGTTATAGGTGGAGACTTAAACTTCATTTTGTCTCAGGATTATAAGAGGGGTGGAAGGAAGTTTGTTTTTTCTCAAGGCCCTAAGGAGATGATGAATTTTATGAATGATAATGATTTTTATGAGGTGGGGCTGGTTGGACCAAGATTCACTTGGTGTAACAATAAAAATGGAGGAGGGAGAATTTTGGAAAGGTTGGACAGGTGCTTGCTTAATTCGATTGCTATAGTGAGTATCCAAGTGGCCGTTGTGAGACATATTGCTAGAGTGGCTTCAAACCACTGTCCTATTGTTTTGAAGATTTTGGATTTAGCTATTAAGAAGAAAGGTTTTTTGAAGTTTGAAGATGTTTGGGTTTCTTTTCATGCTTCTTCCAGTATTGTTTCTAGAGTGTGGAATAAGTCTTATGATGGAGATGAAATGCAAATTCTTAATAAAAAATGTAAAAGAACTTTAAAGGAGTTGTTCTTTCGGAGTAAGGCGAAATTGAAGGATTTTTTATTGTTAAAAGAAAGACTTAAGAAAGAAGTGTTGCAACTTCAAGAGGCTACGGTGGGTTGGTTAAATGAAGAAAAATTATGGCTTTTGAGATCTAAGGTGGGAGAATTGAATGTGCATCCTGCCCGCTTGAATACTTGGTGGAAATAAAGGGCCAAAATAAGATGGATTGAAGAAGGAGATTCTTATTCCAAATTTTTTCATGCGTTTGCAAATGATAGGAGAATTGGCAGTTGGATTACTCAAGTTAGAAAAATAGATGTCATTATGGCTGAAGATCCGAAAGAGGTAGAAGATGAATTTATCAGATATTTCCAAGGAAAATGGAGGGATAGTGAGTGTTGTTTGAAGAATTGGTCGGTTCCTTGGAAGGTCTTAGAGGATGATGACATAAGCATTATGGATACAAATTTTTTTAATTCGGAAATCACAGATGTTATCAGAAGTTTGGGTGGAAATAAGTCTCCGGGTTGTGATGGAATATCTTATTCTTTTTTTAAAGCTTATTGGGATATTATTGGTGGTGATGTTTGCAGAGCTGTGAATAAATTTTTTATTTCTGGCAAGCTGTGCAAGGAATGGAAGGAAACTTTGATTGTATTGATTCCTAAAGTCAAGAATCCTATTTTACCTTATGGTTATCGTCCAATCAGCCTTTGTAATTCTATTTACAAGATTGTGTCCTTGATGTGGGAACCCTTGCCTATTTAACACTGCACCCGGGCGCCGGTGCAGCGGCCCTTGCACACTTGTCACTGTATTCAGGCCATACAGCGCATCGCTTCTAGGGGACGCCCTAGCATTAACACAATTTCTTAAATGATTCATATCATTATTATTCGACATGTTTTACGCTGGCTGTCGACTACCTAACGCAACCCTCCACTTTTCTCATCCATGAGCAGTGAAATTGAAGGAGCCTAATGAAATTTTGAATTCAAACAAGTTGGTGAACTCTTTGGTAGGCAAGGTGTTTGGGAGAGAGATCCCCTCTCATATTGTGGCATGAGAATTGAGATGTCAATGGATCCAATTTGGTCAGTTTCATTTTACTACACTTGGAAGGGGTTGGTTCTTGTGTTCATTCAAAACAGCCGAAGCTTTAGAGTCTATTCTGACAGGTGGCCTGTGGTATGTAAATGGACACATTATTGGTATGGATAAATGGTCTCCTGAGTTTTCTCCTTTGTCTATGAAGGTTCTTACTTCTCCTATATGGATTAGAATGCCTCAATTGCCTTTACAATGTTGGGATGATGAAAATGTGGCATTAATTGCTTCTATGGTTGGAAAACCATTAATGTTGAATGGAAACATGTTCCAATGGGGGAGAAGAGAGTTTGCAAGAGTTTGTGTTCGTGTGAAGCTAGACCAACGTCTTCCCTTGGGAGTTTGGGTGTAGAGTATTTTTGGAAGGTTTTTTCAAAAGGTGGAGTATGAAAATATTTTCACATTTGTTTTGAATGTGGAATCATTGGGCATGTAAAGAGTGATTGTAAGAAGGGGTGTTCAATTGTGAATGAATTGATTGAAGATGTTAGCAGAAAAGGGCAAAATAATTCTGAGGTGTTGAGGCAAGAAGCAGATAAGGATTCAACCTATGGACCAGGGATTCATGTCAATCAAATGCCAAGCCTTGGAAGTTGAGGTATTCTAAGAAAAGCTAATTGAAACAAATGAATGTGGAACCAGAAATTGCTCTCGGTTTGGATTCTGAGAGGCTGGATTCATCTGAGAACACGGATTTGGAAAAGGATATGGTAAATATGGTGGCAGCAGAAGAAGGTGAAATTATCGTGGAGCATGATTTGGGTAATAAAGTTATGGAAGCTGGTGGATCCATGGAGCATAGCAACCCGATGGAATAGGTGTTAGGAATTCCTGATGGTGGGAAGGGTATGGATTCTACTCATGTTTCTTCTTTTATTTCTGTGGCTGCGAATAAGTTTCATGTTTTGAATAATGTTGGGGAGGAGATGTTGGAGTTTGATGAAACTTCAATAAGAAGGCCTAGAGTGATAATAAGGGTAATCTGTCTTTCAAGAAGGATGATATTTTGGGGAATAATGATACTAGTGGTGAGAGGAGCAGTGAAGATTTTGAGGGTGTTATTGTAGCAAAGGAGATTGGTGGTAATTGTGAGACGGCTAAGTTTAAGCTTGCAAAAGAGCTTAAATCTCTAGGACTAGATAAAATTTTTCCTCGTATTAGGAATGCTGAGGTTGTTATTAAAAGAAGGGACGGGGGCTCATCCCCCATGGTGTTTCAATGAGTTCTATTGCTTTTTGGAACTGTAAAGGGGCTAAGAAGAGAGAGGCCTTTCTTTATCTAAAGGAATTTGTAAAATAATTTAATATTTTTTGTGGGATTGGTGGAGACTAAAATTTCTTTCTTTGATAAAGTGGTCTTTAAGAAAGTGATGGGGTCTGATTGGGATTATTTTCTGCTTCCGTCTGAAGGTTTATCAGGTGGTATTATGGTGATGTGGAGATCTAATTTGGCTTCCTTTTCTGTGTTAAAGACTTCAGATGAATGTGTAATTGAAGATCTTAATGTTTTTAATAAGGGAGTGTGGATGATTTCTACAATTTATGATAGTAAGGATGTTCATAAGAGAAGGAACTTATGGGATTGTCTACAAGTGTTGTCTCATAGGAAGGTCCCTTCTGTTATAGGTGGAGACTTTAACTGCATTTTGTCTCAGGAGGATAAGAGGGGTGGAAGGAAGTTTGTTTTTTTCTGAAGGCCCTAAGGAGATGATGAATTTTATGAATGATAATGATTTTCATGAGGTGGGGCTGGTTGGACCAAGATTCACTTGGTGTAACAATAAAAATAGAGGGGGGACTTTTGGAAAGTTTGGACTGGTGCTTGCTTAATTCGATTGCTATAGGGAGTATCCAAGTGGTCGTTGTGAGACATATTGCTAGAGTGACTTCAGACCACTGTCCTATTGTTTTGAAGATTTTGGATTCAGCTATTAAGAAGAAAGGTTTTTTGAAGTTTGAAGATGGTTGGGTTTCTTCCATGCTTCTTCCAGTATTGTTTCTAGAGTATGGAATAAGTCTTATGATGGAGATGAAATGCAAATTCTTAATAAAAAATGTAAAAGAACTTTAAAGGAGTTGTTCTTTTGGAGTAAGGCAAAATTGAAGGATTTTTTATTGTTAAAAGAAAGACTTAAGAAAGAAGTGTTGCAACTTCAAGAGGAGGAGGCTACGGTGGGTTGGTTGAATGAAGAAAAATTGTGGCTTTTGAGATCTATGGTGGGAGAATTGAACGTGCATCTTTCCCGCTTGAATACTTGGTGGAAGCAAAGGGCGAAAGTAAGATGGATTGAAGAAGGAGATTCTTATTCCAAATTTTTTCATGCGTTTGCAAATGCTAGGAGAACTGGTAATTGGATTACTCAAGTTAGAAAAATAGATGGCATTATGGCTGAACATCCGAAAGAGGTAGAAGATGAATTTATCAGATATTTCCAAGGAAAATGGAGGGATAGGGAGTGTTGTTTGAAAAATTGGTCGGTTCCTTGGAAGGTCTTAGAGGATGATGACAGAAGCATTCTGGATACATATTTTTCTAATTCGGAAATCACAGATGTTATCAGGAGTTTGGGTGGAAATAAGTCTCCGGGTTGTGATGGAATATCTTATTCTTTTTTTAAAACTTATTGGGATATTATTGGTGGCGATGTTTGCAGAGCTGTGAATAAATTTTTTATTTCTGGTAAGTTGTGCAAGGAATGGAAGGAAACTTTGATTGTATTGATTCCTAAAGTCAAGAATCCTATTTTACCTTCTGGTTTTCGTCCAATCAGCCTTTGTAATTCTATTTACAAGATTGTGGCTAAAGTTTTATTGAATAGGCTGCTATTGGTTATCCCTAAGATTATTTCGAAAGAACATGTGGCTTTTGTAGAAGGAAGATCAATCTCGGATCATCTTCTCTTGGCCCAAGAGGTGTTTAAGAAAATTAGATTTCCTAAATCAAGGTGTGGACTCTTGGTTATCAATTTAGATATGGAGCAAGCATATGACAGTATGTGTTGGACTACTTTAAATCAGATACTGAATAACTTGGGCTTTCCTATCAAATTTGCTAACTTGTTGATGGAATGTGTAATGGAACCAAGGTTTTCTATTTTGATCAATGGTTGCAACTCTAAATGGATTTCGGCAAGGAAGCCCACTCTCTCCCTTATTATTTATTATGTGCTCTCAATTACTTTCTAATGTTTTTATTAGCAAAGGCATGAATCATGGTATCAAAATTTCTTCAAATGCACAAAAAATCTCTAAACTTTTATAAGCAGATGATATTTTGCTATTTTCAGATGCTAAGTTGAAGAATGTTAAGAAGATGAAGAAGATTCTACTAAATTATAGTAAATGAACTGGACAAGTAATAAATCTTCAAAAATCTTCTATGTTGTTTGGTAAAGCAATTATAAGAAGGAAGAGGAATCAAATTTCCAAATTGTTGGGATTTAAGGTGGTAGAGGAAATGGAGTATCTGGGTATTAAGATTGCATTAAGAAGATTGAGGAAATCTGATTTCCAAAATTTGTTGGACAAATCATTGAAGAGATTAAATGCTTGGGGTAATAGATTCATTTCTCTTGCAGGAAGGATGATCTTGGTCAAAGCAGTTTTTCTTACTCTTTCTTTATTTCTTTCGACACATTCATTGATTCCTTTGAGCATTTTGAAGGAGTTTGATAAGATATGCAGGAATTATATTTGGGATAAACATGATGGAAGCCATGGGCTTCATTTTGTGGCTTGGGATGTCTTGTGCAAACCAAAGAAAATGGGGGGACGTGGTCTCCAATCAGCGGTGTCTAGGTTATGACCTTTGAGAGCAAGGTTTGCTTGGAATCTTTTAAACAAACCGGATACTCTACTTAACAGGAATTTGTTGGCTAAATATAGAGATAACTGGTGGAGATGTGAAGAGAAGAAAGGAGGCTCGACTTCATGGAAGATCATTATGAATGGATGGAGTTCTCTCAAAAGTATTGTTAGATGGAGAGTTGCATCAGGATCTTGTATTAATGTCCTGAAGGATGTATGGATACTTGACAAATGTATAGAGAAATGGCCAATGTTTGTTGCAATTTGGGAGGAGGAAGATACAACATTGAACTCTTTCATTGTAAATGGTTCATGGAATTATGATAGACTGAATCAGTTTTTTGGGGAAGACCTTGTGAGCATGATAAGCAAAGTTCATATATGTTCTAACTTGGACGAAGATCATATGGAGTTAAAGTTTGCAATGACTGGCAAGACTATTTCGGCACTGATTACAGAAGCTCAGATGGATGAGGATAGGGATTGTTATTTTGGTTCATGGGTATATAAGTTGAAGCTTAATACTCGTGTGGAGCTCTTCTTGTGGCATATATGCAGAAATGCTATTCCAACAGCTGACTTCCTTATGCATAGAAGATTATCATATAGCAATTTATGTCCAAGGGGTTGTGATGAAGTTGAAAATACTAATCATATTACAGCTACTTGTCCGAAGCATATTCATGTTAGCAAATTGTTGAATGCTTGGGGATTCACTATCCAGGTATTCTGTTCGTTCCAGGATTGTAGAAAATTTCTGGTAAGAATCCATTCATTGTCAAGCTGTATTTGACTTTGTTATGATTTTCTTAAAATAATAGGAATAAAGTGAAGCATGGCAATGTGGAGGATAGTGTTGCGGTGGTTGCTGCTAGAGTTATCAATTTTGTGAATATCTCAAATCAAAAGGAAATCATCTCGGATTACTGGGGTGTTACACAATCTTTACGACTGTATTCTAAATTTTGGCATCCTCCTCCTCCTGAGTGGTTTAAGATTAACTTTGATACTTCTTTGAGGAAATCTAATAAAGTAGGTGTCAGTGGTATTGTTAGAGATAATAGAAGAAGATTCCTGTTAGCATTTGGATTTGGTTGTGTTCATTAGGACATAGCACAATTGGAATTACTAGCTTTCAAATCTTTGAAGGATGTGATGCAAGGATGGATGCAGGAAGCGGAATGAATTATTATTGAAGGTAACAATCATAATGTTATCATTTTTCTTCACAAATTGTATAGCAAACCGAAGGAATTGATTGGAAGACATGAAGATGAAGATTTGTTATTTTTAAAGGATTTCAATAATATTTTATTTTATTATTTTAATCATGATTGTAATAAGTTAGCTAATTATTGTGCTAACTTAGCTATTTCTTATGATTTCATTTGGGATGTTTTTAGTGAGAATAATGTTCCTCCTTCATTTGTTTCATTGTTGAAGGAGGAATGTGATAGGTTGCCTTTATTTTAATAGTTTGCATCTAGGTGTTTTTTTTAATGCATTTTGCATCTCTAATAAAAACAACCATATCAGGTGATGCAGAACTTAGATGCCTAAGCAATGTTAGAAAAGAATCTTGCACAATTTAATTTAGAGAGCTTTATTAACTAAAATACTTATAGTGATTAAACGATGAAATAAAACAAGAAAGAGATGAGACTAGCTTAGGCCAAGTCACACAACTAGAAGTTAAAACTAAAGAATAGTCAATAACTCAAGTAAAGCATACATGGAAGATTTTTGACGATAAATCCCTAAGTTAATAATAAGACAAGACACTATGAAAAGAGATCCCTCACTCAACTCTCTAAAATACTAGGCTTGGCGGATGGGCTTAACACAACCTTCATGAATCAATTAAGACCACAATTCAAGAAATTCGGAAGTTATAAAGTTCGGAGGAAGAATTAACCTTCTTCAGGGTTTGGAAATGATATAGCACTGCACGGAGGAAAGTTGGTTGTATATGGCTTTGGCGAGAGTGAAAATGATCCTCTCTACATATTCTTCACCGTTTGATCAATCTCTAGGTTGAAGTTGAAGAACAGTGAATTGAGAATGTCGACGTGGCCTTGGTTGTCATACACGAATCCGTGGTCAAGCTCCGGATCCGCCATGCATGGGTAGAGAAGTTTCAAGCCAAGAATAGTGGTGGCAAGGGGAGATGGGTGGTCAGCCAAGACTAGGAGAAGAAAGCTTCTTCAAAAAATCTAAAACTGAATTTCAGATTTGAGTGAGAGAGGATTAGGGTTTTGAAATTTGAATTTCAAGTCAGGTGAAAGAGGGAAAATTATTCCTTAATGAGAGACTAGATTGATGTCCCTAAAAAGAGTTAATGTGTGTGAGAGAGAGAGACAGAGGGAGAGGGGCCGGCGGCTTGGTGAGGTGGACTAGGGTTAGGAGGGTGAGTTTAAAGCTTGCCTAATCAAGGACCTTTAATTGAGGAAAAGAATTTAAATAAAATCCAATTTGAAATTGATTTGGACTTGATTTAAGGAACTTTCCTAAAATAGATGTCTATTTTAGAATGTATTTCAAAATTCAAAATTGATTGAATAATTGAAATCAAAGCTTTCCAAATGAGTTTGCGTAGAGAAAGGAAAGTAATGATGGGGCGTTTGAATTTTAGAGGCAAGGGGATTGGGATTGGGTGCCCAGTGGCTAGGGTTAGGGTTAGGTAGTGGTGGGATTTGGTCAATGGTTTAGAGAACGGACTTTAGGTGACTGACGGCTAGGAGGAGGTGTGGGGGGATGTGTTGGCCGGCGGCTAGGAAGTGGTTAGATGAATGGGCCGACGGCTATGGAAGGGGCAAGGCCCTTTGTGGCCGGCGGTTGGAGGGGAATTTGGTGGGGAGGCCGGCGGCTTAAGGGAGAAGGAGGGGAGGAAAGAAGGAGAAATAACCACAAGCCTGGACGCTTTTTGCGGTTGGTGAGTGATATTATTCCCTCACCTTGGGATTTCTCTCTAAGAACTCTTAAGCTCTCACAAAAACTCAATTGTTGAAATTTTTCATAATAATACTCATTAACCAACAAAAGCATAAGAGGAGGCTATAAATAGTCCCCAAATACAAAGATAAAACAAAAGACAATAGTACCCCTTGGGGTCACAAACATTTACTC
Source organism: Dendrobium catenatum (assembly GCF_001605985.2). Lineage (NCBI taxonomy): Eukaryota > Viridiplantae > Streptophyta > Magnoliopsida > Asparagales > Orchidaceae > Dendrobium > Dendrobium catenatum. Next base: position 2,312,041 of record NW_021318735.1, read on the forward strand.
CCTAAAGTGAGGGTAAAATCAGAAAAGAAACAATAATAAATCAAATATAATGCATAACTTAAAAATAAAGTGGAGTAATCGTGACCGTCGAACGTCGGCCCCATCTCTGGTAGACTATCTGAGGTCGGATGTCCTCATCATCAGGGGCCCTGATAATTTAGAAATTACTAAATAGTCATTCCAAAATCTGATATCCAAAATAGTAGAGGCCGCCTCCTTTTCCTTCATTATCTTATATAACTTTGAGTCAGTGTGTGATTTGCTAGTGATAAATGCTTGCAAATCACAATTTTGCTCATGCATACTTCTTAAGGTGATGAAAGTTGTTGCAAATCTGGTTAATCCTAGTCTAACTATTTATGTCCAACCTGCCCTTTTTATCAGCCATGCCAAAATAAAAGCGCGATTATAAATAAAAATTATAATCTTTAAAGCTTTCTTGCAAGTTCTTTAATATGAGACATGTTACCATGTTTTTGAGAATAGGATTTATGCAATGTGCAGTATATGATTATCAATATATATAATCAAATCTTTCATGCAGTTATTCATCAGCCTTCTTATAATTTGTTGTGTTATTTTTCATAAAATATACAATCTTTATGGACCAACCCATTCAACAATTTCAGCAAATAATGAACATAAAATAATATCTTTAAAGATATTAAATGCATCTACAGATTTCAAAAATGAAACTCCATGTGGTCAATACACAAAAAAAATTATAAATGTCATACTCCTAGTATATGTCCAACCATCATCCATCAAAGTACAAGTTGTTTCTTTCCATATTCTTCTATATGATTCAATTAATAGCTTACATTCCACTTTACAATCTTCCAATAAATTCACAATCAATCTATAGTAAGAGGGCAACTTATAACTTGGTTTAATTACAACAATTACATCAACAGCCTTCTATGCAAATGGTGAATTTAGAGCATTGAATGGAATGAAGTTGTCATAAAACTACCTAGCAAGTGTCAAATTAGCACGATGTATGGTATCCTTAGATGTCATTACACTTTTAACTGGTGGTTGAGATTCTGGTTTTGTTTTGGGTGCAAAATAGTTTTTTATTTCATCAATATTTTTCTTTCTTTTATCACTCTCATTGTACTGAGCATCTGAACTTTGTGATTTTGAAAGTGAAGATGAACCTCTTTCATCCTCTATTGAACTTTTTGACTTTTAGATACTTGATGATGAGTCGACTCCAAAACTTGATTTATAAGATTTAGAGATAGAAATTTATAAAGATGATACAATTCTTGTAGTGATAGAATTGAACATAATAGCAATTGTACCATATCCAAATAAGATTGTATATTTATTTATATTAATTGGATGTCATATGAAACACAAACATATTATTTTACATTAATAGTTTGCAAATGAAGATATCTTAGCTAACAAAGATAATGGAAATGACATAATTGCATGTGAGAATGTTGAAGCATTTTAGGTGAAAGATTTTAGTGAAGAAAGGTTTGTGGATTCATAATTTGATCAAACAAATTTAGGGGATGATTATTAGATTCACCGGGACTATTTTGAGTTTACTTTTATATGTAAAATGATATGAACAACTGAATGTGAACTATTACTTTTTTATCTCAATATTATGGAATTGTGATTTCATTGTCTTAAATTTTTTTATAGTATACATGCAGTTTGATTATTATATTTTATGTTATTTTAATTGCATTATATATCATTTAATTAATTTTTTTGTTCATTTTATTTTTAACAATTTCGCCTGCTAGAGAAAGAGTAATTGAAGATTTCGTGAAAAAATTATATGTGAACTTACGAAGAACAGATCAATTACTTAATGCTTCATATCTTCAAATAAAAAAAAGTATTCATTCATGTTTTATATTTCATGATTGTTTATTTTACTTAATTTTAAGTCATATTTTATATGATTGAATCATTATTATATAAATTATGATATATTTAAAAAATTAGTATTTATTACGTTATCTAATTTGACCCCTGTCGAGCCATCGAACTGAGACCCTCTCCTTCTGGTTTATTGTGCGACCCTATTTTCACAATGTTGTCAATATAAGTCTATGATAGAATTTTGTTGAAAATGTCAATCTCAAAAATTTGTAAATAGATTAGCGTTCACCATCATCGTCGAACCACCAACATGTTGGACTGTCATAGTTCGACCATCACCATGGGACTACATCGTCAGTCGTTGTGGTCAGACCACCATTGTTCAACCACCATCCCGAATATCTATCATCCAACCACCAACATTTGACCATCGTCATTAAACGGCCATTATTCTGCTATCGTAGTCAGATAATCATCATTCGACCATCATTGTGATACCAACATCATCTAACTATTTTCGTTGAACTACCACCATCCGATCACAAGTGTCATCCAACCACCGTCATCAAACCATCATTCATCAGCCACCATCAAAACACCACTATTTGATCACCATTAATTTAATATGATCCTCCGACTATTATCGTCCGACTATAATCTCCAAACCACCATCGCAAGAATACAGTCTCCTGACCAACATCATCCAACTACGATCCTCTAACCACTGTCTCCCAACTACAATCCTCCCACCACCTCTACCTGACTAAGGTTGGCCAACCACCATCACTCGATGGTCCTCCAGCTAGCATCCCCCAAATAAAATCATCCAACCATCATCGCCCACTATGGACCATTGACCATCGTCGCCCAACTTTGTTCTCCCAACAACTATCGCCTGATTATGGTCCTCCAACTAACATTGACTAGACTAACTTCAATCCTCAAATCACTATCATCTAATTAAGTTCTCCTGACTATCATCGCTCCCCTTCGGTCCTCCAACCACCAATGTCTGACTAAGATCCTCCTTACATCATTATCTGAATATAGTCCTCAAACCACTATCTTCCAACCACAGTCCTTTGACCAATGTCACCTGAATATAATCTTCTATCCACAATCGCTTGGCTACATTGTCCTAACCACCATCAACCTACTACAGTCTTCTGACCATTGTAACTCGAACACCTGTAACTTTAACACTCGTCGTCGCCAATATCGTTGATGTACACAACTGCTTATAAATTTGATGCACATCATCGACATCAACACTAACTCCCAACATTGGCCCTAAGATTTATAGAGGACGTCTTCCTAATAAAGAACATATCAGTTACTTAATGCTTCATATCTTCAATTAAAAAAAGCTATTCATTCATGTTTTATATTTCATGATTGTTTATTTTACTTAATTTTAAGTCATATTTTTTATATGATTGGATCATTATTATATAAATTATATTATATTTTAAAAATTAGTATTTATTACGTTATCCAATTTGACCCCGGTCGAGCCATCGAACTAAGACCCTCTCCTTCTGGTTTATTGTGCGATATTTTCACAATGTTGCCAATATAAGTCCTATGATAGAATTTTTTTTAAAATGTCAATCTCAAAAAATTGTAAATAGATTAGCATTCACCATCATCGTCGAACCACCAACATGTTGGACTGTCATAGTTCGACCATCACCATGGGATTACATCGTCTAACCACAGTCATTGTGGTTAGACCACCATTGTTCAACCACAACATGTTGGACTGTCATAGTTCGACTATAATCTCCAAACCACCATCACAATAATACAATCTCCTGACCAACATCATCCAACTACGATCCTCTAACCACCGTCTCCCAACTACAATCCTCCTACCACCTCTACCTGACTAAGGTCGGCCAACCACCATCACTCGATGGTCCTCCAGCTAGCATCACCCAAATACAATCTTCCAACCATCGTCACCCACTATGGACCATTGACCGTCGTCGCCCAACTTTGTTATCCCAACAACTATCGTCTGATTATGGTCCTCCAACTAACATTAACTGACTAACTTCAATTCTCAAATCACCGTCATCTAATTAAGATCTCCTAACTATCATCGCTCCACTTCGGTCCTCCAACCACCAATGTTTGACTAAGATCCTCCTTACATCATTACCTGAATATAGTCCTCAAACCACTATCTTCCAACCACAGTCCTTTGACCAATATCACCTGAATATAGTCTTCTATCCACAATCGTTTGGCTACATTGTCCTAACCACCATCAGCCTGCTACAGTCTTCTGACCATTGTAACTCGAACACCTGTAACTTTGACACTCGTCATCGTCAATATCGTTGATGTACACAACCGCTTATAAATTTGATGCACATCATCGACATCAACCCTAACTCCCAACGTTGGCACTAAGATTTATAGAGGAAGTCTTGGTCTCTAGTTTCCCCTCTTCAAAGGAGAACGACCTAATAGAAAGCAAACAACTCACATGACATAGGGCTTATTCAACTTCCACCAAGAAACTTGTTTTATATAATGTATATCTATTGTTTTATATTAACATCTTCCCCAATCATGAGAAAGAGCATCATTCATAACATTATACAAAACTAGTGGAATTTTACGACCCTCGTTTATCTGTGTGTGATGTATGTTCTTATATTGTTACAATGTTAATCCCTCTCTCCTACCACAGTGAATTTTTAGCAAGTAACAATTACAATTCACATAATCATTGATATCATTATAATTTTCATATTAAGTAAAAGATAATTCATAAAGGTGACTCCAAATAGTTGGAATAAGGTTAATGATGACAAATCTCACACAATTATAACTTAACGGAAGAATTAGTGAATTTATAACCATTAATCCAAACACGAAACAACAGATGCTCAATTTTTTATTTTAATTTCAAACAAATTTGAGCAATTAACTTGAATTACACAAATTGACAACCAAATAGTTTCCAAGATAACAACCAATTAACATTGTGTATTCAAAGATAATCAAGATTAAATAAATTCGGATTACATATATCTTACTGTGATCGAGTGGATTCTACTTTACAATTTAACCCATAGAAACCCTAAAACCCCTAAAAGTTACACAAGTTTAGAAGAAAAAACAATATTCCTTCTTTGTAAAAAAAATGCAAAAAAAAAAGGTTTCATGAAAGCAAGAATTCAACCATTTAATCCTAGAGATGCTTCTTAACCCTAAAAAGTAGACGATCCCATTTATTCAGAAGTGGTCATCTTTACTCGCAGGAAATTGGCGGAAAAGAATCAAAAAATTATGCCATCGATTCTAAATTTCTAATCAAATTAAACGATCGAATGATAATAATATCAAAAAAATAACAATTAAAAAAAATGTACAAAGAAGAAATACCTGAATTGAGAAAATGAGAAGCTTCGAAATTCTTTCTTGGATAAAAAAGGTATTTTTGGATTGTTACTAGCGCACATCTTCTATATTACAATCTTTTCGAAAATGCCCCTTGGCGTCCGTAATCCCGCTCGTTCTCTTCTTGGCCATTTCCCCGTGGGCCCGTGACAGCCCAATGAGGTATTCCAATCCAAACTAGCTTATTAATAATATATATTAAAAAAAATAAATTTGACTTTGGGGCTCTTTTTTTGGCTGAAAAAGAAATACATCTAAAAAAAAAAAAGATTGCAATGCATTTGAAATACTTTTGAGTTATTTAAATGAATAAAAATAAATAAAGATGAATATTTTTTTTTCTTTGCTTAAAGTAAAATAAATGTACTGTAAAGTCGAAAGATGAAAGTGGTTGATAGCTGATAATGGTGGTGGTAGCCGGTGGAGATAAATGACGGTGGGGGCGGCCGATAGTGTGGTGGTCAACATCTGCAAGTGGTGACAGGTGGCGGCCAATGGTGATGGGCAAGAGTGGCCGATAATGACAATGGCCGATGGTGAAAATTAAATCACTCAAAACCGAACCAAATATCAATATTTTCAAAATTGTTGAATTTGAAATACTTTGCACTTTTAACAGCCACTTTATACCCTTCATAATATAAATATTTGGATAAGTATGTACACATTTTTATATTTAGAGATATATCCCCTAAAATTCTTTTTTCAAATGAAAATACATATAATTATTATGAATGATAGTCTCTAATGTGAATATGAATTATATAATTTGTACATTACTCGAACCTTCATGTTCCAAATATCTTATATGCCACGCTTCACCTTCAAGTAATGCAAAAATATTCTTCGATGCCTTCAGTAAGTCCTCTTAGGTTACAATAAGAAGAATAAGGAATGAGGCATATTCAACAATTATGCTCAAACAATCTATTTGCATACAAATTAGAATCCAAGGTTTAAAAATGAGCTTTTGATGATGGTTTAAGTTTTGAACATAAGTTTGAGCTAGGTTCATGTAGGAACTCTAAAATGAAAATTATTTTAAAATATGAAATTTTGATTTTTTGTTTGAACTGGAGTGCTTCGGCACTGTACTTGCGAGCGTTGCGCAGTGCTAAGTTTAAGAGCACAACGGCGCTAGAAATTATCGCCTTAGCGTTTGAGTAACTGTTTCTACAATAATTCTGAATTTTTCATGCAGCGCTGAAGCGTTGGGTTTTAGAATTGCAGCTCTAGACCACTAACAGTATCCGGTACATTGGTGTGTATGTTAACCTCACGTGATACCCTCAAGATTCGAATAAAAGCCAAGAAAGCTCAATTCTTATCAAGCCGAGCTTGAACAGGGTATTTGCAAACAATCTTAAACTCGAACATGTTGAAGCTCATACTGGCTCAATGTATTTACAACTCTAGATATAAGATACCTTCATTTGAATATCTAATAGGATATTGATTACTAATATTGATATTTATTATTAATATTGGTCTCTATTATTTATTACTTATTACTGGTACCATTACTGTAACTGACACTAATTCAAATACTGCTTCTAATGACTAGATATAAATGCTCTACATATTATTGTTATTATTACCAAGTACTATTATTAATACCAATACAAATATTTATACAGAATATTGACAACGCTTACTATTACTGATTATTGTTATTATTGCTAATACGAATCACTATTATTGATATTGTTACTGATATTGATACGAATATTATTACTGGTTATTGATATTGTTACAAATTAATAACTTGTATAGTTAATGGATATTGACGTAATATAAATTTTCTTATATGATTCAAAGCATATTATTCTCTTTTCATTGCATTGATTTCAATTGTAAGATTTTGATTATTTGTTAGGCTTTCATGCTCATATTTGGCTTAAATAATTTTAGATAAGGAGTCTTCAACTTGAGTCTAAGTTGGGATGCTAGTGTAATTTTTATTTTAGTTCTTTAGTTTATATATTCATTTGTAGCCTATGAAGGCTATGATATATATTATTTTAGACTTTAGAGATTTGGCTATAAATATTTAGCGAGAAACTTATGAGCCAATTCATTCTAAATTGTTATAGAGCTTGTGGATAAAGAATTAAATCATATTTTAGCTTTATCTCTTAGAGAAAAGAGAAACAATCTAAGTCTAATAACATCATCACTAACATCATTATACTTAAATGTTACATAAATTTCTAAGAAACTAGCTAAATATAAATTGTGACCTTCTATAAGAGTTTGCCCAAAAAGAGAGTTTTGAACCATTTGAATGATAACTTATTTTAATTCAAAATTATTAACTTGGTTTGTAGGTATATTTATGCTTTGGCGAAGTCTACTAAAGGGTTTACGCCATCCTTAAGAGGTCTAGGATGATTTTGCTCTAACTCAAATTCAACCATTTTCAAGATCTTTTTGGTTTTCTAAATTTAGAAATAATTTTCTCAATTTCATGATTAAATGATAAAAGTTCCTTTCTAAGGCTATATAACATGCAACAATATATATATATATATATATATATATATATTTGAATTATAATAATGAATGCTAAGGCTCCATCTTCCCTAAACAATTCTTAGGTTTTCTTTGGAATAAAAATGGTTAATCCAACTTAATATAAACAAGTATAAGTGATGAATCAATTAATAAAAGGATAGAGCAGAGTATCGAACCCACTAGGAAGTATGCCTTCTAGAAATTAACTACTAATGTTTACTCTAATTACAAAAATTATCCTACTTAATAAAAATGGATGTTATAGAGATTCAATCACTTAAATAAAATTAGATAAATTAATGAATACACTATATAGATAAAATATTTTGGATTGATGAATATAAATAACATATTTTTTCTAATGATTCTTTTTTAATTATGATGCTATTCAGGGCATATGAATTCCTAGATCTCTATCGAGCTTGTAGGAATAAGGATGTCCACCGGCTTCCTATATTTATATCATCACCTTAAAATTTTAATATATTTCATACCCTATGCCTAGGTATGATGCATACTAATTCAATATTCATGGTTATGTCTGCTTCCCTCCATTGAGGCTCCACATTACACCTAATTTTAACTATACATATGATCACTATGTGCATTAAATTAAGATATGATAATATTGAAAACATCATTTTAATCATTTAAGGAATAAGAGAATTCAGTAATACTACATATGCTATTTACATTATCAATCCAAAATGAGAGAATTTAGCCAGACATGGAGTATAATTGAAGCAAATTCATCTTCATTAAAAGCATGATAGAAAGAAAATATCAGAGATAGATATGATCAAAATGGTTCAAAGGATCTTCTCTATAACCCTCCACTTTACTTATATATTTACTTCTACAAACACATGCAAACACTCGAATAATGGTATCAAGTACTTCTCAAAATTCCCTTAGTTATCACCCTAAGGTAAATTCATAAAAGCACTATAAATTGTACTGAAATTATCTATGTGATTGAACTCTCTTACAAATATAAAATAATTACTAATTATAGAAAAACACAAAGTAGTCATCTAACAATGCGGCACTTGAATGATTGGCGCTGCTGTGCTCGATAAATGAACTAACATTGCTATGCTATTATTCCAGTTTTACTGCAACGCTTGTTGATGTGGATCAGTTACTTGGTAAACAGTCACATCGCTTCATTGATAGGTTGTATCCTTGGGAAGTTACAACCACTACGCCACGGTTTTATTGACTTTCAAATGTTGAGGCACCGAAAGAATAATTTGGGCGTCAAGTCATTTTAGACATTGCATCATTGAATGGTAGAGAACATGGCACAGCAAAGCTGAATTTTTGACACTATGGCACTATCTGACAGAAAAGTTGGTGCTAATATTTGGAGATTCTGTCGATCTGGTGGTATCTTTGATGGCGTTACAACATTGTTTATTCTAAGGCCGCAGCACTATATAAAACTTAAAATTTTATGCATTTTCTATATTTTTCCTACACAATACAACTAAAATAAAATATATAAATAATACATTATTTACACTTATCATAATATAGTTATTTTTCCAATCAAATTCTCATTCAATCATTCTTATGTATGGAATGAATACAATAAAAATAAATCTTAATATTATCCATTCCTATCCATCTCAATCATTTCTTATAGCTATAATTACAATTCAATTCTTTCAATAACCTTCACTCTAATATGAATTGTAACACCCCGGGGTTTTATTTTAGAAGAATTAACTATTTATCTATTAATTAGTCTATCAAAGCCACTAAACTCTTCTATGTAATACAATCATCAATGAAAGAAATTATAAATCATATTCATCAAAATAACTAAATATATTAATTTTTTAAAATTCATATAATAGCCAATAATTCAATTCATATATTTATCAGTCTATCTTTTAGCTCTTGATTATAAGAAAGTAAAAATAAAAAAATAAATATGAAAATAAAATAAAACTTGAATCCGATATTTGTCTTCACTCCCCTCGATCATGACCCATTCTTGAAAATATGTAAAAACATAGAAAGAACTAAAAGCTCAATAGGTTAACAGAACCTATAATTAAAATTAATGCAACACAATATGAACAGTATGCATGTAATCATTAAATCACTATCAGCATAAAATATATAACTATAAAAGTATGTAACAATCAACAAAATAGTAATAAGTCATATAATCAATAAATATCAGTACAACTATATATCTTAAGAGTAATGATCAGTAGCCAAGTAAAAAGTGATCAATAAGTTCTATCAATCATATACCCAACTATTACAAAGTAGTTTATATAGCATGTTATTACATCAGTACATCTATCATTATCATATTTATGTCGTATATAGTCTATGTTATATATGTTTATCATGTAAATCATCTAATTCATATATATCAAATATTTTTGTAATAGTTTTATCACTCTTATAAAAGAATTGTATCAGTCATAGCCTGCATCCTATAAAAATTATGCCATATCAATTATGTAATATATATATTCCTTTTATATACATATACAAGTATTATAAGCAAAAAAAAAGACATCTAGATATCTAAAGAATTTTTCCTATATCCAGTCCTATAAGCCAGTTCTATAAGAATCAGTCTCAATCATATCCATGAACTAGTGATGGGGGCTAAGGAGTGAACTTTTTAATTGTATAAAAATCTAGGGCTCTATCACCCATAAATAATACTAACATTTTATTTGATATAAAAATAGTATACTCCACTTAATATATATAAGTATACGTGTTGAGTGAAGTAATAAAGTAATAGAGTAGAGTTTCAAACCCATGAGGATGTATACTTGCAAAAACTACTACTATATATTCTAATTACAATAATTATCCTACTGAAATAAAAAATAATATTTTTGGCTAAATAAAATAGTAAAATATTTGATATAATCAAGGTTTTGAAAACCGGACCGGACCGGCCGGTTCAACCGGTTCGACCGTGAACCGGTCTGGTGGCCGGTCCGATCCAGCTTCAAAACCGGCTCTGCATAGAATCGAATCAAACAGGATTGAACCGGCGGTTCAACCGGTGAACCGTTGAACCGGTCCAGGTTGGAAAGAACCGGCCGGTTCATAAAAAATATTTTTTTTTGTTTTAATTAAAATTTTAAAAATACATTTTTGTTTATTAAAATTTTTTAAACTTTTAAAAATATTTTTATTAAATATGATAATTAATTTCATCATAATACATGCAAGTTATCTTAAATACCTCACATAATTTATTTTCCAAAGAGCACTATACTTCTCACTTTATAAAGGGTTCAATAGAACATCTTTAAGCTCCTCCTATGATGTGGGACTAAAGAAGTTGCATGAATAGTTTAGAATGTGACTTGGGGCTTATTTGGGCTAGTTGGGCTTCAAAAATTTTTTTAGTTGGGCTTTAATTTTTTTTTAGTTGGGCTATAAATTTGAATGATATGTATTATAAATTTACCATAATATATATTATAATAATTATATTATAAATTTGTATATTATATTAAATATTATTCTTATAAATATATAAATATATAATTTTTAAATGATATTTATATTTATAATTTTGTATTATATATTTTTTAAATTTATAAATATTATTAAATGGTCATATATTTAATTATTTATATTA
>NW_021318735.1:2325123-2419876 GCF_001605985.2 Dendrobium catenatum
TATATATATATATATATATATATATATATATATATATATAGCTGTGTGTGTGTGTGCGCGCGCTCGTGCTTCTGTGTTTATCTGCTTAAAATATGTGATTCTATAGAGTTATGATGTTGGAGGAAGTTCTAATATACTAAACTCATAAGAGCTATAAGGGCCTAAATTTATGAATATCTGATGATTCATGCATTTGGGAGTCTCAAAAGTCTATTTTCTAATATATTAGCACTATGAGTCATATGTGATTGAATTATGATAAATGTTTCTAATGTGAGGCATAAGGGTCTAAGAATACTCTATTATTTTTTTGCTTTGATATGTACTTATTTATTTACTTTCAGTGCAAAATCTATTTATTTTTTTGTTAGATGTTAATATTACTCTGATTATACTTAATTCAGTATATGCACAGTTGGTTAAAGTATTAAAAAGTTGAAATTTGTTAGTAGATGAGATTGTAAGTTCTTATTTTCTAAGTATGTATAAGTATTTCTAATTTTTTGGTCATCTAATTTTGTGTATTCATGATTATTCTCTGCTTTTTCTATTCTGGTCTGCATGCATGTAATGTATTGTTGAGATTTTATTGTGTATGTATTTTGAAGAAATGGAAAAGAGGAATTGTGGATGAGTTATTTTTGTTCCTTGAAAGTTAATTAGTAGCACTGATGTATATTAATATTTGAAAGAAATCTAAAACATTTTTCAAAGCTAGATCATGAGCTTGGACTATCACCATCCAACATGATATGACTCATTTTGTTTGTGAGTTATATTAGGTTGGGTTGTGACATATATTATCTTTATTTAATTGTTGGATTGTGAAGTATATTATATATGTTATAACACATGTAATATATATCTTATATATTATTAATATAGTACATAATGTATAAATATTAATTTGTAACATAATATAAGTACATATAATTACAATAACCTCACGGTTAAGTACACACTCGTTTAAGTACAAAATTTTTTAACAAAAACATAGGGTTCAACATTTATAACTTAAACATGTAATGAATGATCGCGGATGTAGCTGGGTGTGAGGTCGCAGACAAGGCTGGGCGTGAGGTAATGGATGGAGCTCAACGTATAAATAGGGAACAACATTAAGACATAGACATGGTGTTCGAATGTGGATGAGGTGGGGCGTGAGGATAAAGCATGGGGTATCCATTCGAATGCGAACAGGCACTGGGCGCAAGATAGCGAATGGAGCTCGACTTGAGAATAGAGTAGGGCGTTTGAACGCAAACAGGCACTAGGCGTAAGGTAGTAGATAGAGCTCAGCGTGTGAATAGGGCATGGCTTGTGAATAGGAGTGAAACTCTCGACAATACCTAAGTACGCACCTACTAACTAGGTACGCACAAAAGTTTTGGGTTTAACATGTGTAACTTACCAATAGGTTATTGTATATAACCTATATAATACAAATTATTATTTATAGAATACCATTCAATACATTTATAGAACACATGTAGCACAAAGCAACTAAACATCAAACTACTAACGAAGAAAATAACTTAGGAATATTTCCATTCATCTTCAAAAACTATACATGCAAAATACTCATATACACAACAATTATGGTACATGATCATCATACATTATTATAAAAAATTAACCATAATTGCCAAAAGAAACTACTAACATAAACATATGGTGGTAGTGGTGATGAGTTTAGAAATAGGCTAGGTTGTATGCTTGAATATGATTGGGTGGCTGGTGGTGGCAGCATGTAACAACCCTAATTTTGAATAATATGAATTTCCAAATTTTCCAAAAAGTTGTCTATTGGAGCACCACAATGCTATTCTTTTGGGTGCAACGACATTGAAAAGCACCATAAAATGGAGCCTTGTCACTATAGTCCTTTATTGTACAATAACTTTGGAGTCATATGCAACATAGAGGCACTGCATCACTTGGGTTCCACAATGCCAAGCACTAAAATGAGTTTTTATATATAATGAATAGTCATTTCCTCCACCGTCCCCCTCACTCACTCAGCTTGCCATGGAAGGAAATAGAAAAAAATGGAAGAAAGGGAAAAAGAAAGAGGGGGGGGGAGAGAGAGAGAGAGAGAGAGAGAGAGAGAGAGAGAGAGAGAGAGAGTAGTATTTTGGTCTTATTCCTCTGTTGCTCCAGTTAGAAAAAATCTTCTAATCATTGTAAGAAACTCAATCATTCTTTAGTTTTCAATGATCTGTGTTTACTAATTTAAATCCTCTCAAAACTAATAAAAATATAGTTTCTCTCAATTTATATAGCTTTTACAAGATAATTTTTTATATATGATAAGCATGAATTTTATAAATATTTTGACTATAATTTTATAAAATTTTATTGGGTAAATTGGAAGTTATAATTTTCTAAAGTTTGAGGAACAATATTCATTTTATATAATTTCCTACTTTGTATAGTATTGTACACATGTTACTGTATTTTATAAGAAATTGAAACCATTGATATAAGATGAATGTGACATTTGCATGTAAGCAATGAAGACTATTGTTAATACTGTTATTAATGATGTTGGCTATTAAAATTATAATACTTTCTATAGGAGGCTCAGTTGACAGGGTTTTCTTTAAAGACGATTTATGGTGTTATCCCAATTATAGCATGTAATTGGTAACCGATTATGCCAACAAGCTAGAAGTGATGATTCTTTATATATTATTGAAAGCCATCGATAATGACAATTGGATTAATGAATAAAGAATAAGATTAATGGATGATAAATGGAAAGCTAAAAATACCTATTTAAGTTGTATATCCTACCTTAATGAGCTATATGTTATTGATGCATACATTGATAGCATATAAAATAACTGACAAGAAACTGACAATTAAAGATATATAGCATGCATGCTGATGTGACACTTGTACATTCATGATTCATCTCACTAACTAAATAATAATATTAAATGATTGGAGTAATGATAAATTATTTCTACTATATTGATTAATTGATTATTGACACATTTACTTTTTCACACATGTTATTGAGTTATGGATTATGGATTTCAATGTAATGATTCATGCTTTTTATTACTAAGCATATTGATTTGTAGTATTAATGATTGATTATTGAAAGCTTTTGATTGTATTGATTGAGATGATCATGCATATTAGTTCCTAAAATCTTGTATTGGAAGCTTTAATGTGTTTTGGATTTCTACTAGGTTTTGTAAGCTCATTATGTGGATTTATAAATTTTAGGCCAGGGAAAGGGTTAGAACTTTATGGAGTGAGGTTGATTGAAATCTCAAGATTTTTCTTTTGATATTTTGTGTTGTGTTTATTCTTTTATAGTTAGGAGCTTATGATATATTATTAATTTTAATGATCTCCTAGCTATTGTAAATGAGATTTTGATGAATGAATTTAGTGAATAAGTTGGATGTATATGATGCTTGGTAGTTTTTGTTGGGTGCATTGAATTATATTAATAATTTTATAGAAGCTCTAGTAGATGATAAAAAGATTAAAAAAAAAAACCATTCTTATAATTTGGTCTTGAGTCATTACAAACTTGATATCATAGCAGTGATTATTGAAAGAATTAAATTGTAACCAGAGCTATGTGAATGATTATGACTAAGGTAGAATTTCATATTTAATATTTGATTGATTAATCTGCATTTGTGTGTATGTTGAGTTGTGTGTTAAATTGATTAGGAATGAGAGTTCTACCAGTGGATAAAATGGATCATATTGATCAAGATGTGTAGAATAGACAAAGTGCAGCAATAACAGCTCCAATATCTTATGATAGTATGTTAAGCTTGCTAGTATTATTGCTTAGATTATAACTCAGAATAGACAATCAAGGACTAATGATAGTGATGAATATAGGCACCTATAGATGTTTCATAAATTGAAGTCATTTTTATTTAAAGGAGATCTAGATCCCCAGGTAGTTAAACACCGACTATTGAGGATAGATAAACGTTTGATAGTATGTAGTGTCTAGAGAACCGAAAAGTACCATTGACAATTTTTTTATTTGGAGAAGTTGAGTGGTGATGGATTGGATAATAATGGGAGAAATTTTAGGGAAAGATCAATATACAAATTTTGTGGACAAAGTTTGTAGATAATTTTAGAGGCTAGTTTGTATCATCATCAGCCTGATAGCAGATGTAGGAGGTTTTCATTGGATTGGAGATAGGGACCAAAATTGTGATGCAGTATGAAGAAAAATGTATGAATTAGTCAGGTATGCCCACCATTGATCAACACAATGGAAGAAAAAGTGTTATAGATTTTTTAGAGGGCTCATGGATGAGTTGAGGCATCCGTTAATACCACTGAGAATTCATGAATTATCAATCATGGTTGAGAGAGTAAGATTGATGGAAAATGAGTTAGCAATTCTAGTATTCATATAAGGTATAAGCAGGAAAAGATTTGTAGATGATGATATGACTAGACGA
Organism: Dendrobium catenatum; assembly: GCF_001605985.2. Lineage (NCBI taxonomy): Eukaryota > Viridiplantae > Streptophyta > Magnoliopsida > Asparagales > Orchidaceae > Dendrobium > Dendrobium catenatum. The sequence continues at coordinate 2,329,578 of NW_021318735.1, forward strand.
AACAATAATGAAAAGAGGAATAAATTAGATAACATAAAAGGATATGAAGCGAATGTGGGAAGCATACCAGAGTATGCCTGATGCAGAAAGAGGCATATTAGATAGTGTTTTCTGATGATGAGACATTATTTTAGATGTGGATAGAGAGGGACGCCAGATAACTGATTGTCCACATCAACAATTGGGAGTAAGATCTAGATTTAGAGAAGAGAAATCTAAACAAGGCTATAGATAGAGGATTATTGGATCTAGAGGGAACAATGAAGGGTTCATGAGCAGGATATATGAGAGAGGAGATAGTGCAAGTCTGAGAGAATTGATGGGGCTTAAGGCAACCAGCATATGTTAATAGTGTGAGCTAATATGATCCTTATTGAGTTTGAAATATGCTTAAGTTTTCTTTGATATGATATTATTGTAAGTCCACTAAAATATGCAAGTTTACATGTTGTATCAAGTAACATAGTGATGAAGTAGAGTGTCAAACCCATGAGAAAGTGTTATACTTTTTTATAACCTAACTACTACTGCTACTTCAAATGCATGACCTATTCAACTAAAGAAAAAATATATTTTTGACTTTTTATCACTGAAAGAAAAACTTATAAAAAAATTTGATACTTGTAAAAATAAAATGTTCTAGACTAATGAATGTATACAAATAAAGCTTTCTTAATGTGACTCTTAAATGTAGATGTTAATCAGAGCATATGCATTCCTACATCTCTGTCAAGCTTGTAGGGGTGAAAAGAAAGTTATGACCTTCCTACATTATTTCTATCTCCATAGAACCTAGAATATTCAACCATCCTATTTCTAGGCATGCAAATATTATATTTTAATACCATTAATTATACTAGATTCCTCCGTTGAGGCTTTACATCACACTTGATTTTAACTATACACATGGTCGTTGTATGCATTAAATACAAAATAAGAGATATTAAAAATATCAAAACTTTCATTAAAACATAAGAGTATACATTAGTATATACTATGCTTAATATATCATTAGTCCAAACCTAGATAATTATCCAGACATGGAGGAAATAACAAACATACTCATTGTCATTTTATTCAATAGAAAAATAGATACAAAGGAAGTAATAAAAAAATCATCTCCATAAAGGATCAAATGATCTTCTCCACACTCTTTCTTCCACCAATCATAGAGTTGTTTATGCAGATAGGGTAAGATCTCAACAAAATAATTTTATCTTGCACTTCTCTATTCTTAAACTTTACTCTAAGAAGGCACTAAAGAAAAACACATATAAGGATAGGATTTCACTCTAGTGACAAAACTCTCTACCAAAAAATTGTAAAACTATTTATAGTAATCACGAGAACATGCTTAAGTGTCACGGTAGTCGACGGGGTGACATTACGATGGTAAAAAATGAACTAGCACCTCTAAATTATAAAGTTTATTCCACTAAGGTGCTGGCTGATGTGACACAATTACTGATTGAAATGATGCCTCTTTTCACAGGATTGGCATGGCCCCTCGCATTAGTAACTACTCTGCTATGATGCTTCAGAAGGTTGAGCGCTGTGGCACTCAAATGAAGAATCCAACATTTAGGTGTTAAAAGGCATGGTGCTGCGGCATTCATTTTACCGAGACACCCGAAACTACAGTGCTAAATTTTGGTGTATCGATGTTATGTAATGCCACAATGCTTATTATAATTCCACCGCGACACTTAAAAATAGAGAAGAATGGTGCTGCAATGTCAAAAAATGGTGCCTCATCATTATTAAACTTAACACTATGGCATAATATACTCAATCACTACGGCACTACTTCAAACTTATAATTTCTGCCATTTTTTAATATTATTTCTACAACATAACTAAAATAATACATTTTCATTAAAATTCAAATATAATAAATAACATACAATTTACACTTAATAAATTTCCTCCAGCTTAAACTTTTGCTTGTTCCCAAGCAATAATAACATTTACCCCTTAATCACTTAATAGCTAAAATAAAATTTGATAATTTAAGAATACTAAAATATAGGATAATACATCATAATCTAGAAGTAATTTGGAATGAACAAAACTATAATTCTAAATTGAAAAAGTCATTATAATTCTCTCAATCAATCACCCTTGCTTTTGCTTATTTTGAATCTATTAACTATGTTTGTAAATATAAAATTAACTTCTAAATCTAGAATGAATAATGTAGCCTAGGGACTAGTTACTCATTGTAAAATAGTAAATTCATTAGTGTAACATCATATGTACTAGTGTATTTATTTTATCCTTTTTTATTTAATTAATAGGATGCATTTAAATTTAAGCTATAACTGATACTAATTTTTAAATGTACTCATACTTTTTATTTTTTTTGTAACTTTCTTTTGTTTTTTTCATATTTTTCTTTCGTTTACTATTTATGAAGTACATACTTGATAATTTTGAATATTAGTTTTTTCTTTCATTCTCTTGCAATTCTATTGAATTAATGTAAGGATTTAATAAGATCACTAGTTCTATTTTTAAGTTTTATTTTGATTCCCCTAATTTAAGCTATTTACATCTATTTCTTAAAATCATTTATTCATTTCAATTCCGTTGTCAAACAGTTTATGTTTATAAAGGATAATGTACAACAATTGAAGCATAAGGAAATTAGTAAAAAATGTAAACAATAGAACACATTATAAACTAACAATAATTTATCATAACTATATATGAAAATTACAAACTAAAGATGGCACCGAACCTAAAAAAATAACAAAAAGTAGAAAAAAAAACTCAACCACAAGTGAGTTACCTCCCATCAGTCTAAGTTCATAGTCTTCAGTCATACTATATTACAACACATAATGAGAACAAAACAATAAGAAACAACAACAAAATTGGGTTACTCCCAATATAATGCTAAATTTATAGTCTTTAACCAAACTTGCTTAGACTTTTCATTTTGGTTTGGGTGTATCACTACCACTCCTCAAGTGATTTCCACCATGATCTATCTCTTTTTTATTAGGGTTAACTTCAATATTATTAGATAATGAATCAAGAGGTCTACTACTAAAAAAGATTGCAAGCTATCCTAATTAAATTTCCAAAATTTTGATAGAAGAGCTTGACTTTGCAATTGAGTTTCCAATTGAATCACTATATCTTTTAAAGATGTCTTCCTATTTATAAATTGATTAATTTGATTAAATCTTGGGGGATAAGAAGATCTCAGATTAACAACAAGTTGTTGAGGGTTATTCTAGTTTCCTCCTTTATTAGGTTGTCTTGAATTTCACTAATTATTACCACTAATATTATTTGACCAACTAAAATTAGGATAGTTTCTCCAACCTAAGTTGTAAGTATTCGAGTAGGGATTATTTTATCTTCCATTCAAATTCATATTTTCAATTCTAATTAAAGCACCAACATCAACAATACAATACAAATTAAAAATTTTCAATTATATAGATGATCTTAATCTTGAATTAACTCTAATAGTATCGAACTTCTCTGAAATAGTAGTTACCTGAGCAGTAAGAGTTGAGTACAAAGCACTGATTCATAAACTGTAGCTACTCTCTTAGGATTCATCCTATCAATATGCTATTGGAAATTATTTGTAACCATTTCCTCTATTAGTTCATATTCTTCTCAAATGGCTTAGATATTAAAAATTCTCCAATTGTAGTATATATAATTGACTTAAGAGATCATATCAATCTATTGTAAAAGGTATAAATAAACAACAAATAGGACAATGCATGATGAGGGCATTTCCTAAGTATTTTTTAAATCTCTATCAACTTTCATAAATCGATTATTCTTCAAGCTGGGCAAAGAAAGTGATATTATTTCTAAGCAATTTTTGAAGGTGAGAAATAATTAGTTTGGAATTTATGTGCCAACTCATTCCAAGTGGTTATTTAGCCTGAGAGCAAAGAATATAACCACATATTAGTTTATCCCTCACAGAAAATAAAAATAATTTAAGTCTAATGACATCATCATTAACACCATTATACTTAAACATTATCAAATTAAAAAAAAAAAAACTGGCTAAATGTAAGTCGGGCCAAACTAAATATTTTGAACTATTTGAATAATAGCAGATTTCAATTCAAAATTATTAGCCTGGATAGTTGGCCTATTAATACTATGATGGATTCCTTCTACTACATGGTTAGCATATTCCCTAAGAGGTCTAAAATAATCCTGATCTTGTTCTAAGTCACATTTTTTTTTTGAATTTTATAAGGGTCTTTTTATTTCTGGATCAAACAATAAGGACTTCTAAATAGATCTACTAATCATAATATAAAGTTAAAATAACTAAAAATCATAAATTAAATAATCAAATAGAATAAATTTTTTTTATTTTTTTAAATTTTATTAAAAAAAAATGAAGATACCTGATATAAGTAATTCTAAATATGCATTTATTTCAACAATATAGTTGAAATTATAATATACACATTACTTTCCTGGCAATAGCGCTAAAAGCATGATGGGGCTTAAGGCAATTAGCAGATGTTAATAGTGTGAGATAATATGAGACTGGTTGAGTTTAAAATATGCTTAAATTTTTTAAATATAAAATTAAGGTAAGCCCACTAAAATATGCAAGTCTACGTATTGAATCAAGTAATAAAGTGAGAGTAGAGTGTCGAACCCACGAGGAAGTGTTATACCTAGTTACAACATAACTACTATTGCTACTTCAAATATACAACTTATTCCACTAAAGATAAAAATGATATTTTTGAGTTTTTATTACTGAAAGAAAAACTAGTAAAAGAAATATGATACTTATAAAAATAAAATATTTTGTACTAATGAATGTCTAAAAACATAACTTTTGAAATGAGACTCTTAAATGTAGATGTGGATCAGAGCATATGTATCTCTAGGTCTCTATCAAACTTATATGGGTGAAAAGAAATGTTTAAGGCCTTCCTACAATTTTTTTTATCTCCGTAGAACCTAGAATATTTAAACATCCTTTGTTTAGGCATGCCAATATTCTATTTCAATGCTACCAATTGTTCCAGCATTCCTTCATCAAAGTTATACATTACATTAGGTTTTAACTACACACATGGTTATTATATGTATTAAATGAAGAACGGGAGATATTAAAAATATTAATATTTTTATTAAAACATAAGAGTCTATATTGGTACATATTATTATACTTACCACATCATTAGCCCAAAATTAGAGAATTAGTCATACATGGAAGAAATAACAAGCAAATTTATTGTCATTTTATTCATTGGAAGTAGTGCATGAATTTTATAAACATTTTGCTTATAATTTTATGAAATTTTATCGGGTAAATTTAAAGTTATGATTTTTTTTTAAGTTTGAGGGGAAATATACATTTTTTAGTTTGCATAGTGATGTACGTATGTTTCTACAATATATAGGAAAATAATTCTATTAATATAAGATGAATGTGATATTCACATATAAGCAAGGAAGAATGGCCATTAATATTATAATTAAGACAAGTTGGCTATTAAAATGATAATACTCTGTATAGGAGGGTGAGCTGATGAACTTTTCTTTAAAGATGATTTGTGGTATTATCCTAATTGTAGCTTGTAATAGATGTCTGGTTATGCCCACGGGTAAAGAGTGACAACATTTTATAGATTTTTGAAAGCTACATGTATTGACAAATTGACAATCGACTCAATGAATAAATGATAAGATTAATAGATGATAGATAGAGAGTTAAAAATATAACATTAAAGCTGGATATCCTGCCTTGTTGAGTTATGTGATATACTGATATGTTATTTTTTACTGTATTGATTAATTGATTATTGACGCAATTACTTTCTCACACATGTTATTGACTTATGGATTATGGATTTCAATGATTCCTACTTTTTGTTATTGATTATATTGATTTGTAGTATTAATGGCTGATCATTGATAGATTATCAAAAGCTATTGATTGTTTTGTTTAAGATGTGTTCGCATATTGATATCTAGATCTTGTATTGGAAGCTTTAGTGAGTTTTTAAGTTTTTGCTCGACTTTATAAGCTTTTTAGAAGGCTTTATAAATTTTAGGTCAGGGAAGGGGTTAGGACTCGATGGAGTGAGGCTGATTAAAATCTACATATTTTTCTTTTGATATTTTGGGTTATTTTATTATTTTATAGTAAGAAACATATGATAGATTATTGATTTTAATGATCTACTAGCTATTGTAAATGAGATTTTGATGAACAAATATATTGGAAGATTTTCTAGTAGATGAACAACTGTATTAAAAGATAAAATAGACAATTCTTTTAATTTTTGTCTTAGGGCATTACACGATGTAGCAGTGATGATGAGCATGGAGTTATTTGGGAGTGGAGGAAAGAGAGGGAAGAGGCATTTTTGCGATTTTTGCAAGCATGTTGTTTGGAGGGTTTCTTGAGGGTGGTCAACTATGTTAAAGGGATTTGGCTTAAGTTGGGGATTGTTGACCTTGATTTTTGCCTAAACTCTTTGGTCAAAAGAGTTAACTTGGTCAAATTGACCAAGTCAATCTCCTAAACCCCCTCCATTAGATTCAATGGGTCGATCTGAGTTTGTTGAGCTCAGGCCCAGGCCTTGGGTCAACCTGGTTGACCAGGTCAACCTAGGTTGACTCAAATCAACCCATTTGAGCCCAAATCGATTTCAAGCATATCCAAACCTATCTCTGGCCCAAATCCTCATCCCCTCTGGTCTAATTGATTGGGTTGACCAAGTCAACCATTAACTTGGTCAACCCAAGTCATGAATAGGTCAAATTGACCTATTTAAGGACAATTAACCCTATTTAATGCATTAATTCAATTCCCTTGGATTCAAAATTGAAACCACGACCAAATTGACTGGATTTCCCTCATAATTAGCTGATGATTGGATCTAGACCGTCCATGATAGGGTTAGGCCCCCTTAAATAGTGAAAATTGGGTCTATTTTGGGACTTTTGCTCTTGCTTTCTCTGGAGACCTTCTTAGGCTCTGAGATTTTGTGTGAGCACTCCCACGACTCCTCCCCATCTTCCCCAACTAAAACCTGGCCCTTCCAAGTCTCCGGCGGCGAGATTCCGGCGAGTCCGAGGTCAAATCCTTTCCTAGACGAATTCCAACCGATCTAAGGTGAATCAAGGCTTGAGTTCAACTAGGAAAATGTATGAGGACAGTTTACAAGCTCAACCATGTTGAGATTTCAAAGATTGAACGGTAAAATCTCTTTAAATCTATTAGAATAGTCCACAACACTTAGATTTAAATAGCTTTTCAAAAAGCACTTTTCAGACCGTACCATGAATGCTCTTTACCTATAGCATCTGTGTTTAAAATTTCATCGCGTTTAGTTGAGTATCGAGGGAGAATGAGTAAGAAAACCTTTTAGGGTTTTGGACAGTTCGGGGCTGGCGTAATAAGTCGCCTTATGATCAAAGGTCAAGATCGTCCCAATTCATGATCACGGGATCTCTCGACAGAGCTGGGGCTTGATCTTGATCGTTGGTTCGATACAACGCATAATCAAATAGTCGTGATCAGTGTTGACTTTTAAGTGAGTCGCGTGGGTCCCGCTGCAATCATCGCCTGGGACCGTGGAGCCAGTCCCGGAGCACCACGCGTCCCCCGCTGACCCCGACACCTGTCCCGCGCTGCCGTGCAGCTTAAGCCCGCGAACCCGCGAGCGACACATGGCCTGCCGCCACCGCCGTTTCTTTTAAAATTAATTTTAAGTTTTTTTAACATATTTCTTTAAAAAATCATAATAAAATCATTTTTAATCCATTTTTCATGCACAATATACTGAATCATTCGGAATTGAATCCTATTAATTTAACATTATTTTTATTTAAAAATATTAAGTTTATTTTTAATTATTTTAAAAATAGTGATTAACCCTATTTTAATATTATTATTATTTTATCATTATATTATTATTATTAATAATATTATTAATATTATCTTACTATCTCGAGTGTTATTTCATTTATTTGTCATTGCTATTACTTTTATTCAGTATTTTAAGTATTATTTAAAAAAATTACTTTTATATTCTGAAGCACTTTAAATTTCAGAAACTTTAAATCTTTATTTTATTTTTGTTTTAAAAATTATTTTTATTTTTCAAATGTTAATTACTTTAAATTTTTAAGATCCCCTTTTATTAATTAAAACTTCAATAATTTATTACTATTTTATTTTAAATCGGATTTCAGTATGTCATACCTCGTTCTTTTCAGAAAAATGTGAATTTTATTTTAAAATTATTTTTAGTGGCTGATTCTTGCGTTTCTAGCAGATTTCTATCCTTGCTTATATATTGGATTATTTAAATATTATTATAATAATTTTTTTCATATTAAAAATAATTTTAAAACTCTTTTCAAAATCTCGTATGGGTGACCAGTGAATCTCCCCAATATTTATATAGATACAAATTGACTTATTTTAAATTACCTTATTTTTCAAAAATCTATATATTTATAAGTATTTTAAAATTACTTTAAAACTACTTATATTTTAAATCCTAATTTTCGGGAGATTCACTTTTGTGAAATTTTAAACATGGATTCTATGTGTGAAGAGCAATAATGGGGGAGTGAATTAGTGAATGATTGAGTTCCAATCATTCACTAATCCCTTCATTAGGTGTACTTACCTTTCTTTATTGTAGTTTGCATGTGTTGGATGCGCAAGCACTTAGTTTAGGCTCTCATAGATCTAAGGACATGGTGTGTTTACTATTTTTGTGTGTTACCATGCATTGTAAACCCAAGGGTTAGTCTGAACTTCAACTTAAATTCCTATAACGTAGTGATACCCTAAGGACAAAAATTAAAGACCCGTCTAACAAACTTAGAAAAATTTTAGGAGCTAGGATAGATCCCTGATTGACATGAAAACTTCAAAATTTAAACTTAGTGACATCATAAACCTCCCAGAATTTTCTAGGAATTTTTAGGCCTCTTTAGAACCCTTAATTAACCAACCCTAATTTACCCTTTAAATAGGGCTCCAAGACCTTCTAAAAATTAAAATAAATCCATTTTAGGTCAGAAAAATACCTACCATACCTCAAATTGTTCAAAATTAGGTCCTTAATCTGAGATAAATAGGGATCCTTAGGTTGACCCCAATCTGACCCTTAGCTTAACCTCAATTAGAAATTATTGTTTCACCCCTAATAAATTATTAAAAATTATTTAAAATTCCAAATTTTATCCAAACACTTGGAAACACTTTTTCAGGTCATCCCTAACCTTTAGGGATGATTCCAATTAGTTTGGAGCTGGTTTGGATCAAAACCATAAAATCGCCCCTTAATTAGATAATTTAAATAATTCCATAAAGACCCAAACTTCATAAATTCATAACTAATTGTAAAAAATTCCAAATTAGGCAAACTCCATTGCATTCAACTCCAATTAGGGTATAGTATTTATTAAAAATATTATGATTCTAGAAACTAACTTAAATTAGAAAGTCAATTTTCCGGTCCACCCCAGCCTATATTCTAAGACCCGAAACTTATAAAATTCATATCTTTGCCTAGAAAGCTCTAAATCTAGAAAACTATCTGTCTAACTACTCATATTAAGGTATAGTATTTACATAAAATTTTAGAAACCTCAAAACTAGCCTTTTCCTATAGTGACTTTTTGGACCCCCTCAGCCTAGTACCTAGGAGGACCCGGAACTTTCCAAAATTGGCTAACATAATTTAAACTTCAAATATCATTACCCTAAGTATTTAAAAGTGATCAAAAAACTAAATTAACTAAAATGGAACTTAATCTACTAATATTTGAACTTTAATCAAAATTTCCTTTTCTAGTCTTAACAGACTATAATCTTAGGCAACTTTAACTAACTACCCAAATTAGGATACACCCCAACCACACAAGCTTTATATACACATAGAATTGTTTGATAGGGCACCACTTTTAGACTTAGATTAGGCTAGGGTTTACCTTTTTCTACTGTGTGTCGGGTTTTCTGAATTTTCACTACATGTTGTGATGAATTGTTGGTGTGTTTGCTTACTTTAACTGCACTGTGAATTGATGTAATATGCATTAGATCTACCTTTAGGTTAGGAACGCTATATATATATATATATATATTATTCTTCTTACAGGTGTTCATGCTTATGCAATGCTAAAGAGGGGGGCAAATGTCATGATTTCTAATATTGTTTTATGCAGGTGCTTTCTCAGCCTCCCTAAATAAATGAGGGCTAATTTAAGTCATTAAATAATAACTGCTATATGTGCTCTAGAAGATTGCTTAGCCCTCATAATTAAGAGCATGACCAAGTGTTGCTTCAATGAGTTGCTTTTATTTTTATATAATTGCTTGCGATATATAAACTGTTTGGTATTTTTTTTATTAGGATAACCTTACAGGTAGTTTATAGTTTACTTCTTTTCATTAATGTAATAATTGTAATATTGTTAAGAGTTATGAAAATACAACTTTGAGCTGGGATATTCTTATGATCTTATCTAACTCGGATTTCAAAAGAAGAAGGCATCCTCATAGGGAAAAGTCTTCTTTCATTTGGAAGATCGAGTTAGATGGCTTTATATATTCAAAGAGAAAAGGCAATACCCCCTATAGGGTGAAATTGTCTCTTCGTTTGAATATTCAAGCCACGACGAATCCAAGGAGTCCAAGGAGGAGAGATCCAAGGAGTCCAAGGAGGAGAGATCTAAGGAGTCCAAGGAGGAGAGACCCAAGGAGTCCAAGGAGAAGAAATCCAAATAAGACTGAAGAGCTGAAGTTTTGAAGACCCAATATCTCACTTAAAGTTATTTGCGTCAGTCATAAGCTTAGAAATCTGGGTTGTTGGCAGTAGTGCCTGACCACTTTATTTTTTACAGACCATGAGTTGTAATTAAAAGGTAGTTAGCCTATAAACATTTACTTGATTAGTTAATTTATATCGATGTATTTACTTTGCTTGCACAATAGAAATTACCTGTTTTTTAGGTTTCTTTCTTGCATGCCACTTTTGCTTTAGTCTGGATATTCGTTAGGCTCTTTAAGGATAATAAAATTTTTCTACTCATAACTAATATTTAAATTTTAAGATTGAAATAACATAGAAATCTAACGACCTAGGGAATTACCGGAATCGTCCGAGGTCGCATGCATAATTTTGTATATTCTCTCCCTTGCTTTTAGACACTTCCCTGCCTGCGGGTAGAGTCTGGATAATTTGGCTTATGAGGATGAAGTTCCGGACCTGGGGAAGTCTAGTTTTCTTCTAAAAATTATTTAATATTTAGCATGTTTTTAAAATCTGATGCATTTTTTATTTAGTCTCTTTAACTAGTATGCATTATATTAGTAACCAACTAATTAAAACTTAATTGTATTAGCTAGGAGCATTTGACCTACATAAGTCTATGACCAATTAGGAAACTCTTTAGACGTTAGTCATATTTCCAAAGAATTGCACCATCCACCCATCTCTCATAATTGACTTGACAGCATGGTTTTAAAGAGACTAGGAGGTTAGCTAGCTCCCTAATCCAGGCTGAGGTAAAGTCTAGATTTTGTATTGCATTAGCTAGGACACGGGTCTTAGTGTGTGTAGAACCACTAAACCGAACTTAGATTTAGGATTCGAGGCTACTATACTCGATCTCGTAGTATGCCTAAATAGTGGGTAGGTTCCTTCGTTTCAGGGACTATAAATCCTACTTATCTGCGTCACATAAATAACGCCATCTCCATCATTCTTTCACGCATGTGACTGGATGCTTGACTTCATTTTCTCTAATTTCTCTTTAGTACCCTAGAGCCTCCGAATGCTGGTGTGAACCTCGCATGTCGACCAAGCCCATTTAGACCTTTCTTCCCTTTGGATAGGACTTCCTAGTCTTAGCCATATGTGCCAATCCCATTTTTGGAAAGGATAATGTATGATCCTTAATCGAAAGTATTCTCAGGCTCTGTCCTAAGATGTAATTAATCACGGGAGCTTGCACCGTGGGAAATTGAACTCCATCATCTACTAAACTTCATCCGAGCTGATGTATCAGGTGGGGGAAACCCGTGATTGTGATTAGGCCATATATATTATTACCCATCGAGGTGCGTTGACGAGAGGTGCTATCCTTCATGGTTAATCGTATGTATGGTCCAATCTGTCCCTTTTACTTGGCTTGTTTGCGCGGTGCTCTTTCGGAGGTCCATAGGGATGATTGTGGAGAAGAGGGAAGCCTGTCAGTTGCAAAAAAAGAAAGCAAAAGGAGTGGATTTTGAGAAATTTTTTAGTTTTTTTAATAAATTAGGCGAGGCAGGGCGGACATTGAATTTGCAGGCATATCCATCAATCCAACCAATTGTAGGAGAGTTTATAATATTTTAATATTAAAATTAAATATATATTATGAGATAATTGTAAGATAAACAACATAACTTTTTTTTGGTAACATAATTACAACTCTTTAAAGTAGTACTTCTTATTAAGTTATATCAGTTCCCATGCAATTGACTTCACATTCCAATGATTTATTTTACTTTTAATTTTGTAAAGTATAGAGGGAAATCAATCTATTTATAAGGTTTTGAGGCAAATTGATAATTCTCATGATAGCTAACAATTCAAAACATTGCCATATTCATCACAATGTCATGAGCACACATTCTATGATACACATATGGAAATACTATACCTAAGGCATAGAAAATATACCCTATCGACTCTATTAATCTAATATAAAATACACTAACATTTTATTATTTCTTGAATTAACTATTGTAAACACCATCAAATAAATTTGAGTATTCATATCTTGAGCAACAAATACAATTATATTGACACTTAGAACTGGGTGACATATATATATATGAATACTCAAATTTATTTTATATAAAGTTTCAAATGTAAACACCCCAAAAAAGTAAATATAGTTAAAATGACTTGAAGCATCAACATGCCTTTATTTTTTATTTAGCATGAAAATATACAATGGTAATTTCTATGGGGATTCTTCAAGGTCCATATTGCATGGCAAATAACTTGTTCATGACAATGCTAAGCATTTTCATATGACAAATCAACTCCATAGGCCATCTTAATATCAAATATTATTGCATTTGACTTCAAATTTAGGTTGGATCAATAATCATCTCTTCAATCATATGCTAAATAAATAATGGTTAAGTTTTTTGATGGACTTTAATTATAACAGTTAAAGAATAAGTGTGCGCTGATACACGACTTCGATTTAGTTTATATTAATTATGTTCCCTTAACGAATATAACTAATCACTTATTAAAGAATCACTTTAACTATATATCATACTATTATTTAAATGTTTGAAATGCTAACACATAACTATATGATGTTGGACTAAACTATTTCATTGACCTATAATGTCGCAAACTTCTTATGATACTCTATTTAGAAATCTTACACAAAAGAACAAATAAATTAGCAATAACTATGTGAGAGAAAATATAAAACAATGTATGAATAAAATGGAATAAAATATTATTTTTTCATGTTCCGAGCGGTATTATATTAATAGTATTCGAAGCAAATTATACGCACTTCAAAAATATTTTCATCTTATGTTATCTTTTGAAGATATTTGGTCAAATAAAAAAATAAAGAGGATATTTTTATAAATATATAATATATGAAATTGAGTAATCACAAAGCTGAAAGTATTTTAATGTTCTTAAATTCATTTTATATTAATATCTTTTAAATAATTAGTTAAACTTGATTTTACGTTAGTTTTATTGGGTTGAATTCAAGCTGATTATCAATTGATAGGGCTGTTTGCCCCATAATGCAACCCAGCCCAGCCCAGCCCAGAAACAGTTCATTGCCAGTTGCCAAACGAATCGACTCCAATGAGGGGGGCAAACTTCTCCATCTCTTTGACTCCATGCTTTATCCCCTTCTCCCCAAAACCCTGCCACCCCACAAAACCCTTCGCTAACACTTTCGAAACCCTCGCCATGGCGAAATCTGTGGATGAGTCCGACGTCGGCATCTATTGCTACGTCTCTTCCCTGCCCGGCTTCCGGGCTGTTCTTAAGCAGAGGTCACTATTCTTCCCACAGTTTTCTGTGAATCGCCAACATCTTTTTGACATTTGCTTCTCGATTTTCGTCGTGTTAGGTACTCGGATTTCATCGTTAATGAGGTGGATCTCGACGGGAACATTGTTCGCTTAACCTCCTTTGATTTGCCGCCTAAGGTAATCGTTTTTTCCCACTTACCTTTAAGGGTGAAAACGCGAAAAATTTTGTTCGTGAAGCTCATGGCCCTCTTTCAGTAGGCACAAATTAATATTTTTAAATAATAGCTTAGTTTTTTTATCTGGATTTAAGATTGGCAATTTTAATTTTTTTTGTATTTGAACTTATTATTTTTAAAAAGATAAAACATAAGATGATAAAAAACTTATAATTTTTACGTTTATTCTTCATATTCTTATCGTAAAGAGTTAATGATTAATAAATATTTATTTCTCAATATTAGTGACTAAACTATCATTGCTCTCCAATTCTATTTTGTAGATAGTTTTTATAATAGTTATGACCGGAAAATTTTTTCTACTTATAGTGCATTGATTTTAAAATAAATTAATTTTTTTTAACTTATCATTATAAAATTTTGATTGTAATACTTGATCTCAATCTATCTCTATATGAATGAAAAAAATATTACTTATGCTTATATTTTTAAAAGACAATTAATAATAATAATATAAAAATTACAAATTAAAAATAATTTAAAATTTTTGAAACACCTGCGCTTCCCCAAAAAAAAATTGCCATTGACAACAAGTCAAGTAGATTTCCATTAATTGCATAAATTTTATTTTATTTATGTATGGTCCCAGTTTTGTGAAAAAGATGTCTGTAGTATTCGTATAAAATCCTTAAAATGCCATAATTTTTAAATATATGATATATATTTTTAATTTTATAGTTTATTTGATGGTTTTAAACATGTGTGTTTGTGTGTGTGCGTGTGTGTGTATGGATGTTTTGAGTTATTACTAAACTCTTTATAGCATTTGCACATATCAAAATAATTTGATTTTTTATGTAATTTAGACTTTTGTATTAGTGTTCTAAAGAGGAGGAAAGAAAAGCTTCTTCGGATCAAAAGTGCTTCACAGATGAGATTGAATTATTTCAAACCCTTGCTGGAGAAGCTAATGCTAAACTGTTGAAGGAATTCCTTGAAAAGGTTGCATCCACTGTGGGTGATGAGTTGCCCCCCATTGTTCTTGCTCCAGACTCTGATAAGTCCCACCGTACTGTTAGTTCTTGATGTTGCGCCTTCATTTGTTCTTCTTTCTTGGCTGGTTTGGTTGCTTGCAATTTGTATATAAAAACATATTTAAGAAAATGATGAATTTGCTTTCACTCATTTTGCAAGGAAATGGAGTTATATGTTTGAGAGAGTTTTGAGGAGATTTGTCGATCATGTTGGTTTCTAATTACATCAAATCAAATGATTGATAGTTTCACCATTTTTCAAAACATAATTTTCAACTTTATGCAACCAAATGAGCCCTTATTTGATTTTTTCAGATGAATTGAAGGCAGTGTTTTTGTTTTCTTTGGGGCATTTCAGGAGGTTCATAATTTCTTCAAGACAAATTTCAAATTCCTTGTAACAGATACAGTGGATGGAGAGGATGGCAATTCCAAGTGCGTTAGGATTAGATTCTCTTCTGGTAAAGGTGTAAAGGGTAGGGGAGGGAGGAAGAGGAAAGATATGGAGAATTCAGGAAGGAAAAATGACATTCCTTTTGATAGCAGGGGTACAGATAATTGGCCTGAGGAGCGAGGCAAGTTCCTACGGTAAAGTTTTCTTTGACTTGGTTCTGATTTTGTTGAATTCTGAGAATGGAATGCAGCGTTTTATGCAATGCACAGTAAATTCACAGTTTGGATGGAAGAGGCTTTGAGGATTCCAAACGTGTAGAACTTTATTTAGCTCCAATTTCCCTGCAGATTGAATGCCTTAACTTTCCATTTTCCCTACATTCTTTTTCACTTATTCATATTTTTCTCCAACCAAAAAACCAGTCTTCTGAGTGATTGATTATTTTAGTAGCAGTGCTTTGGCTTAATAAGTGTTGCATGGTTTAGCAAGCTGTTCAGTTTGCTCCCCCACACCTCCTTTGGTACAGTTTATTTAACACGCTCTAAAGTTAAGAAATTATTACGCTAAGCCTTGAATAAGTGTGCAGCTTGTATATTGAAGATAACAATTGATTTATCCCCATTTTTCCCAAAAGATAAACACTCAATTGGTGCGAGCAGTTTATTAATTTATTGTTATTTTTTGAGTCTTTACTCTCTTAAACTAATAACTTTTTCAGAACTTATCAATTTGATTGAATGAAGTTCACATCTAAATCTTTTTCTGATTGTTTTGAGGAAGTAAGATTGATTATTATTGTTGGAGGCCTTCAAATTCTTAGAATAAATAAAGATTTCTCTCTTGCTTTAGACGGATAACCAGTAATGCTTCGTTTCAGTTTTCCATCACCTTGTTTTAAAAACTTTGTGGGAGTAGATTTGGTTAAATTAACCTATTTCCTAAAAAGGTTTGTGATAGGAAGTGCTTGTATTCACAAGCAACCTATCCAAAATCGGCGAACCAACAGCAGCCAAATGGCTGTCCACAGCAGGAAAACAGCAGATTTCTGCTGTTTACAGCAGGAAAACAGCACTTGTCCGGGAAAATACGAGAGAAAACTCAAGAAAAGACTTGTATTCCACTTAGACGATGAATAAAAGAGCAAGATACAATTGATCCTCAATTCGAGAGGAGGATCGATCTCTCCCAAATCTCTAGACGCCGCTAGAGCCCAAAGAAATCCTAAATCTACGAGATCTCAAATTTCAGCCAAATTCAAGATACTCAAAACCTAGGAAAATCTACTATTTAATGCATACAATTCAAAAGGAATTTCTTAAACAATCCCTACAATCAATTTCCCTCCTAAAATCCATTCAAAAACCTTCCAAAAACCGGCCGCAAGGCGTGCGTCACGCGCGGCTTCCGCCCAGGCGGAAGCAATCTCCGCCGTTTTGCGGTTTCGTCCGTGAACCGGTCCCTCCTGGACCGGCTGGACCGGTCCAGTGGTCCGGTCTAACAGTTTGTCATCATGTGTTAGGGAAGATTTGGAAAAATGTAGTATTTTCTTTCAATATTAATCGTCAATCCATTTGATCCATGCATGATTGCTTCATATCTCTACCTTCTTCACCTTAAGATTTTCTAGTGATGCTGCAACAAATGGCCTATTTGATCTTTTCTCATCTTTGTTTAGGTTTAATCTTTACAAGGAGAATAAAGACACCCACGAGGCTTTGGGGGTCATAGGGAAGATGCTAGGTATCCAGGTAACAGATTGATTGTGCCCATGCCATTTTGTTTGTTGTCTTTGTATTGAATATAATTTTTTGGCAAGGATGTCTTTTAACCATTGATTATAGATTGCAAAATAATAATCATTGATTAGTTTTTTGTGTTGATTGTCATGGGAAGCAACGCTCGTTTGGATTTGCTGGCACTAAAGATAAACGCGCCATAACAACTCAAAGGGTACCTATTTTCATCACATTCTTATTTCCATTTTATTGTTCGGTTTCAGTAGAGCTATTACATTCAATTTCATTCTTGCCATTCATTACTTCCACTTATAATTTGAAATAGCCATGACAAGAAAGTTCAAATGAAAATATATCACATTAATTAATTTGTTGGGATGAGAACTTAACTTTTTCGCTTACAGGTTATATTCAGTTGTGACATTGTGTAAATATTTTGACTAGGATACTTTCGTCTTCCAATGGGTTTTTATTTTGCGTACAGTACAGGTTTGCAGACGCCAGAAATGCTATGAATTTTTAAATCATGTTCATTGTGATCTAACTGAATTAATCAGTTTTCTGTGGGGCTGATTTTAGTATCTTTGGATTTGAGAAAAATGTTTGAATTGAAATTTTAAGGCTCCTTGATCCATGAACCATACATATAACGAAATGGATTGATTCCCGGAAGAAAAAGGATCTAAACTCAAAGGTGTTTTCCATTTTTTAATCGCCACCAGAAAAGTAGGATTTGACTATGTGTTGCACTGCTAGATTCAACAACTTTCAAGGTACATGCATTTGAATTCTATCTCTTCTTCCTAGGTGACTGTATTTAAGCTGCATCCAGAAAGGTTAGCTGCTCTCAATTGCAGATTGTTTGGCATTAAAGTTGGAGACTTTTGGTGAGTACAAACCATTCTTTATATTTTTCTTTCATCGCAGCATATTTTTTGTTTTGAGTGTTGAAGTGCGCAACAAATGCCACCTTATATCCACTGCTGCTAGTCGATCTGACACTACTGGTTTTGTTCAGTTTTTTGAAGAAAGGACTTCTTCTTGGTCAGCTACTAGGAAATAGGTTTACAATTACTTTGAGGTACTTAAAGTTATTTGTATGTGCTATTTGTGAAATAAGCTTTGTGTTTTTTTTTTTCTTTTTTTTTTTATTATTGATTTCCCTTCTACTTAACTTTTCTGTGTAGAGGTGTTGTTGCAGCTTCAGTAGATACTATAAACGCAGCTGCTGATGGTTTAGGAAGGAGTGGTTTTATCAATTATTATGGTCTGCAGGTGGTATCTTTTTTGTAGCAAGAAAAATATTGCATATTTAATATGTTCATCCTCTGCTTTGAAATTTTATTATACAGATTGACTGATTGAGCCTGGTTGTTTTGTTCAATTTGGAATTATTTCAGCGGTTTGGGAGTGGTTCAGTGCCAACTCATTCAATTGGAGCTGCTCTCCTTCGTGGAGAGTGGAAGACTGCTGTAGATTTGATACTTGATCCAAGGGACGGGGATATCCTTATGGCATGCCTATAGTCCTAATTTCATCAGTAAACTATTAAGGAGGTTGTCTTAAATAAAATTTATTTTCAATTTTAAAACTTGTTTTCCTTGATTTAAAAATTTTCAAACAAAGAGCTGACATTAAAGAGGCGCGGAAGAAGTACAAGAAAACTGGTAATGCTGATTTGGTGTTAAGTCAACTACCTCGTTATTTGGTTGCTGAGAGAGCTATTGTAAGTTCTTTCCATTGCGTGCTTCTGTTTCTTTTAGTTTTCATAACTTGTGTAACCATTCTTCCCCTATTTGCACAAGTTCCTTATATTATCAATAATTGCTTATTTGATTCCGTACAATGAGGAATTTAAGGCAATTTAGGGTAGTCTTGAAATTTCCATGAATATCTTATTAAAAAGTCCTGAGTTTTCCTTTTCTGTTTAACTTATTTGCTTAAGGTTCTCTGACTTTATGGCATGTTCAAATATATATATATATATATATATATATATATATATATATATATTCATTCTGATTGTCTCCTTTAGAGTGCGGGGTAGTTAACTGTTTTGTTGTTGATTTGGTTTTTTCCTTAGCATCAGCGGCCATTTAGAATCAAGGCTGTCAATTGGACTAGTCCCCAATGAGTGCAGGAGCCTGGATCGTCTGAAGTTTTAATAGGTCACTGGTAAATGTTACAGGCTTCATGGACTCAGTTTAAGTGGTCAAGAGCTAGCCCTTTAACTGAAAGGAGAACATATTACCCTGTTTGGGGGACTTGGATTTCTATTAGCTTTTGTTCGTCACGTCTATACTTGCATTTGTTTTGTATGAAAGCCCTGCTATCCTTTATACGAATGAATGCTTGATGGGAAAGGGAAAGTTTGTGCGATTTATGTTACCATTATGGCCTCCATCTTCTTAGACTTGCATTTTCTTATGCAGTTTTTAGCTATTTGGCTTAAATAGAGGCACCTAAACCTGAAAGTTAAAGTAAGGTATGCATAAAAAGTTTATTAATGCTTTATTTATAATATTTGTTATAGGATTAGTTAAGGGTTTCAATTTTTAAACTTTCAAATTTTACTGTCATTTCTACTGTTCCTTCCCATTGAGTACTACACTCAAGTCTTTTTGCACAATTTATGTTTTTGACATCTTCTTACTTACGGTTGCCCTTTTTCATCTCTTTCCTCATAATAAAACTTCTAATTTCCTTGTCAAATTTCTGTTAATCTCATCATCTGTATGATTTCCTTTTTAAACCAAGTTAGTTTTGAAGTACTTAATTTAAGTAATCTTTTAATATTTATTTCCTTTACTGTCATATTTTATGACATTTTAAAACGAATAACAATAAGTTGTTAGGTATTAGGAGATTAAATTACTATTATTCTGACGAGCATAGTTTTATAAATGTTAATTGCTTCTAGGTAGGAAGTTTGAACCTAATAATGATTTGTCCCTTAGGTTTTCACTTTTCACCTTTCGATCCTTTGATCTTGATGTCTGTTGACTCCTCATTGTTTTCATTGAACAACCATGAGAGCATAAGTACTAAACTAATTTCAAGTGGTAAATAATAAGTGATCCAAATACTTTGGCGATTTGATACTGTGAATTTCATCTTAGTTTTGTTTAACTCTTTGCTGTTTTCCTTTTGGTACGTTTGCAGTGCGCCACATTTTTTTTAATGCAATTGCCATTCTCACAATAAATCTTGTTTTTACTTCATAGTAGTATTTACACTTTGACAAAAAGGAATGATGGGGACACGTTTAAGAGTGCCCAATTCGGATGGAAGGGAATGCCTACACTGGTATTAAAGTGATGTTAATGGTGAGCCAGATGCTTGCATTGTGCTCGGTTAAGGCAAGGCCATAATACTTTGCACACTTCCCAAGTGGGTGCGTTACTAAGGCTTGCTTAGACGAGCATCTCACTTTACTGCTCTAGTTATAAGGTAATCATCCACCTTGATTGAAGTGATGGGTAATAATACTTCTAATGCGAAAGCTGATAAATTAACATCTTGAAAAATTAACATGAGGTGATGTAAGCATAGTGTCAAGAGTATGAAAACAAGAATGTGCACTTAGAAACAAATTAGAAAAAAAAAAGGTACAACTTGAGTTGTAAATCTTAAAGATGAATATGAGCATGCTACAAATTATTATAGTTTAATGTACTTGTTTAAGATAATCCATTTCCTTAATATTGTGAACTTGGAGTATAATTGAATTTGAAACTTCATAAAATTTTCTTTTTTAATTGTGATGATAATCACACTCTTAAAAAATATTTATCATATTTGAAAAAATAATTTGTAAGTGTTATTTATTTCCTCATAGAACCACATTTTTCTTAGGCAGGTGCCTGGGATGGCGTTCAACACCTTGAACATTGTGCGATCATATCATCTTGATAGCATGTTTAATTATTGATAACACTAGGATGATGCAAGAATGGAAACTTTATAGGCACTTCTACTCTGTCTTTGATCGAGACCTTGAGGGTAACCTTGAACTTGTGAAGATGAATGATGACATTTCAAATAGATCTTTAGAAGATTAGGAAGGACTCAAATGAAATTATAATCACATTGAAGGAACTCAATGATTAGAAATGAACTTGTTAAGATTATTTAATTACAAACTATGATTTACTTAAGTAATATAATTATGAATGTTTATTTTGGGCAATGCTCTGGATGTGACTTGGGATGTAGAGGTAAGGGCATTCTATTATTCATTGTGGGGTTACTTTTGATATGCGTTTTAGGTTGAGTTGCTTGTTATTTTGGTTTGTTTTTATTAGGGTAACAAGTATGGGAATTTTTATTTATTATCCATAAGAGCAACAACAACAACAACAAGAACAACAACAACATCAAGCCTTAATCCCACTACGTGGGGTGGCTATATGAATCCTTTTTTCTCCATTGTGTTCTATTAAAGGTCAAATTCTCGTTTAAATCTAATAAAGAAAGGTCATTCCTAATATTTTCTAACCAAGTCTTTTTAGGTCTGCCTCTACCTTTCTTAACATAAGTCAAATCTAATACCTCTACTCTCCTAACCGGGTCATTGGAAGGCCGCCGTTTTATGTGACCAAACCGTCTAAGACGACTCTCTCTATCAAGGTGTATAAAAATTTCCTTAAGTTAAAGATAAGATGGCATAGTGGCATGTGCCATGAGCCTATCTATATGTCACATATTGGACATGAATGACATGCACCATTTCTATGCTGTTGGTGTTGTATCAGTTATGCTCACGGCATAGTTCACCATTAACAACTCACTCTTTAAAATCACTTTTTTCCCGTAATGACATTTTGTATATCCTCACTCTACCCCCAACTCTCACTATCAAGTCAATCATTTCTTTGACTCCTGTCAAGCCCCTCATTTGATCCAATGTCTATATTAGTATATTTTACTTACATTTTAATTTCCTTTCTAGGTTCAGTCAAAATATGTTAAGCTTGATATGCATATGCCAAGATGCTTGGATTAAGTTTGGATGATGCGGCATTATGATGACCTCAACTATTTTGCTTGTGCATTCAGTTGGTTAGGATGAATTTTGATTGGGCCAACGCTTTTTCTTGCCCGAAAGTGCGTTTTGGTTTTTTGGATCAATTGTTGGTGATTGCCCTGCGCATTTTCCTAGGTTTAGTCATGCCTTAATGTGCCAAGTGCAGCAATTTTTATTTTGGCCTAAACAAGTTCAAAATTTCTTTTAAATGAAAACTATTGGTTGTAAACTTTATTAAATTAATGATCATAGTAGGCGTGAAATGAAACATTCTTAATAGAATAAATATATGACATATTTCTATGATTAGAATGATTTTTTAGCCAAGTTATAACTAACTGGGAAAAAAAAACTAAGACCAAATATTGTCTACTATGAAGTGCAAAATTTTTTTTGAGCTAGCTCATTCATTGTGTACAACAATTTCTTAAAGGATTCATGTCATTATTGTTCGACAAGTTTTACGCTGGCTGTCGACTACCTAACGCAACCCTCCACTTTTCTTATCCAGGACTTGGGACCTGGCAACGGCAGTGTTAACCAATATTTTTAAAAATATCCTGTAACCAATATTCATTGTGTGATAAAAAAAAAATATACTGTAACCAATATTTTTAAACTTTGATCGGACATTGAATCCGTGGAAAGAAAGGATGTTCGATTGGGGTTTAACTACTGATATAAATATTATGGAAATAGTTATAATGATTCAAATGCATAATATTTCTAATAATATGTAAGTAATAAAATGTGTATTTGTAATGGATATTTTAAAATATAACATTTTTGATGAAATAAGTTCAAAATTATTATATTCCAACACCGCCTTTGTATTTTAATCCAAAGCTCTCCATTGATGGGCTGAGTGGTTTAACTGCCAATATTTATAGGTTGATTCCAGTTCCCTATAAACCCATTTTTTTAGTTGAATTGAACCTATTCGAAGGCCGATTTATGGTACAACCAAGTCAACTGTTTGGTTCAGTCCAATTTTCTTAACCATTCTTGTGACATTATGATGTAGAACGAGAGGAGGTGGGGGAGATTTAAAAAATTTTAAATTTCAAATAAGAAGAATAAAGGATGGAAGAGGTAATTAATATTCCATAATCTTATGCCGTAAATTAGGGAATAAATAATTAGAGAGGGGAGAGAAGGTGGGCCGACCTATGGAGAGAAGAGAAAAGGTGTCCACATACAATGTATGTGGACCCATGCATTAATGGAAGATTGGAAAGTTAAATATGAAATAATTTCATATTTAATATGATTGAAGAATGCTTCCTAAAATAGATGTACTAATTAGGAAAGCATTTGAAAGTGGGGGATTTTGGCCGGCAGTTAAGAGAGGAGGAGAAAAGGATTTAGGGAAAGAAAAATACAACCGTGAGCCAGGACACATCCTGCAGCTGACGGGTAATATGTTGCCCTTCTCCATGGGACTTCAAGCCACAAGCCTGAATCCATCCTGCGGCTGGTGGAAACTCTGATTCCCTCCCATAGAAATCTCACCCAAGTTCTCTCCAAAGAACACAAGTGCAAACAAAATTTTATTACTAATACATCATTACATTACGCAAGGAAGGGCCTCTATATATAGGCCTAAGAACCTAAAACAAGACACATACGCCCCTAGGGCTTACATAGGATGATCCTCTTAAGTAAGGATAAAAAGGGAAAATTCATATTAAAAAGAAAAATTACAAATAACAAATTAAGATAAGGTGGAATGATCTCGGCCGTCAATCGTCATTTCCTCCTTTGAAAATCTTCATGATCGGATGTCCGCATCACATTACTTAAGGTTTCATAGGTTGTGCTATCACTCTTATCTTTTTTTTTGTTGTTGTTAATGTGATCTTTCATAACTTTGGATCCAAATTTTGTGTGTTTTTTAATGCTTAGTTAATGCTTACCCTTTTTTTTCTATTTTTTTTTTCTTTTTACAGATACAGTGTTTAAAAAATTGCCCGGGCAACTATTTGCAGGCTCTGCAGGGAATACCTAGGACACTTAGACTAATGTAAGTTATCTATTGCCAAGAATTTGAATTCACGGTTTTCTATTTTCCAAGCCAGCTAAATAATATGAAATGCACTTACGTTTTTCTTTTTAAGTCTCTAAAATGTTTATAATGTGTATGATTAACTTTGTAGCATGTTGATTTATCTCCTGAAGAAGAATGCGTTAGTCTATACTCTGACATTGCCATGTGACCTTACCTGTTCTTGATCTGTCCTCGAAAACTTCATCATTTTTTCTTTCAGATGCAGTATGTTTTTGAATTGTTTATATTTCCAGATGATAATGATTGCACTATTGAGTTGGCATAGATTGTGAAGGTTGATAATTTCTCCTCTGGCAATGTCCTGAGGACCTGAACGAAAGATGAAGAGAAATGTTGATCTATGGGACACATTTTTCTCATCTGTCACTTTTACTATGAGGCTCTATATTTGGCATGAAAAATGGTTGTTCTTTTGTTTGGTTTTGTTGCTTGTTCATAGACAGAGAGTCATGCGTACATACACTTCACTTGTAGACCATTTATTGGACTTGGGTATACAACAACAACAACCACCACAAGCCTTTGTCCTACTACGTGGGGTCGGCTACATGAATCCTTTTTCGTCATCGTGCCTGTTAAAAGTCAAATTCTCATTTAAATCTAATAAAGAAAGATCATTTCTAATATTTTATTGTCAAGTCTTTTTAGGTCTATCTCTACCTAAACTATTATTTTGTGAACATTTTTACTGCTTGTTCTTTTCCTCAGGTATGTGCATAGTTATCAAAGTTATTTGTGGAACCATGCTGCGAGTATGAGAGTACGAAAACATGGTATGAGGTAGCTTTTGTCTTATGTCCTTGGTTTTCATGTGCAACAGTTGTGATATGCATTTGCATCAACTAGCATGTTTAGTACTAATTTGAAGTTAGATATGGTATTTTGTTATTTCAGTGGAATTAATATTGCCGTTAACTTTTATAAGGTTTGTCAAAATAAGACGTTAATGGGTATGATATTGCCACGTTATAAAGCAATTGCATTGATGCACTTCTCATGCATGGGATTGTAATATGAAATAAAAATGTTTTCAGAAAAAGAAAAGAAAAAGAAAGTACTGCATGGGAAATGTCACTTTGGAAGAGCCTGATTAGATAAAATTTAGCCATGTAAGATTCGTTAAAAGGTTTGCAGAAATTTTTTAGTTTTTTAGTTGCCAATTTATAAAATGATTTTAGAAAACAATTCCGTCTATGATTTGGGAGCTGTGATTGGTCAGCCCCACACACAAATCAAGTTGAAGTTCTTCATATGTTTTAGATATTTTGTTGGAATCCAACGTCTATATGGGTAAAATAGTTCTCTGATGTTATGCTGCCTTTTCACTTTGGGCTTGCTACATTTACGGATCTCATTTGAAACAATTTTAAACAGGCATTATTGTTCATTTTGGATCAAAATCCAAAGACTTAGCGATTCTAAGATGAAGAGATATGAGATAGAGGCCCAAAAGTCTCCGGTACTTTTTTATTAAGATCGTCTTGATACTGACTGAGATTAAGCATTTCTCATTGTGCTTTGTACGTTGAAAGCCTTGTCAATGGTTTTGAATTGCAGGTTAATATGATTGTTGGTCTTGAAGTTATCCATTTAAATAGAATTTCACCTCTGGGAAATTTTTTTTGAAAAAAAGAAACATGGTTTGTGGTTTTGTAAACAATACTGATCTGAATCAGTTTAGAAGCATTTATTCAGGCTAGCCTTTTTGAACTCTTCAATTTTGTTGATCCATCTGCAATGTGAGGCCATATTTTTCATATGCTCAAAATTTCAGAGTTCAATCGTCTTATTTTCCCTTTTAACACTTATACCTTTCTTCCTCCATGGGTTTTGGGATCTAGGCTCCAACAACAACAAACAACAACTTTGATGTGAATATGGCCTCCAAATAGCGAAAAAATAGCATGATCGAAGAGGAAAACATAGCAGAAATCAGTGAGGAAGATTTCTATTTCAATCCAAGAAACTGCTTTGATGCCAATTTGATAGAAGTGCTTGCAGAAATTTTGGAAAAACCTTGGTTGAAATATGATTTTTGAAAACTAATGATAAGAAAACCAGGAATAGAACATACAAGAACACCTTTTATTGAATGTTTTATGAAAAAAAAAAACAAGGTACAAGTGGATCTTCAATTGAAGAGGAAGATCCGACACTTCCAAATTTCTAACAGCCAACTAGAGCCTAAACATCCTAAGAACAATTTAAATTTAACAAACAACACATACCCCAACCCTACTTAAAGAAAACAATAAACAACAAGTACCCAAACAACCCTCCCCCAATTCCTTCATATTTTCTTAATTATTTTCCTCCCAAATCTATCCTCTTCAATTAGAAAATATTTTTTAATTAATCCCCTCTAAATTAACCCCCAAATCAACTCCAAAATATGCTCTCTTCAATTAGGAAACATTTCCTAATTAATCCACTTTGATTAAGAACCTTCATAAACAGCTCACTCTTGATTAGGAAATTTTCTAATTCCCTTCAAATCAAGTCGGCTGACCCATCAATAACCCCCTCTCAAATCAGCTGGTTCATCAATACTCCCCTCCCAAAGTGTCACCTTATCCTCAAGGTGGAACAAAAAAACTGCTACTGAAGCACTGGACTGAAATATAAGCTGTCATTGGGTCGAATGTTCCCTTCATCCAGCATCTCCCTGACCAATCTCTTGATCTCATCCTTTTGGACTTGGGGAGAATGATATGGACAAACACTGATATGTTAAACTCCTTCCTTCTAAATGATCATGCTCGTGCTCCCACTGGAGGCAACCCCTGAACGTGCTGGAACACCTCTCGGAATTATTGTAGGAGTGGTTGAACCATGTCTGGTATCTTCTCCCTCATATTCTTCTCCTTCTAAACTCTACAGCTCCACCAAAAATTCCACTCCTTTCTCTTTCTCCTCCTTGGAATTGGCTCCAAAGGAGAGGCATCTCCTCTTCTTTCTCCCAAAATTTTCACCTCCCCCACCTCCCTCTTGGTTTGTCTCGACAAACTACTTGAACATCTCTCCTGGATGAAAAATTTCCCATTGATCTTCTCATGGACAACTAAAATTTAATTTTTGAAATCTAAAAATTGAGTTTGGAGATTCAAAATTTCATATTTTAATTATTCGATGTCCTCCTCTAGCACTTCTACCTTTCTTCCTATCATGAGTACCAAGATCTAGGCTCCAACAACAAAAAACAACTTTAATGCGAATATGGCCTCCAGTCAACAAAAAACAACAAGATTGGAGAGAAAAACGTTGCTGAAATCAGCAAGGAAGACTTCTATTTCATCCTAGAAAAATGCTTTGATGCCAATTTGATAGAAAGTGCTTGCAGAAATTTAGGAAAACTCTTGGCTGAAATCTGATTTTAGCAATGTCAGAAAATCAATGACAAGAAAATCAGGAATATAACACACAAAAATACTTTTTATTGAAAGATTTATGAAAGAAAAGACGAGATACAAGTGGATCTTCAATTGGAGAGGAAGATCCGGCTCTTCTAAATCTCTAGCTGTCGTATAGAGCCTAAATACCCTTAAGAACAATCTAAACTCAGCAAAAGAGACATACCCCTAATCCAATGAAAATCACCCACTTAAAGCAAACAATAAACAATAAATACTCAAACAACCTTCTCCCAATTCCTTCATATTTCTTTAATTATTTCCTTTCTAAATAGGCCCTCAAATCAGCCCCTAAATCTTCCCTCTTCAATCAGAAAACATTTCTTAAGTAATCTCCTCCAAATCAATTCCCAAATCAGCCCCAAAATCTTCCCTCTTTAATTGAGAAATATTTCATAATTAATCTGCCTCCAAATTAGCCCTCAAATCAGCCCTCTTCAATTAAGAAATATTTCTTAAATAATCTCTTCTAAATCTACCCCCAAATATGCTCTCTTAAATTAGGAAACATCTCCTAATTAATCCCTTTTGATTAAGAACATTCCTAAACAGCTCACTCTTGAATAGGAAACTTCCTAATTTCCTCCCAATCAAATCAGCCGGTCCATCACAAAGCTGCGGATTTTTTTTAATAGATTTTTATGTTTGGTGTGCATTGATTCATTTAAATGATGGAACTGTAACTTCAGATGTTTCATAGTGACTTGTCTGGTAAATTTATTTGCTCCTGCTTGGTTTCAGTTTCATGTTTCAAGCAATAAGATGGTCATGCACATTATAGAATAGACATGTATAATGCTTTTAATTTACTTGATACCTTTGGATGTTGAGTTATGCATCTTTGACCATGTTTTATTGTGGTAGTATCTCGCAATATGCATAGCTCCTGATAGGAAAGAAGTTTTCATTTTGCCAGATGTTTGGGGTGAGTGCTTGAGGTATGTATGTTCTTCTTCACTAAAATGTCCCTTGAACAATAGGTACTGCACAGGTTGTGGTTGGAGATTTGGTCTTTTGCAAGGGTCCTATTTCTGAGAAAGTTGCTTCTTTTGAGAGCGTTGAACCAATATATGAATATCATGATGGAGAGGGCAATAATAGTTTACTTGATATATCTGATGTCGCACTTCCTGAGGAAAAGATTCAGCTTGTTAAGGTGTGATTTGTTTTTTTAATGGGATGGTGGCTTATTACAAGTATTCTATACACATCTGCATGCTTCTTCTTTTTTATCTTTTCTCTATTTTTCTGCTCTTTTTATCTGAGCTTCAAAATTAGGTGATTTATTCATGCATATAACTTTTATCCATTAGAATTTATTTGCTAGCTATTCATATGCGACCCTAGTCACACTTTGAGAGTGCAACTCTATGTTTTTCCAGACTATAAATTCTGATGATCTGATTAGTGGTGGTTATACATTTGAAGACGTTGTACTTCCTTTGCCCGGGTAAATGAGTTCTTATAGTACTCAATCGAACTAAATTTGAACCTTTTTTTCTCATTTTCTGCCTGATTATCATCATTTTCATCGTCTTAACTTGGTTGCAGATCAAGGACTATATATCCGGGCAATGATATAGCTGGAATTTATCATGATATATCTAAGAAGGTAAGCAAACCTTGTTCAGAGTTTTATTCATGGTAGATTAAAATAACTTCTTTTTTTTTTCAGATTTATTACATGCTGATGATGAATTCATTGGCTTTTTTCCCCTTATCTAGGTCTACCATGGTAGCCTTATCACAACTACTTGATTTGTGCTTTTTTTTTTAAATTTCTTGTTGGTCTAATATTTTGTTTACTGACTGTGCATACTTTTCTTCATAGCACTTTCTCATCTCTTCTAGACTTTTCTTTACATGTTTTTATCCAAGTTTATCACGTGACAATGCCACC
Source organism: Dendrobium catenatum (assembly GCF_001605985.2). NCBI lineage: Eukaryota > Viridiplantae > Streptophyta > Magnoliopsida > Asparagales > Orchidaceae > Dendrobium > Dendrobium catenatum. The sequence goes on from NW_021318735.1 coordinate 2,359,369, forward strand.
TATCCTCACCTGACAATTGATTTCCTCTTAATGCTCTTCATCTACTCATGTACATGTTCTTTAAAGCTTCTAAGCCTTGAAGTTTTTTGAATAACCCATAACCATGAGAAGAATACAAACCAATGCCGGTAATATACAAAGTTGAAGGGTTTATGACTTTGCTTGGCATGCTTTTCTGCTTTAATCAGATCTATTGAATGCTTGTTAACATAAGAAATGCATTTTATTGATGCGAGATTTAAAAGTGAGATTTGTAGTAAGCTGACATTCTATTTAATCTAGACTAGCCAGGGTTAAAACTTCGAGCCACCTTAGCTTGCCCTAAACAGTGGATTTAATTGCCTGTCAGTGGTATCTTGGGTTAAGCTGTTTGAACTAATTGATTATTTGCACTGTCATTCCTAGTTGCTAATTAGGTTTTGTCACAGTTTGAAAATTAAGGCATCGAGATAATGTCTTTTTTGATTTAACAAGTATTATTATGCTCTCTTGGTGCAACTTTAAGAAGGCCAACCATCTTAGGAATGCTCCAGCATGGTCACCCTTAATTTTGAAGTTCCCAGCGAAATACCAACTGACATACTAAAAGATGTCTTTTTATTTAAGAGGTTTTCTTCATCGTGCTTTTAATCTCTCCAATTAAGGAAATGATTTCCTCATTAATAGCTTTATTTAACCTATTATCATATATTCACTAGGTACATAGGACCTTAAAGGTGGTTGTTGCCATTTAGAGCTGTCCCAAATGGTTCAAGATGTGTTTGCCATTGTGTAGCATTTTGTATTGCATGACACTATGTTGTATCTTCTAGCTTATGTATTGCTATGATATCATTTGTAATAGCTTAAACTCTTTTCTATTGGGATCATTGTTTAAAATTGTGTAATATGAGGCTCTCTATGAGGCCTGCCTCAATGCGATTCCAGTGAAAAACACCTCGAGGCTTATGCCTCGATCTTTTTTTATGAGGCATGCGCTTCGCTCTATTTATGTATGTTTTTTTATTTAAAACTTAGCTAAATCCCATACAAAAGCTAAAAAAAAATCATGCCTTCTTGCACTCCCAAGCCGCAACAACTTCCTCTCAACGGCCTTGGCCTCTAGCCCATCGCCTTCATCATAGTCACCATCTTCATAGCCGCCGCCAGGATCACTTGAAATCTGCACGCCACCACCATCTCCTCTAAAAATTTGAGTATACTCTCATCTTTATGTAGATGATAAACATTTATGAAATATGAAGATGACTAAAATAGATGAAGAAGAAGCAGATTGTTAGGTATTGGACCCTACAGGATGAGGCAGGGGAGAGATCAAATTTATTATGATGACTCAAATAAAAATCCCCTTAGCAATGACAATATAAAAGATTTTTGAATTGTTGTCAATTATTTCAACTTTCTTTAGTAATTAAATGTAGATGATTAGGGAATTGAGAAAGAAGAAATTTAGAGCTAAACTTGATGTTATATAATACGTTTATGCAATTTATATAGTTTGTGTTGTTTTTCTCCCGTAATGTTTTGATTTTAGTTATATTTCACATAATTTATTACTTACCACTTTACATATTGTGCAATTTTTTGTTTCATATGTATGCAAATTTGTTACTTCATAGTTCAATAGAAAGTTAATATGTCATCCTTTAACATATTATTTAGGTTTTATATAAAAATCACTTTTAACTTTAATTTTTACTTTACGCAATTTTTAGATTTTGAGGCTTAAGCCTCAAAACACCTTTAACATATTATTTGGGTATTATATAAAAATGACTTTTAACTTTTATTTTTTCTTTACATAATATTTAGATGTTGAGACTTACGCCTCAAAACGCCTTGCGGCTTACGCCTCAAAACACCTTGAGGCTTACGCCTCGCCTCACGAACAAAAAACGCCTCAATACCCAATTGCTCAGTTTTAAACTTTGATTGAGATATTGTTCGTTATGCCTATCAGTATTCAGAACTTGCTCTCTTAGTGCAATATTCCTAGAAGATCATCCATCTTTGAAGTGCTCCTAGTTGAGCATACTTAATTATGGTGTTCCTGATGGAACATTGATCATTACTCTAAAGACACATTTTTATTAAGTGTTCACTATATTTAAGTGATCTTGTAGAGTTAGATTTTTCTATCTAAAATACATGTACAAAATTGAGGGGGCACTCGGATTAACTCTTTAAAAATGAATAGTGGAGATTAATAAAGCCAACTTCAAATTTTGTGGATAAAGTTATTGATGATGATGATGACATGTTTATTTTTTTGTCAAGTTTAACTTCTCCACTACTTTTTTTTTTTAAAAAAAAATTTAGAAGTCATATCCTATCACTATTTGTTACTATAAACATGTTTGAGGTGACTTCATATATTTATATTTTTTTATGTTATTGGGTTATTTATATAAAAAAAAAGAATAAAAACATAATCATAACTAAAAATTTTTGGAAATTTTAAACTCCATTAAGAATAAAAGTTAGTGATAAAAAGGGTTATATTCTTTGTTAGTCTTATCTAATATTGGAGAGCATATGAAAAATATAATTGATTCTTTTGTTTTCTTGAGGTACTGAACATCCGCTTAGAGTTTCAAGTTCTATATCAATATTTTTGCAATAACTCTAAAATATCTAAGCATAGTGTTGGGCGTTTTGAATTTTTTTTTTTAAAGGATTGTGTGCTAGTTGTGTATTTCAAAAATAGATTGGATTTCACAGGCACTTTCTTTATAGTTATGCAATCTTTTTTATAGTATAAATAGAAAGAAAGGGTGCACAATCTCAATAAATTACTTTTGAATTGGATTGAATTCAGAAAAGGACTCATAGCATTTTGTGATTAAACCGACATACTTATCTGCCTTTCTGCCTTCAAATTGAGGGTTGCAAAGTGAGAGAGGAAGAAAGAGGAAAGGAATTGCTAGATCTATCGAAGGTTGCAACATAATGACCTAGGAAAAGGAATTAAGTTGATAGGGTATAACAATTCAAAAAGGTCTTCCTGCATTGGAAATTCCAATGATGATTGAATTTTTTGAGAAAAGAAGAAATACGAGAATGGTGTTGGATCAGAAAAAAGGGTTGCAGGCATGATTATATAGGAATTTATATTGTAAATGAGAAGTTATAACAGTAGAGAAGGAAAATTAGTCAATGTGTAACTATCACGTGAATCCCATACCTCACCTATCACTGGGCTCCTAGTGGTTTGTGTTCATGTTTTCATCCTAATATATATTACAACAGCCTATCTTGGTGGTAAACTGTGATACCGACTAACAAAACTAAATTTAGACTTTTAAATGTAAATCTTATGAGTGAAAACTTTGATTGTTCCTTCGTGCCTTAATAATTGTCTCAACAGAAAGGTGATTTTGAAGAACTTTAATATTTGGGTGCTTTTGTGTGGGCTCCGAAAATTCGGCCCCGGCCTCCCCGCCGCGCGATTTCTTTTTTTTTTTTTTATTCGGCGAGGGGAGTTTTAACGAACTAAGTTCCGGGATAAATTTTGGAAGGCAGATGGGTTTGTAGATAACGGTAATGGATCCTAGTGATATTTTCGACTAGGCATTTTGCTCTTTGTGAGCTGAAGTAAATTTTGATTTGTCCACCCCGGCAAACGGTTGCGGAGGGTGGATGGATTTTGCTTTAAAAGTTGATGGATAAATTTTAATTTTAAATATCTTGGAATTTGGGATTTGTAGAGTTTTGGGTTTTTGGGTAGAGCTTGGATTTTGAATGAACTTTTGGGAGACATTTAAAAGTATTTGTGAACCCCTCAGGTTGAGATTAACATTCAACACGGCCATCATCGGGGTGACCTTGAGGTCACTTGAAAAATATTTGAATTTTTGTAGAAGTTTGAGGGCATTTTGAAATATTTTGTGGACCCCTCCGATTGAGATCTGCATTGAACACGGCCATCATCGGGGTGTTTGGGGTCATTTCCACTTTAGTTGATTGAACCTTGTCAACTCGACCGGGCTGTTGATCGAGGATCGAGTTCCTCGTAAGCTTTGTGCCTTTTGTTTGTGAATTTTCTTGATTGTAGGCCTTCAAGGCCTAATATGAGTGTATTGAAACAAATACACTGGTCTCCACAACCGTGTATACGTTTAAAGGTTCGAACCCTGTCGACTTCTATTGGTCCGTATAGAAGGATCTGGTTCGAACTAGAATTCACTTATCGACTCGCGTAGCATCCCTAGGCGTCACGTGTGTACCAATAACACGCTCGCCGGGGCCCATGCGGGTAACGATTGAATTTACCCCTTTGTGTACCTATATGTATACAGACTACGGTGCACGTGTATGGGTATTTTGAAATATTTGTAGTTGTGCATGTATTTGTCATTTGAATGCACAACATTTCTTGAAGAGCTTATACACGCCTTCTGTCTGCTTGTACGAACGTTGCAGATCCGGTGGCGTAGCATTTGTAGATTATGGATGCCTTCTGTCTGCTTTCATAGATGTCGCAGATCCGATGGCGTGGCATTTTGATGTTGACTCCCCCTTTCTCAATCACTGGGGAAGGATTTTCTGGATTCGGGAGTCAAAGGCTGCTGATTTGGGGAGAACTCCCTTCAGGATCTTTGGTGTAGTAGACCGTCATTTTCGATATTTGTAGACATCAGAACGGTTTTCTTCTCGAGTATATAACTAAGAAGAGACTTTGGAACACCAGGAAGTTTGGTTCTAATTTGTTCAAACATTTCCCTCCTTTCTGTCAGTGGGTGTCCTTTTCGTACATCGGGCTGCCTTTGTACCCGACGTGCTTGAAGATCTTGACCACCAATGTCGTAGGTGATATCAATACTTGTGCCCACAGTGGTTCGTTGTACCTACGATATACACACTGTTGTTATCCACAAGTGTTCATTTGCAGGGGACCGCTTATATCCACTACGAGCTTCTAGAAAATGTTTGCAGGAGATTCATTCTTTCTGCATCATATTCACCCTTTCACCAATCTCAGGTGGTTTGATTGTACTTGTTTGACCTCATATGGATTGTCGTAGAAGATACTTGTACTTGTGCCTACAATGGTTTGATATGCTTATGATATGCCCACTGTTATTATCCACAAGCGGCTCGTATTTGTTTGTAGGGGTCCGTTGTGTTTGCTACTAGCTCCTAGGAATGTTCATAGGAGACCCTCGTTTCTTGCATCACATCCACCTTTCACCAATCTCAGGTGGTTCTGCTAATTTTACTTGTTTACAGGGGACGGTCCTCTTTCATACACCGGGCTGCCCTTACTTGAAGCTCTTGATCACCACTGTCGTAGGTGATATTCGTACTTGTGTCCACAGTGATTCATTGTACTTTCAATACACTGTTGTTATCCACAAGTATCCATTTGCAGGGGACTGCTGCATCTACTACGACCTCCTGAAAATGTTTGTAGAAGACCCATTGCTTCTGCATCATATCCACCCTTTCATCAATCTCGGGTGGTTGACGATTGCACTTGCTTGCGGGGGTGGATCTTTGATTGCTGGTCTCCAATATTGCCATCTCAATCAACAGGCATTTTGTAGAGATCGTTGTAGGAATTCACACATTTTTATGTGCATCAGGATTTCATCCCCCGCTTGTAACTTGTTGTTAATTTAGAGAACTGTGCATTTAGACTCTGATTGGTTCATTCATCAAAAGTCCCAATTCTATGTATTCCATCGGACCTGAGTTCAAAGTTCAACTCATGCTTGAGTCTCCCTCGTTGTCCTTGAAAGTGTGGTGCATTTGATCTCGTAGGAATTATTGTAGGAGTTCGTTGTATTCAAGCTCCACTTGATACTGCCCAACTCAAATTCAATGTTCACAAGCTTCTGCTTTGAGTTCAAATCCGCTGTATTTCACTTGAGTTCAGATTCTATCTTAATAAAGTTCTCATTTGAGTCCAAGTCTTTTGAAACCTTGTTCAATTCATGTTAGAGTTCATTTGAGTTTGAGTTCTATGTTCGGGTCCCCTGATATTGCATAGTTCGAGTTCCAAGAACAAGTTCAAGTGTCCCATGCAGTCCAAGTCCTCAAGCTCAAGTACAGGTTCAAGTGCATGTTCGTATTGACTTGATTTTGATTTCAGTTTGATTTTACCTCATTTGGTTTTGATCTTTAGAAATCACTTAGAGTTTTAGTCCACAAGTCCACTATTCTTCGTATAGGTCCTCTGCTCATTTTAGTTCACTTCTAAGCCTTGAAGTTTTTTGAATAACCCATAACCATGAGAAGAATACAAACCAATGCCGGTAATATACAAAGTTGAAGGGTTTATGACTTTGCTTGGCATGCTTTTCTGCTTTAATCAGATCTATTGAATGCTTGTTAACATAAGAAATGCATTTTATTGATACGAGATTTAAAAGTGAGATTTGTAGTAAGCTGACATTCTATTTAATCTAGAGTAGACTAGCCAGGGTTAAAACTTCGAGCCACCTTAGCTTGCCCTAAACAGTGGATTTAATTGCCAGTCAGTGGTATCTTGGGTTAAGCTGTTTGAACTAATTGATTATTTGCACTGTCATTCCTAGTTGCTAATTAGGTTTTGTCACAGTTTGAAAATTAATGCATCGAGATAATGTCCATTTCGGGTTAACAAGTATTATTATGTTCTCTTGGTGTAACTTTAAGAAGGCCAACCAACCATCTTTGGAATGCTCCAGCATGGTCACCCTTAATTTTGAAGTTCCCAGCGAAATACCAACTTATATACTAAAACGTGTCTTATTATTTAAGAGGTTTGCTTCATCATGCTTTTAATCTCCCCAATTAAGGAAATGATTTCCTCATTAATAGCTTTATTTAACCTATTATCATATATTCACTAGGTACATAGGACTTTAAAGGTGGTTATCGCCATTTAGAACTGTCCCAAATTGTTCAAGATGTGTTTGCCATTGTGTCATTTTGTATTGCATGACACTATGTTGTAACTTCTAGCTTTTATATATATATATATATATATATACAAAATTGAAGGGGGCACTCGGAAAATTGTGTGGATAAGTTATTGATGATGATGATGACATGCTTATTTTTTTCAAGTTTAACTCCACTACTAACTTTTTTTTTTTTTTTTTAATTTAGAAGTCATATCCTATCACTATTTGTTGCTATAAACATGTTTGAGGTGACTTCATATATTTATATATTTTTTTATGTTATTGAGTTATTTATATAAAAAAATAGAAGAATAAAGACATAATCATAACAAAGAAATTTGGGAATTCTTAAACTCCATTAAGAATAAAAAGTAGTGATAAAAAGGGTTATATTGTTTGTTAGTCTTATCTATATGTGAGAGCATATGAAAAAAATATAATTGATTCTTTTGTTTTCTTGAGGTACTGAACATCTTCTTGGAGTTTTGAGTTCAATACCAATATTTTTGCAATTACTCCAAAAAATCTAATCATAATGTTGGGTGTATTGATTCTTTTTAAAGGATTGTGTGTGAGTTATGTATTTAAAAAATAGATTGGATTTCACCTGCACTTTTTTTATATTTATGCAATCTTTTTTTTAGCATAAATAGAAAGAAAGGATGCACAATCTCAATAAATTACTTTTGAATTGGATTTAATTCAGAAATCATATGCAGGACTTATAGCATTTTGTGACTAAACCGACATAATTATCTGCCTTTCTACATTCAAAATAAGGGTTGCAAAGTGAGAGACGAAAAAAGAGGAAAAGAAATGCTAGATCGATCGAAGGTTGCAACATAATGACCTAGGAAAAGGAATTAAGTTGATAGGTATAACAATTCAAAAAGTTCTTCCTGCATTGGAAATTCCAAATGGTGTTGGATCAGAAAAAAGGTTGCAGGCATGATTATTTAGACAATGATATTGTAAATGAGAAGTTATAACAGTAGAGAAGGAAAATTAGTCATGTGTAACTATCATGTGAATCCCATACCTCACCTATCACTGGGCTCCTAGTGGTTTGTGGTCATGTTTTCATCCTAATATATAGTACAACGGCCCATCTTGGTGGTAAACAGTGATACCGACTAATAAAACTAAATTTAGACTTTTCAATGTAAATCTTATGAGTGAAAACTTTGTTCCTTCGTGCCTTAATAATTGTCTCAACGGCAAGGTGATTTTCAAGGACTTATTTGAGTGTTTGTGTTTATGAGTTTATTAAATTTAAATTAAATCCTCAAAATATTCCTCTGAGTATTAGTAAATGCTCAATTTAGTCCTAGACTTTTATGATAATCTAATTTGGTCCTTTGACTATTAGAAAATATCACAATTTGGTCACAAAGATAAAAGTAACTGTTAAAATTAACCTTGGGGTCGTTTATGAATTTAGATGCAAATGCAATGTTGTCTGGTTTGACTTGAATTCCTGATAAACTGAAGAAAGTACGTCTATGCCTTGTCTTTGAAAGATCTCTCCATGGATCAGAGTCGAGCAATTTCAATATTGTATCTCATAGGATTTCTTTCAATGAATTGAATAAGACATGTCTCTCCTCATTATGCTTGACATTTATTTTATTTTATTTTTCATTTGGACTCAGGATGGTGTAAGCTTGACAGAAAGTGTTCATGGTGTTAAGTAAGTTTCTACATCCTTTTTGATACTCTATGATATTTAAACAAAGCTCTTTTTCAAAAAAAAAGAATTTATGGTAGTTACATGTAACATACACGAATGACAAATTCACCTCTGCCACCCAAATTTTATGTTCTCTTAGAATTGATCATTTCGGTCAACTTTTGAAGGGAATTCTCTATTACTAGCATGACGGGAGATTATAGGCGTGTTTTTCAGCGTCCTATAGATTATACTTGGTGAGTGAGTGAACGATTCTGAACCTCAAAAGAATTATCATGAAAGAATCTGATAAAGCATTAATGTAAATGTTTACAGGGAGTTGCTAACTTATACAGATAACAATGAATCCTTGGCAAAAACAGATATGGATATCTTGGTTGGGTCAAAGAACACTGATTTGGTGACAAACAAGAGTTCTATTAATACAAGTCCGGATGACAAAGACTCTCTGCAGACTAGAAAACGTGGTGGTTCTGATTGTTTTATGTCTGAGGATCAAAATGGGGTGACTGCACCAGCGGAGTGTGATTATTCTGATCCAAAGGTGGCCTTGAAGTTGGGCTTTACTCTTCCTGCTTCATGTTATGCCACAATGGCCATCAGAGAGCTACTTAAGTCATCAACTTTGGTATGTTTTTATTTTGTTTTTTATTTTTGTTGCTAGTTTCTTATTTATGCAGTTTTTTGTTCCATATATTTATTTTTGGTATAATAAATTGTGAATATAGTTACTTGGAGTTAACTATTTATAGTGTCCAACACCATCTCAATTTTTACCTACATGAGCAGGCGGCTAGATTTTGTTTTCTTTGTTTTTTCCTGTTTTTCGCTTCAGTAAAAATGTGTTTTAAACTTGCTTTATATGGTCAAATAAAATTTGTCTTAGCTTGTTTAAAATGTGATATTTGCTTAGTTTACCAATATTTTGCTAGTCCTCAAATAGTTGTCAATTTTGAGATCTTCTAAGTTCCGAACTATACCGCCATAATTGGCCGGACCTGGAATCATTTTTGGTTTTAAAGATCTTCCAAACTATTCAGTCAACTTCATTCAGGGAATTTTTGAAGATAATTGGAAACCTGCAAATACAGAGCCCTGCGCATTCAAATTATTTTATTTTATTTTATTTTTGTAATGATTATTTCAGGTTTCAATCTATATCAGTGTTCTAAACGCAAAGAAGTCCGAAATACTATATATCAGTAAAAGAACTTCTGGTTAACTGCAGGTACAGAAGACAGTGAACACCTGAGGATTTCCTACGTCATTCCTTCATATTTATGTTTGTAAAAAACTAAAATGTTTCTAATTAATGATTGATTGGAAAATAATCCAGTTGCAAGGTATCTTTCCCTCTTCTTCTTATTTTTAATTGCAGCGTTCCTTTTTTATATTCCATGTTATTTATTTCTCATCCTGAATCAAAAAGACTATTTGAGTATATCTTGCATGGTTTGTTTTCATATCATATTGTTGTGCTAACTTGTTCGAATCTGAGGCTTCTTGGTTTTGAAATATAATGCAGGTATGTGCTTGATGGCTCTTTGACCGGCAAAGATTGTGGTTGTCTGATTGTGGAGTTTTTTCGCCATAGATTTATGAAGATACACTACTTGTTCACCTGAGAATTCGAACTTGAATTATTTGGAAGGTTTTTTTTTTTTTTTTTAAGATTTTTAATTAATCAACTGTTTCTTCCTTAAAAACATAAACCTTGAAAGGAGCCACCTGTATCTTTACCCTTGAAAAATGAATTCAAATGAAAACTAGCCGTTAGAATATCTCCCTCGAACATTCTTTTTGTCTTTCATTGATCCAGCGTTGTACTTCGAAAACCCTCTTATTATGGTGAAATTATTACATGCATATTTCACAGTTTTAGTTGCCAAAGTATTGGTGTGCATAAGTGTGTAATTCAAATTTAGGGATCCTTGTTGATTCCATTATCCCTTTGTGAAGTTTAGGAAGTGAAGCTGCACTTTTTAGTTAAATGTGCTCTGGCTATCACAGTTATATTGCAATGTTATGTTTGGCATGCTGGTGCAAGAATTTCTTTAAGATTTTGTTTTTGATGTTATTTTTCCCTTTTATTTATATATTGTTTCACATATGAACTATTAACCTTTCAATTATATGGTGAACATCTCTATAGTGATCTGCAAATATTAGTCTGTTATATTTTTGCTATTCCGCTTAGGAGTTGTTTAGTTGCCTGAAAAAGGAATGCAATGTAAAATGAATGCAACGATGAAGAATGGGGGGTTAAAGGATTACTTTGGAGCTGCTTGAATGAGTGAAAAAGGAATGCAGGACTCTACTTTTTTTTTTTCTTTTGGTTTGAAGTAAAGTAAAATCCTATGTAAATTGTTAGAAGGTTGTGATCGTGGTGGGCGGCAATTGGCAGCGGCAGTCGTTGGCTGTTTGCAGCAGTTAGCAGGTGGTGCTGGAGACGGTGGTCGCTGTGGGTTGTCAAAGAAACAGTTGAGCAGTGTAAAATGTTCTCGATCAAATTCGGCGACAATGTTTTACCTTAAAAATGAATTAAAATGGAACACATCTATTTACTTTACCTTGGATTTGCTTTTTATCCAATCAAACATTAAAAAATAAAAAAATAATGCATTTATTTTACTTTGCATTTATTTTTTTTTCTAGCCAAACAGCTCCCAAGTGTTTTGCTAGTGCTTCAATGATTTGGTTTTAAATAGGATAATGCTAATGCTAATGACCAGCGACATAAAAGGCTTGAACTTTTTCAGGCCATTGTTATTAGTGAGATAAGTAATTTGTGGTGGTTGAGGATTTTCAACACATCTTGCACTCTAATAAAACGAATCAGTCTACGAATGCTTTTTTATTTGAAAATAGATTTTTCATGCATTAAAAAGTTTTTTATATGAGAGAAATTGGTATTTCGTAGAATTTTTTTTTTTTGGAATGAATTAAATTTGAAATTTCAAAATTTCTCCAACGATTTCTCTTTTGAGTAATTCCGTCTCTGTCCTATTTTCCTTGAGTACTTGCAAGGACTAAAGAAGCTGGACCTCTCTCTCCTCTTGTTGAAATCTTTTTTTTTTGCTTGTTGAAAAATTTGTTTGTAATAGTTTTTTCTGCTTTTTAAAAAAGTTTTTTAATATAAAAAATATTTATGAATTAGAAATTTTATACTATAAAATTATTTTGGAAAACAGTAAGAAAGTTGATCCAAATTAAATTAAAATGTTGATCTCTTAAATTATAGAAAATGACTGATGTGATAATCTATGTTGACTTGGACTGATTTGGCACCCTCATTGGACATTTCCCATCCATTGACTTCCATGGGGCTCCCACTAGCTTATGAGTCCAAAAATGATTTAAGAGTAGGTCAATCTTTGTGAGTTTCTAGAATTGTCTCCATCTTCCTTTCAATAAACTATGATCTTATGATAACTTTAACATATGTAAGTGATTCTACACATAAATATGCATCTTTTATATGCAAAGCAACATATCAATATTAAATATATGACTTATATGAATGCCATTTAACAATTCTTGAAAATTTATTTTTGGTACAATTTTTAAATGATTCTAGAAGGGCTATAAGCTATTACATAAAGCTTCTTATATGTGGTGTTTCTTTTAGGTATTTATATATTCACCCTCGATACACTCTTTTGTCTTTTTGATTTATTTTTAGCCCCAAAATATTTAGTGTTATTATGTTCAATTTATTTTCTTATATTTTTATGAAGACTTATTAAAACTATTAAAATTTAAATATAAAGTTTGAAATCTATTAGATGGAACATTAGTAATGTAATGGGACTTTTGGGGTGTAAATAGCATTACTAAGGGCAAATTTTGATATGGCTAAATGCAAAACCCAATTCTCATGCTCTTCCCCACTAAATATCTTAATAGGTTCCATAAAGACCTATTTAATGCCTCAATTTTCCCAACTATCTGTGAGTGAAAAATTGAATAGAATTTAAGTATAGTAACAATTAGTTTTGATACAATTTCAAAAAATATAAAATAAATATGAGATTTCAATTATAAATTATGGACTTGGTTAACCCATGTAGTTTGATAATCTCCTTAAGAAAATTCTTGTAATATAGATCCATTATTAGTTTTCTTAAAAAAATTCTTGTAGTATGAGATCCATTATTAGTTTTATTTTAATGTATAAAATATATAATTTTAGAGAATCTATCAACTACAACAAAAATACCATCTACCGCTATAGGTGCTCCATAAAATAAAATATGGAAAGCTCCTCATCAGGTATATAAGGTCATAGAAAGTAGTATAATTTCTAGATTTTTTTTTTTCATTGTTGCTTTATAATGTTTGCAACTCTATCATGAATTAACAATCCCTTATGTAAGTCCCCAAAAGTTTAAGACTAGTTTAGGGTTGATTAGGTTTTGACTATAGTGAAACTATAACTTAAGGGAGTTAACTAGTAGGGTTTGATGCGCAAAGGATCAAGATTAGATTTTAGGCTAAGTTTGTTTAAATGTTGATTTTGATCAACCTATGATCCAAGTAGGTAGACTCAATGGATATCAGTCCATAATAAGGTCATAAGTGACCCTAAGTTATGATAGGATCTTACAGGAGTGCTATTAGTCAGGGGCGGATGTAGTGTGGGGGCACTGGGGGTATGTGCCCCAGGCTTTTCATCTCTCACGCAGACGCAATCGCCGAAAATTAATCCCTCTCCCTGCTTTGGCCCAGGCTTTTCATCTCTCACGCAGACGCAGACACAGACGCAATCGCCTGTGGAACGTGGCTCCGTCTCCGCGCCTCCGCCCCTGCCGCCCAGTTAGCAGTCGCCGGCCCGCGGTCACGCATAGTCCGTCGTAACTCGTAAGCAAAATACTGAATCATTTTACCTAACTATTATCCTAGATTCCTAGTCTTCAAGTTATTATTATTTTTTTATTATTTTTGAGTTTCAATTGAAAATTGGTATAAAAAAAACATGTTTTTGTGAGAAATTTTCCCGATTTAACTAGGAATCAAAATCTGTTTTGGACGAAATAATGAAAGAACAAACCACAAAAACTATTTATTTCTTTTAGATCATAAGTTAAAGACTCATATTTAATATTTTATGATTTATTGTTTATTGTTTTAAAAAATTTAAAGCAGAATATTATTTCTTTTAGATTACATATTTTTTAAAATTTATGTAATCCGTTTTTGATGTAATCATGTAATTATATTTTTGATGTAAGTAGTGCTTAATTAAATGTTTTTTAAAAGTTTTAAATTAAACAGTAGAATATTTCTTTAGTGCTACCTCTCTTTAAGACTTTAATATTACTTTTGTTTAATTTAGCATGGAGATATATTTCAAAAAAAAAGTAGGAGATGATCAGAAAACATTATGTGAAGAAACCAATACACAATTCAAACATTGCCGTGTAGAAATAAATTTTGCAGATATCCCTGCCGATCCTGGATTGAGAAAAAAAATATTGGATTATCATCCTAATGAAAGGGATTGTGTTAGGAAACATTACTTGTTGAAAGGACCGTTCCAACTGCGTGATCATGATTTTCCACGTACCCAATTTGGCGATAAAATTCGTCGATTTAATCCTGTATGGTTTGATGATCACAAAGCTTATAATTGCAGATTCATGTTGGTAATAAGAACAGTTCACATAACAGCCCCAACACTAAAATTGGCCATTGAAGCTTTATTTGCAAAGTATGGTTTGAGTGTGGCTCAACTCCTGGATGAATGATTGCTTACTTACTTATATTGAAAAAAATATATTCAATAGTATCCACAATGAATTGATTGTACAACGATTTCAAAAAATAAAGACTCGACGGGAGAAATTATAAATGATATGTAAGTTTTTTGTTTTATTATTTATTCTATCTTTTTATAATGAATCTAACGATTAAAAAAAAATTTTAAAACCACCAATGCCGGTCCCAAGTCCGGATGAAAAAGGTTGAGAGTTTTTAAATTAATTTAAAATTTTGTGCCCCCACATGAATAAAATCCTGGCTCCTCCCCTGCTATTAGTGTTCGACTCTTGGTTACTTCGTAGAGTTTATTTTTTATTTTAATTTTTTTAATTTTTTATTAATCCCTTGTTAAGCCCTATTAGGTGTCAATTGTGCTTAAGCCTACTTAAGAGTTTGACATAGACTCCATAGCAAGAATAATCAAGGGAGGTGGGCCCTAATATGCTATACTGAAAAAGTTAATTACATCCAATTATGAAAATCATAAACTAATGCATTATTTCTTTATCACCTTAACATATAAGCAAGAAAGTTTTAAATTAATTAAAGTATAGATCAATTCATCAAAATATTACTATAAATTATATAATTAAAATTAAGGACTACATTGCACCTAAATTCTAAAGCATCTACCAATGAAATTGCTTACCACTGGCTCATAATATTACTCTTCCTTAAAATAAAAAAAAATAATTTTGACCGAATCGGCCAAGAATTTATCGTACGGCTTTAGGTTTTTTGGGTTTTGATGAAACTGATCCAAAACCCATTATTTTACATAAATAAAATTCAGCTGTTTTTTGAATTTTTTGACCGAATTTAGCCGTTACGGTGACGTTTGAAAGGAACTTCATTGAAATGTGTAAGCAGTCATTAGAGTTCCATTATAATTATATTAATGGGGTCAATCGAATTTTATGAGTTATCAAATATGTTGAACTCGTCTACTAAATTCATCAAAGATCTTGAATTATATTGAAGTCATCAAAGATCTTGAACTAGCCTCAAATTTGAAGTTGCTAAAGAAATTTAACTAGTCTACTAAATTCAACCAATGAAATTATCAATTGAAGTCGTCAAAATTATTCGCCAACTCAAAATAAAATAATCAGGGACTTCATAGAAAGATTCTTTCTTGTCATCCTATTATAGGGGCTATTTGGTTGATTGAAACTGGAATGTAAAAGAAATACAGTGTATTTGTCTTTCTTTGAAGTTGTTTGAATAAATGTAAAATAAATGCGGGTAATTGCAGTTTAGATTGGTTTGACGTAAAATAAATTCAGTGTAAAGCATGACCGGTGGCGGCAATCAGTGGTGGTGCTAGATGGTGGTGGTGGCGGCCTGTGGAGGGTCCTTAAGGTGGAGCAATTATTACATCCGGTGTCCGAATGCGTTCAGAGACCAATAACCACGCGCCACGTCACCTAAAACTCGGTATTTTTTAACTCAGTATTGCTCGGTATACATTCGGACCGTTCGATTTTTGACCGGACGTAATAATTTCTCCTTAAGGTGGGGCAACAATGATGGTGGAGGAAAGCAGCCAACGATGGTGGCGTTAGGCAATTGGTGGAGCGCAATGATGGACAATAGTGGTGGTGGGTGGCGATCGGTGGTGGTTGACAATAGTTTGGGATAGGTGGGTGGTAGGCGACAGTGGTCGGAGGTTGCCGTCAATGGCGACGGACGGTGGTGATGGGCAATGAAGTTTCGACATATTTAGAAATCTCTCAAATCTGATAAGTTTCAAAAACGCAAAAAATAAAGTAGATGATGAATTTCAAATACATTAAAATTTTACGCTGCATTTGATCGAATCCAAATAAAAAATCAATATTATCAAAACCTGTATTTTTAAAATACTTTATACCCCCTTATTACTTCAAACGGAATAGCCTCTTTTAGCCCTGATTAAAATTCGCTGTATACTTTAATAGCTATAAATTAATTAGCTTTGTATGTAGTCAATTCAATGATACTGAACCTCTGGTCGCATAATTTTTTCCCGACAAGTTTTTCTTTTAATATTTTATTGACCTCTAATGTTATCGCCCAATTTGAACCGAAAATTGTTAAGTTCATTACAGTAAACTACAGCTAAGAGCTCCGAGCTTGCTTTTGTCTTTTTGTTGTTTTCTGGTGAGAATGTTCTTTACTTCGAGTTTTCGTACTTGCATCGCTGTTTCCCATTCGCAAAACTCCATCTTTTTTTTTTTTTTGGGTCGACGTTGAAGGTGATATCATCTCTCTCGTATTTCTTCTTACTTTTGGCTTCTCTTTCTCTTTCTCTTTCCTTTCCTTTTGTCGTTATGCTGAATGCAGAGGAAATTGGGTTCTTTTGAGCAATTCCGGTCAGTGAAGGTGGATTTTTTTTTTCTTTTCTATGATTTGTTCGACTGGGGTTTATTTGAAAGGTTCTCGCATGGCGCATTTGAGCTTTTGTCTTTGTACTGGCATTGTATACTACATTATCTATTCTTTAATTTGATATTTCAGTTTTTTTTTTTCAATTCGTTGAAGGATTGTTTGGTTCCTCATACGGTTGCTGAAGTTGCCTTATTTTTTACGTTCCTAATTTCCAGCTCTATATTGGGCTTCATCTGTTCGTTATTTTCAGTGAGGGAATTCTCTGAAATTAAGAGAATTTAGGGTTCACTTTCACTCCTAGCATTTTCGCGCAGTGAAAGAAATCTCAGAATCAGACAGCTTTTCTTACTTTTTTTTTTTTTTTCTGTTTCTTTGATTGGGAACGATTTTGCTCGAGTGCTTTTATTTGGTTTAGTCCTTGAAAATGGATTCCAATGGAGAGGAGAAGGCTGGGTTGATGGGAACTGAAATTGAGGTGAAGGATGGGGGCTTTCGGTCTAAATTGAAAGCTCTTGGTAGCTTTGGTAGAAAAGACATGTTTTTTAGAGCAGATAAAATTGATCTTAAGAGTTTGGATATTCAACTAGCGAAGCAGCTGAAAAATACTTGGTGCAAGCATAAGGTTGATATGCCTGGGAATCAATGGGAGATTGATTTGTCTAAGCTTGAGCTAAGGTATGAACTGGCAAGAGGGACGTATGGTATAGTTTACAAAGGAATTTATGATGGTCGAGACGTTGCAGGTATTGAATCTTCTCTTTGTAGTTTTGTAGATCTATCATAACTTGTTGCTTGTTAGGTATTAGTTTTCCATGCTGCTTTATTGCAATTACAGTTCTATATTCTTTTAATGTTACATGTTGTTGTAATGATAATCTTAGAAGTGCATGCAGTTCAAAAAGTCTACTTTGTTTTGACTTTTAACAGAGGCTGAACTATGTGGTTATTTAAATTAATTTTTTTCTTAAAGAATTGGCTGGTCTCAACTGTCACATCCATGTAAGTGAAGCTTGCTTCCATTTACCATGTTTCTGGTTATTTTCTTCGTGATATTCATCTTTGTAGCATGTATTATGATAAAACATCCTCCAATCAAAGAACCACTCGTTTAAGAATCAAACAAGGGAGTAACAAAAACATAGAATCAATTAAAGAATTCAAATTTATAGACAAACTTGTACTATAATAGCAGACTGATACTTCCAAACTAGCAGCAATAGATGAAATAATTTTGTAAGATCCATTAAATTTGATGAAGTAGAACTAAACATCCAAGTGCCTTTTGGTGTAATGGTCTGAGTTTTGTGAGGAAAATTAAAGTTAAGCAGAATTATGTTGGAGGACTCTTAGGATGAGTGACTAATGTTCTCTTAGAAGTTGCATCAAAGGGATAAAATTGTGGGGTTTCTAAGGTCAAAGTGGACATTATTTTGTTGATTAAGACTTTGATCCAATGTAAATGGAATCAAAGCAAAAAAATCAATTGTAAGATGAGAAATGACTGCCATGAAAGATTAAGTGCTATATTATAGAAGTCAACTCTTGAAACCATTTGAACTGTGGGCTCTGAAAATTCGGCCCCAGCCTCCACCCGCTTTGCTTTTTTTCTTCGGGGGAGTTTTAACGGAATAAGTTCCGGGGTAAATTTTGGAAAGGAAGTTGGGTTTGTAGATAAGACACTATCCAGAGATTTCACCCTCATTTTGCGAGGACTTTATGATCTGAGTACTGGTTTCCTATAGGCGCAAGCCCCTATAGTTAATTACCCCTCCCATTAATGAGAGAGAACTTTCGATTAAGGCTAGTTATCAATTAGATACGTAGAAGATACACGTTATCTAGAATATAGTAGCAACATGAGTTTGGGTATTTGAAGGGTGTTTGAAGATTGGATATTTAAAACTTGAAAATTTCACAATCTTGCACTTAAATAGATGGTGGGGGAATGAATGATGGACCCGATCAAGATCCCATGGTTTCGTCGTCCCGGACCATCATGGTCTCGGTCTACTTAGTCAGAGGAGGTAGTCGACCCAACATGATAGAAGGATCCTTGTCGGCAGCCATGGGTTGCTTCGTCTAAGGGGACCTTGTAGACATTCGATGAATGTTTGTCTAAGGGGACAAATTTGAATCCACCTTAGCTAACAAAGGGCTTTGTGATCTATTGATTATATCCTTTTTATTCATATCTCAAGGATTTGATGCCACTGAGGAATTTATTGGCTATGGCCATAACCGGTATTTCTTGGTACCATTTGGCGGCAAAATCACTCAGTTCAGAGGGCCCCGGGTCATAGTCGTTTATCCTGCGGTGCCATTTGGCGCCAAAACCGCTAGTCAGAGGATACGTACCATGTTCTTACTGGAAGGAGATTGTTTGAGAATGAATCCTAGTGATATTTTCAACTATGCATTAACTCTATGTGAGCTGAAGTAAATTTCAATTTGTCCACGTTGACAAACTGTTGCGGAGTACTGATAGATTTTGCTTTAAATTTTTGAATTGATGAATTTAAATTTTAAATATTTGGAATTGAGATTTTTCTTGGAGTTTTAGATTTTCGGGTATTTGGGTGGTGCTTAGTAGATATTTGAATTATTTGAAATTAACCCATTCGATTGATATTTGCATTCAACACAACTATTATTGAGGTATTTGTGGTTATTTCCATTTGTGGCTTGAACCTTGTCGATTCTATTAACTTGTCGATTGGGGATCATGTTTCGTAGGTTGTATGATTTTGTTAATGAATTTTCTTTATTGAAGGTTTAATATGAATGTATAAAATAAATATCCCAGTCTCGCAACCGTATATTTATTTAATGGTTCGAGCCATGTCGACTGCTATCTACCTGCATAGAAGGATTGGGCTCGAACTTGGATTTATTTATTGACCCGCGCAGCATCCCTAGATGTTATGTGTGTTCTCACAACACGCTGGTTGGGGCCCATGCGGGTTTTATAAATGCACTTACCCCTTTTGTGTATCTATGTATATACAAATTATAGTGTATGTGCGGGGGCATTTTTTGGAATATTTGTAAATGCCTTCTATCAGCTTGTATAGATATTGCGGATCTGATGACGTATTGCAGCAGCTTCTGGATTTAGTTGTTTGCTGCTTTGTACAGGTAGAATGTCGTGCACTACTTATTGTTTTATGCAAGTGGATCATAATGCACTAATAAATCTCCTGGTTTTGATCATAGAGGCTTGCATTTTTTGTTTGTTATTCGTCTCTGCTTGCAAATGATCAACATATTTGATTGACATTTGTTGAATATGAGGGTGCTGTAACAACTCGCAAGCGCCTTGCATACATATAGTATAGGTATACTGCCTTTGACTACAGAAGACATTGTATGTACATTTGCACCTTGTGATGTTTATGACTAATCTTTTGTGGGGGCCCATAGGAGTTTGTATTTGATGCATATAATCATTTCTTGTATGTAGTGAATTGATGTATTTGCTTGCATATCTTCCTTCTCTAGTTGCAAATGAAATGTTAAATATAAAATGAGTCTTCTTTAGCAACTCGTAGAGGTTTGCATTTGATGACGGTCACATGTATCTGTTTGGGGATGACACTTTATGTATGTGACAGGTCTCCTACGGTAATTCATAGGAGTTTGCATTTGTCACCAACCTCTGTATGCGCGTTGACTAGTAGGTTGCTATATTCACTTTCCTTTGTTGTACAGTTTGTAGATGCTTTCATTCATTATATATCATACTAGTTTGTCTACTTGCATCTCTTTCAGTATTCGTAGAAACTACTACATACTACACATACTTGCAAAATAATTATCGTCGGTCATAGGAACTTCCACATTCTTTTTCATGACTTGTGTGAACTTTACACATTAATTGTCATCATTAATAAGCAATTTATTTAAGTATGATCTTATGCTCATTTTTGCTTTCAAACTTCATTTTTGATCGTTCAAGTATAGATTTAGGTTTATGAGCATATTCTAAGTTCATGAACAGATTCTAACATATGTGCAAATTCAAACTCGAAATAATTAGATTTATGATCATATTATAGTTGAAAATCATTTT
Source organism: Dendrobium catenatum (assembly GCF_001605985.2). Classification (NCBI taxonomy): domain Eukaryota; kingdom Viridiplantae; phylum Streptophyta; class Magnoliopsida; order Asparagales; family Orchidaceae; genus Dendrobium; species Dendrobium catenatum. Next base: position 2,380,148 of record NW_021318735.1, read on the forward strand.
CAGAACTTGCAAAATATCAAAAGAATATCAATTAATTATAATTTTTTTAATTGTATTAAATTCCATTAATTATAATTTTTTCAATTGTATTAAATTCATCCACAAATAATTCTTCTAATTGGCATGTATATGGCAAAAATTCAGAGAAGATGACATTAATGTTTCTTTAGGAATCTGATTGTTCTAATAAAATTATCTTAATACAACTCAACATTTAAAGATCTAAATAAATCTTCATATTGAATTTTTGATGAATTGTAGCCTAGATCATTCCTAAATTGTAGCTTAAGATCTTTAATGACGCAAGAAGTGATATAATAATATATTCTTTATACAAATAATGTGTAACTACAAGACTTATAAACCTTACATTATACTCTTAGCTTAAGTTTCATGACACCCTAGTTTGATGTTGTTTCACTTGCTAATAAGGTTTTGGAATGTATCACTAAACCTCCTTTTTAACCCCTCACAAAACATGGACAAAATCAAGAATGAAATTTATATTCTTAATTACATTTAGCAAAGGACCAGACTCTTAAAGAACCAAAAGTGTCTTGAAGGACAAGCATGTTAGATATAAACTGACCCATTAATAATGATGGGGACATCAAATCTTGGAAAGTATATTAGAGGCGTGGCCGACGATCTACGGTTACGATCGCGCTGATCTATTTTTGAGTTTTCATATGTATTTATTTTATTTATTTGCTTATGTATTTATTTTAATAACATTTCTCGTTGTACCCTTACTTAAGGGTTTTGTCATATGTAAGCCCTAGGGGTAATGTCGTCTTTTATTTTCCCTTTCATTTTATGAGGCTATATTGTGGGCTCCGAAAATTCGGCCCTGACCTTCGCCCGCATTGTTTGCTTTTTCTTTTTGGTGAGGGAGTTTTAACGGAATAAGTTCTGGGGTAAATTTTGGGAAGGTAGATGGGTTTGTAGATAAGATACTACCCAGAGATTTCGCCCTCATTTTGTGAGGACTTTATGATATGTGTTCTTGTTTCCTATAGGCGCAAGCCCCTATAGTTAATTACCCCTCCCGGTCACAAGAGAACTTTCGATTAAGGCTAGTCGTCAATCAGATACGTAGAATATATGTGTTATCTGGCATATAGTAGCAGCATGGGCATAGGTATTTGAAAAGTTCAGATGTTTGGAATTTGGGTTGGAAAATTTGATATTTAAAAAAGAAATTTCACCATCTTGCACTTAAAGCGGATGGTGAGGGAATGGATTATGGACCCGATCAAGATCCCATGGTTTCGTCGTCCCGGACCATCATGGTCCCGATCTACTTAGTTAGAGGAGGTAGTCGACCCAACCTGACAGAAGGATCCTTGTCGACAACCATGGGTTGCTTCGTCCAAGGGAACCTTATAGACCTAGGATGAGTGTATATCTTATGGGACAAATTTGAATCCACCTTAGCTAACAGAGGTTTTTGTGCCTTATCGATTATATCCTATTGATTCATATCTCAAAGATTTGATGACATTAAGGAACGTATTGGCTCTGGTCATAACCGGTATTTCGTGGTGCCATTTGACGGCAAAACCACTCAGTTCAGAGGGTCGTGGGTCATAACCGTTTATCCTGCAGTGCCATTTGACAGCAAAACCGCCGGTTAGAGGACACGTACCACGTCCTTAATGGCAGGAGATTGTTTTGAGAATGGTTCCTAATAATATTTTCAACTAGGCATTAGCTTTATGTGAGCTGAAGTAAATTTCAATTTGTCCACCCCGGCAAACTATTGCGGAGGGTGGATGGATTTTGCTTTAAGTGTTTAATGGTTTGATTTTTAATTTTAAATATTTGGGAATTTAAGGTTTTTGGATTTTGTGGAGTTTTGGATTTTGAATGAACTTTTGGGATGCATTTGAAATTACTTGTGGACCCCTCCGGTTGAGATTTACATTCAACACGAGTAACATCGGTGTGACTCTGAGGTCATTTGAAAAATATTTGAATTTTGTGGATGAATATTGTCGACTCTATTGAGCTATCAACAGAGGATCGGGTTTCATAGGCTTTATTCCTTTGTTAGTGAATTCTCATTGTTATAGGCCTTGAAGATATAATATGAATTTGTTAAGACAAATATATCGGTCACCACCACCATATATTTGTTTGATGGTTCGAACCCTATCAACTCCTATTGATCCGTATAAAAGGATTGGGTTCGAACTTGAATTCACTTATTGACCCGCGCAGCATCCTTAGACGTCACATGTGTTTCTACAACATGCTCGCCAGGGCCCATGCGGGTGTTTGGTGACATTTTATAATTATTTGATGAACCTTGCCAACTCCTATTTACCTATTTAGGAGAATCGAGTTCAAATTTATTGACCCATGCAGCATCCCTAGACGTCACGTGTAAACTTATAACACGCTCGCCGGGGCCCATACGGGTGTTTAGGGGCATTTTATAATTAAACCCTATCGACTCATTTTTACCTACTTAGGAGGATCGGGTTCAAATTTATTGATCCGCGTAGCATCCCTAGACGTCACGTGTGTAAATACATCACACTCGTCGGGGCCCATGCGGGTTTTGTGATTGCATTTACCCCTTGTGTACATATATGTATACAAACTACAGTGCATGTGAGGGGACATTATGTAATATTTATAAATGTCTTCTATCCGCTTGTGTGAATATTGTGGATCTGGTGGAGTGTTATAATAGCTTGTGGATTGAGTTGTTTGCTGCATTATATAGGTAGATTATCGTGCACTACTTGTTACTTTTTGTAGGTAGATTGTAGTGCACTAACTAATCTCCTGCTTTGGGTTATAGATACTTGCACTCATCGTAGTTTCTTTCATATTTACTTGCAAATAGTGTACTATGTGTACAACGAGTTTCCTACAGTGACTCGTAAAAGCTTGCATCTGTTGTAGTACTTTGGCGTTTGTTTGTAGATAGTATGTAATATTCGTAGCGGGGCTCCAACAGAAGCTCGTGGGAGCTTGTATCAGTCGTATTCTTCATGCACTTTGTTGTGGTCTTTGGCTCATGTAGTACATCCTCCACTGCTACATGTAGGCAGGTTGATGTATTTCTTCACATATTTGAAATTGACTGCATGATACTGCATTTACTGAAGTCTTTCTGCATCTACCCATAAGTGGCATGTGGCATGCACATCTATCTTCGCATAGAGCTTATATGTATTGCAGATCTTTTATCCTTGCTTGCATGTAGATCAGTGAGTCGATCTATCCACAATTCATCTACTATGGTTGATTGCAAGTAGATTAATACATTTGTAGGAATCTTTATGCCACTGATTGTAGGTATATTGCTACCTCCTTTATTTGGTCATTGCACACTGATTGATTTGCTCGATTGATCTTGAGATAATTTTTATTTTATCTTTCCTTTCTTATATACATCTTGAGAGCTTGTTCTTCATTCATTACTAATCCCCATGTATATCACAATCATTTCGAATTGTCGTTTCATAGTTGGGATGAATACGATGAATCCATTGTTGTCGTGTTCATACTAATTTTGTTATTCTTTAGGGGTGCCCTTTATATCATTAGATCAGGTTGTATCCTTTATAAATCTTGTATTGCTTGTGAGCGGTTTATGTTTGCAACTTCGTTGTCCACCCCTAAGTCTTTATTGCAAGCAAGTCGTATACAAGAATTTGATTGTTACCACTCGTTTGATTGTTGCATGTGAATGAGCCATGTTGAATGTTGCAAGTCTTCTACTGTCACACGGAGTTGACTTAAAATCTTGTATGATGAATTTGCTTGATTGGCACTTGCATCCCAATTGAAGCGACAATGTGAGGTTATGGATTATAAGCATATCATTATATCTTGCCCTTTGGTTCTCATCTTGCATTTCAATTGAAGTAATCATTTTGCCAAATTGCAAGTTTTATTTTAAGTTGTACTTCAAGTTATTTAATGATGCTCAATCTTACTTGTGGTCTTCTTGAGTTCAAACTCAATGCAAGCTCAAGTCTTTATCATTTGATTCAAGTTTGGGTTATGTTCAAATTAAGTTAGTGTTCCTTTTGATGTTGTACAGTTCAAGTTCAATGTCCACTATAGTCTAACTCAAGCCTTTACTTGAGTTTAAATGTCCAAGTCATGTCCTTGTTCAAATTCAATTGAAGTTCAAGCCTTTTTTGTCTCTTGAGTTCAAATCAAGTTCAAGCCTTAGCGACCATTCAAGATTTTTTTGGTCAAAATTGACTTAAGTATTTTACTCATTCATTTGGATTAAGATTTAGTTCATTTTATTATCCAAATAATGTTCAAATAATGTCCAAGTACGGTCTTATGTTTACCCGAAATTTCGGCAGCCTCCCGGCGTCTCCCCCGTTTAGGGGAAAATTACGAGAAACTGGGCCTTTCCCACCATGCTAAAAAAATGTGTATGGTAGGTGTCCTCGGAGGAGGACACCGTGGCCGTATTATTTTTTTTGATCCCCCACCACGCTAAGAAAAGCGTGTATGGGTCTTCGGTACCTGTTGCAAAGGAAAATCGGTTGTTTCCCCTCAAGCGGGTACTTATGGGTATCCCGAATTTGTCGTACGCCTCGCACCGAGTTCCAATCCCACCACGCTAAAAAAAGAGTGTATATGAGGTTTTTCGGTGCGCTAAGAACTCTGGAGAAGGGATTTTAGGTGATCATCCGATTCGTCGAGAGCACCGCGACGAACTTCCTCCCATCACGCTAAGAAAAGCGTGTATAGGTGGTCATTTTGTCACGTTGCAAGCATCGAAAATGGATTCTCGGAGTTTTAAGGATTGAAGGTGTTATACCTTGGCGACCGACGAGGTTTGCACACATATCGAGGCGAGCATTTAATTTATAATTAGTGATAAATTAACTATAATTAGTTGTGTTTAATCTACAACTAATTATATTTAATTTAAAAATAATTACAATTTAATTATATTTAATTTTTAATTAATTATAATTAATTACATTTAAAATATAATTAATTATAGTTAATTTAATATTAATTAGAAATTATCTGAATTTAACTTATAATTAATTATAAATTAATTACAATTAGTTATATTTAATTTATAACTAATTATATTTTAACTTAAGATTAATTATAAATTATTTGAATTTAATTCGAGATTAATTATAAATAATCCCTATTAATAATAATAACATAATTATTATAATTAGTAGTTCTTATAATTATAATAATTATAACAACCTAATTATTAAAATTAGTAATAATTATAATAATTATAATAACATAATCATTATAAGTAATAATAATTATATTAATTAGATACGATTAATAGTAATTAGGGGTAGTGATTACCTTGGGTTAAGTAAATGAGTTGGAGGACTGAGTTGAGTTGAGTTGGTTAAGGGTTTAGTGGATTGAGTCGGGTAAGGGTTGAGTGGACTGAGTTGGGGCTGAGTTGAGTTGAGCTAGGGTATGGACTGAGTTGGACTGAGTCAAAGCAAGTTTTATTTGAGTGAGGGGAATGGTTAGGGATTTCGGATATGGAGCAAGGAGATCGTTAGAGGGGAGGTGGCTATGGTAAGGAAAACTCCTTCCCTCCCCCCCCCTCTCTCTCTCTCTCTCTTTGGATTGTGTGGACCGAAGAAGCAAGGGGGGAGGTAGAGATGGTTGCGGTTTGAGATTGGAAGGGAGATCGTGGATTTGGCTTTGTCCTGAAGGAAGATCGGATGAGGCTTGGGAAAGTGGGGTTGAGGCTGAACGAGATAGAGGGAGCTTCGGTCGGGTCAGAAGATCAAAGAGGGAGTGACTGGGTTTGGCCTGTGATCGTGTGGGGGAACCGGGAGGAATGAATGAGAGCATCGCTCTCATTTTAAAGGGCACGAAGGGTAGCGATGGAGGTTGTCTTCGCAAGATTCGCAGGGAAGTGACGCGAACAACGCCGAGTTACAGTACTTTTTGCAGGATTCATGGATTGGTGCGGGATTCACACAAGGTTCAAGGTATGCTCTTTTTTCTTTTCGTTTCCCTTGGGTTTTGTACAGAGGTCAACATATATATAGGCCCCTTATATTTCTTTTGAAGTTAATGAATGAATTATAATCAAATTCATACAAATTGAGTTCTTGTGAGAGCTTAAGAGTCTTTGGAGAGAAAACTCTAGGAGAGGGAAGCAGATCACCCACCAACCTTGAAAGAGGTCGAGTTCGTGTCCTCTTTTATTCCCTATCCTTTCTTTCCTCCCTCCCCTTTCCCCTAACCGTTGGCCTAAGGTTTCCAACCCTGAAACCGCCGGCCTTCACTCCAAAATCGTTGGCCTAAGGTTTCCTAATTTAGTATTCCAAATCAAGTAGACTTCATTTCTTTCCCAAAACTCATCTTCCCCTCTTGATGCCGCCTGCCCCATCCTTGTCCCCACCCCTTAAATACTTTCCAAAGTAAGCCTCTTACATGGGAAAGATTTCAAACCTCTCCCTCTCTCTTACCCGCCCCCTCCCTCTTTCTAAATTCCCTTTAAATCCTTTCCAAACTTAAAGGATTAATTAGGGAAACAATTTTCTAATTTCCCTCTATCCTCCCTCCTTAAAATTTGAACCAAAATTTCCCCAAGCTCCCTACTTTGGCTGGCCACCCTTTCAGCCCTTCCCCTACTTGGATTCCTTGGAGAAACTTCTTTCTCTCAAGGGGAATCCACAAGAATAGCAAAGGGACGTCTTTTACAACACATCAACACTACGAAATCAATGCATGGACGATCCTGAACTCGACTCCGGCTTCGTCTACAATGAACAAGGCTTCGTCGACATCCTCAGATCATCTTTCTTTGACGTTAATCCGAAGGTAGATAATTCTTTCGAGGACTATGTTGCACGGATACGCCTATTTATGAGGTATGTTGTATCGGACACGTGTCAGATACGGATACGCCTCTGATACGGCACGGATACGTATCGGATACAGCTTTGCCGTGTCCAATTAAAATATTATTTAAATTTGATCGGACACGCATATCGGATATGCGTGTCCTATTAAAAAAATAGAGCATCAATTTACCCTATTCATTTTGGCTATCCGCTCGATATTCCTATTCATTTATGCGGCTTAAACATTTCGGTGAGCTAGGTTTTTTGTTTCCGCACAGGTCTTCATCTTCTTTGTTATAGTAGAAGGAGCGGCTCGACGACGCGAGCATAGAAGCGGACAGGATCATCCTTCATCGACAAAGAGGCTTGACGACGCGAGCATTAAAGCCGACAGAATCCTTCGTCGACGGAGCGACTCGACAACACGAACAGTGAAGGCATCGTAAGTATTGAAGGTTCTTTTTCTTCGTTCTTCGTTTTATTAATCGTAGGCTCGATACCGGAACTCGGTACCTCTCAGTACTTAGTACCGCTCGGTATTGCTTGGTACCGCTTAGTATTGCTCGGTACCGCTCGGTACTCGGTACTGTTCGGTACTCAATACCGCTCGGTACTCGGTACTCAGTACTGCTCGGTACCGGAACTCGGTACCGCTTGGTACTGCTAGGTATAGAGGGGTACCGAATGGTACAAAGTAGTACCGAGATGGTAAAGAAAACTTTAAAGCAACTATTGTAATAAAATTTTGTTCCGGGGGCGCTGCCCCCGAAAACCCCCTCCAGAGGGCAGCGCCCCCTTGGACCCCCGACATAGGCGCAACATATCTACACTTTTAATTAAAAATTTTCATGTTTCAAATTCATGTGGATTAATTTGTGTCGATGATTTGTAGGATAATAAGCTTTACTGATGTAGGAATTGGGTCTACTGATGGTCCATCAGAGACCAATATTGAAGATAACAAACATCTGTGGGGTTATGCGATCAAAATAGGTAAAACGTCAGAAGGGGGTGACAATATTACATTCAAATGCAATTTTTGTAATGCCACATACAAAGGATCATATTATAGAGTAAAAGCTCATTTGTTGAAGATTAGTGGTCATGGAATTAAAGTATGCCCGAATATAAGCTCATCACAAATGGCTGAAATGCAAAGAAAAATTAGTTAAGCCGAGCAAAAGAGTAAAAAAGAACTTCCAAAACATATTTCACTTCCAAGCACTCATGCTTAATATCCTTCATCATCTTCTTCGATTAGAAGTGATGACAATACTGTTAATAAGAGGCCTTTTCGGATGAAGGGATTTGAACCAAAAAGAAGAAAACATGTTGTAGATAGTGCTTTGGAGAAAGCATTTAATTTACAAATGAGAGAACATCTAGATGGGAAAATAGCTAGAATGTTTTACTCAGCTGGACTTCCTTTTAACCTAGCAAGGAATCCACATTACAAGAATGCCTTTACCTATACATGCAATAATAATCTTACAGGATACGTGCCACCTTGATATAATGTCATTAGAACGAAGCTGTTGTAAAGAGGGATAATATTGAGAAGTTGCTCGAGCCTACTAGAGAAATTTGGAAGGAAAAAGTAGTTACTTTGGTTTGTGATGGGTGGACATATTCATAAAGAAGACTACTTATCAACTTCATGGCTGTAACAGAGAGCTATCTTATGTTTATCAAAGCTGTAAACTGTGAAGGACAGTACAAGGATAAGTTCTTCATTTCTAATTTAATCGAAAAAGTTATCATGATGGTGGAGACTTCAAACATCATCCAGGTCATTACTAATAATGCACTTGTTTGTAGAGCTGCAGGTCTACTTGTAGAGAAAGCTATCATCATATTTTTTAGACACCATGTATTGTGCATACGCTTAATCTTGCCTTAAAGAACATTTGTGCAGCTAAGAATACCGAGGCAAACGAAATCACATACAATGAATGTCATTGGATAACAGTGATCGATGGAGATGCAGTTGTAATTAGTAATTTTATTATGAATAACTCAGTGAGACTCTTTATGTTCAATGACTTCTCTAATTTGAATATGCTTGCAGTTGCTGAAACTCGGTTTGCCTTGATTATAGTGATGTTGAGAAGATTTAAAAAAAAATAAAAAAATACTTTTCATGCTATGGTGATCAGTGACAAACGGTCCTGTTATAGGGAAGATGATGTTGAAAAGGCTAGATATATAAAGGAGAAACTTTTAAATGATTTATGGTGGGATGAGATTGAATACATGATAAATTTCATAGATCCAATTTATGAGATGTTGAGAGTAGCTGATACGGATAAGTCTTGTTTACATCTCATTTATGAGATGTGGGATTCAATGTTTGCCAAAGTAAAAGAAATTATATATAGACATGAGAGGAAGGCACTTCATGAAGATTCAAACTTCTGGGATGTAATTTATGCTATTCTAGAAGATAGATGGAACAAAAGTAATACACCTTTACGTTGCTTGGCTCACTCACTAAATCCCAGGTAAATTTTAGCATTTTTCATTATTAATTCATAATTTATTGTTTAATAATTTCAACATTTTTTTATTATTTCATTTTAATATTTTTTGAAGATATTCAACTAAAGAATGACTTCAAGAGGATTCTCAAAGAGTTTATCCATAGAAAGATTTAGAAATTTCAAATATAAGGAAGACATGTTTGAAGCGTTATTTTTCAAATTTGGAGGAGAGAAGAAGTGTCAATATTGAGCTTGCTAATTTTTTTTGTTATTTAGAGGACTTTGATGACCAAGAGTCATTGCGTGATAGGTGGAGAATTGATCCGAAAATATGGTGGATTATACATGGAGCTTCAGCGCCTCTACTTCAAAAAATCGCCATAAAATTGCTTGGCCAAGTTTCATCCTTATCTTGTTGTGAAAGAAATTGGAGTACATGCTCGTTCATCCAATCAATGAAGGGAAATAAAATTACTCTACAACGGGCTGAAGATTTAGTTTATGTGCATACAAACCTTCGGTTGCTGGAGATGGATTTGAATCTCTTGAGGATATGGGAATATTAAAAATTGCTAATCTTTCACTTGATGAGCCTGAATTATAAGCTATGATATTTATTGAAGATGATATAGAAACTCAAAGACAAACCACTGAAGAAGTTAATCCTATCATTCCTTCTATTGAATAGTTGAAAATTTGAAATTTCATGTGCTGGAAAATTTATCTTCTTGTTTTTGTTGTTGTACTAGACATTTAAATATTTAATGCAAGGTTTAAAATTGCGTAAATAAGCCTCGAGGCATTTTTCGTCCGTGAGGCGAGGCGTAAGCCTCGAGGCGGTGTGAGGCGTAAGCCTCACTGATGAAGAATTGCGTAAATGAGAATTTAAGGTTTTAGCAAGTAAAAAATAGTAAGATTCTATCATACAATAAAAACATCTAAATGACAATTAAAATTAGGGAAAATTAAGAAAATAGATGCAATAAAATCATGTCCCAAAGTACAAAACCACAAAATATTAGTCTATCAAAACTCCCAAAGTACAATTAAGAAAGAACATATAAAATCCAATCATGTCCCATCACTAAATGGGTCTTCAAGGGAATCTTCTCACCCCTTCCTCCTCTCCTATAGAGTCCAATGTCTTCCAATCAAAGCATGCACTCATAAAGAAGTAGACTAACACTAACAACTATTACTAAAGATGATGAATAGAACAATATGCCGGACTGTCGGGGGTCCAAGGGGGCGCTGCCCCCTGGCAGCGCCCCCGGAACAAAATTTTATTATAAGAGTAATTTTGAAGTTCTATTTATTTTTGAAGTTCGTAAGTTGTTTTTATGGGAAGATACCGAGTGGTACCGAGCATGTTCCTTAGCAATACCGAGCATGTACCTAGCGGTACTGAGCGGTACCGAGCATGTACCTATCAGTACCGAGCAAATACCTAGCTGTACCGAGCATATACTGAGCAGTACTGAGCATGTACCTAGCAGTACCGAGCAAATACCTAGCTATACCGAGCATATACTGAGCGGTACCGAGCATATACCTAGCAGTACCGAGCAAATACCTAGCTATACCGAGCATATACCGAGCGGTACCGAGCATGTACTGAGCGGTACCAAGCATGTACTGAGCGGTACTGAGAATATATTTGAGGCGTACGCCTCAACCAGAATTGCGCAATTGCGCCTCTGAGGCGCGCCTCAGTCCAAGTGAGGCGTACGCCTCTGCCATGAGAGGAATTGCGTAAGCCTCGAGGCGGTTTTGGGTCAAATTGCGCAGAGGCGCGCCTCAAGACGCGCCTCTTATTGCGCAATTTTAAACAGAGATTTAATGCTTACTTTTATTTCAAATATTTTGTCATTTCAAATATACTTTGATTACTTTCTTAATTTTTATGTATTATTTATATATTATAATGTTGTATCCACGTCGTATCTGTATCCTGTATTTTTAAGAATTGGCATGTCCCGTATTCGTATCGTGTCATATCCGTATCGCCGTATTTGTATCGGTGCAACATAGGTCGAGGAATACTTGGAGCGAATCATATTCACCGTTTCAGAAGCCATCGAAGAATAGCTTTCCATCGTTGTGGGCTCCGAAAATTCGGCCCCGGCCTCCGCCAGCTCTTCTTTTTTTATTCGGCGAGGGAGTTTTAACTTAATAAAGTTCCAGGGTAAATTTTGGAAGGCAGATGAGTTTGTAGATAAGACACTACCCAGAGATTTCGCCCTCATTTTGTGAGGACTTTAAGATATGATTTCTGGTTTCCTATAGGCGCAAGCCCTTATAGTTAATTACCCCTCCCACTAACGAGAGAGAACTTTCGATTAAGGCTAGTCGTCAATCAGATACGTATAGAGAATACGTGTTATCTGGCATATATAGATTTGGAAAATTCTGGAAGTTTGGATGTTTGAAAATTTGGGTTGAAATGGTTTGATATTTAAAATTAGAAATTTCATCATCTTACACTTAAAGCGGATGGTGGGGGAATGGATGATGGACCCGATCAAGATCCCATAGTTCCGTCGTCCCGGGTCATCGTGGTCCCTGGTCCACTTAGTTAGAGGAGGTAGTCGACCTAACCTGACAGAAGGATCCTTGTTGGAAGCCATGGGTTGATTCGTCCAAGGGGATCTTGTAGACTTGGGTTGAATGTTTGTCTAAGGGGACAAATTTGAATCCACCTTAGCTAACAGAGGGCTTTGTGCCCTATTGATCATATCCTATTGATTCATATCTCAAGGATTTGATGTCACTAAGGAGCGTATTGGCGCTGGTCATAACTGGTACTTCGTGGTACCATTTGGCGGCAAAACCATTCGGTTCAGAGGGCCCCAGATCATAACCGTTTATCCTGCGGTGCCATTTAGCTGCGAAACCGCCGGTTAGAGGACACGTACCACGTCCTTACTGAAAAGAGATTGTTTGAGAATGGATTCTAGTAATATTTTCGACTAGACATTCGGCTCTTTGCGAGCAAAGGTTAACTTTAATTTGTCCGCCCCGGCAAGCTGTTGTGGAGGGTGGATGATTTTTGCTTTAAGTGATTTAACGGATTTATTTCAATTTTAAATATTTGGGAATTTGGGATTTTGGAATTTTGGAATTTGCGGAGTTTTGGATTTTGAGTGGACTTTTGGGAGGCATTTGAAAATTGCTTGAAATTAACCCATCTGGTTGAGATCATCATTCAACACGGCCATCATCGGGGTGTGGGGTCATTTTTATTTGTAATTTGAACATTGTCAACTCTGTCTGGATGTCGACAGAGGATCGGGTTTCGTAGGTTTTATGTCTTTGTGAGTGAATTCTATTGATTATAGGCCTTGAAGGCCTAATATGAATGTTTTAAAATAAATACACCGGTCCCCACAACCATGTGTATTTGTTTGAAGGTTTGAACCCTGTCCACTCCTATGGATCTGCATAGAAGGATCAGGTTCGAACTTGAATTCACTTGTTGACCCGTGCAGCATCTATAGGCGTCACGTGTGTACCAATAACACGCTCGCCGGGGCCCATGCGTGGCGAGATCGTATTTTCCCCTTTAGTGTACCTATGTGTATACAAACTACGGTGTAGGTGCAGGGGGATTTTGAAATATGTTAGTTGTGCATGTAATTGCAATTTGAATGCACACAATATTTTATTTGAGAGATTATGTATGCCTTCTGTCTGCTTGTACGAGTGTTGCAGATCCGGTGGCGGATTGTAACAGCTTGTGGATTGAATTGTTTGCTGCTTTGTACAGGTAGACTGTCGTGCACTACTTACATGATTTGTGTAAGAAGATTGTAGTGCACTAACGAATCTCCTGCTTTTACCTATAGATGCTGACATCTACTGTGCTTCTTTGGTATACACTCATGATAGCATGTTGTATGCACAACAAGCTTCCTATAACAACTCGTAGAAGTTTGCTTTTGCTATAATCTTTTGACATTCTACTCATAGATGACGTCTAGTGTATATGAGGGGTCTTCTGCAAGGGCCCATAGGAATTTGCTTTTGTTGTTGTCATTTGGCACCCTATTTATAGAGAACATCTTGTATGTATAATGAGTCTCTTGTATTTTGCAGAATATTTGTTATATTTACAATGCATCTACCTTCACTTGCTTGTAAATGGGATCACTGTATGCATTGCAAGACTCTTATCATCACCTCTCTAACTTGTAGGTCAACTGTTGTATATGTGATTAACTTTTGCATGCCATGAATTTTCTACTTTCTTGTTGGAGTTGTTGGTTTAAAGATCTAGAACCTTGTTCTTTAGAATCTTACACTTTTGACCTTGTTGTGCAATCATCAACTTAAGGGTCTAAAAGTCCTCATATCATGGCTTTAAGATCAAGACTTATCTTTCATAATCTTTCGGTTTCTTGTAAACGAGTCATACTTGGAAGTTCTTTATTTTCAAAGATAATTTGCAATTTGTATAATGATATTGATATCAAATTCCTCCATCTTTTCAATCAAGATGATCACTACAAGTTGCTCGTTATTGCTCAAATAAATTCTATTTCAAATCTTGAAATGAATTTGTGTATGAGTCATTTCTTGCTTGAATGAGATTTGGATGGATTGCCCTCCTTAATTAACGTTTGCATTCTCATTAGAATGATAATTCCATAGGAACATTGATTATCCTCCAAATCACGTTCTTCAAAGCTCCTCCTTTGATGTTTATTTGAGTCATTCAACTTGTGTTTATGAATGATTTAGATCTCTTTGGCTAGCATTTTGCATTCAACTTGAGATGACAATTCCTTAACATTCCATTAAAATTTTGATATCATTTTCAAGTCAAGCTCTTTATAATTGTCCCAAGTCACAATCTTGAATCATTGCTCTTTTGCATTTGTTCTAGCTCAAAATGTTGGAGCCTTACTTCAATATTGCTTTGATATTCAAATTTGATTTAAATTGTTACAAATTCAATTAGGCTCAAGTTCATGTCATGTTCCGATCGAGTTCAAGTTCAAATGAAGTCCTCCATATGATCCAATTTGCTTGAGTTCAAATGTACAAGATCATGTTCAAGTTCTTTAGAGTTTATGTTCATTCAAGTTTGAGTCAAATGTTTGCATGTTTAATTAATGTCCATATTGAGCTCAAGTTAAGCTCTAATTTAGGTTCAAATTTTAGTTATTCATTTGAATGCGTCTCTACGAACCCGCTTGTATACGCTTGTAGGTGTATTTTAATTTATTTAAAAAAATTTCTAAGTCATAGGTTCAGTTGAAATTTTTGGCAGCACTCCAGCGTCGTCCCCGCGTAGGGGGCTGCATCGGAGTGTGTAAGGCCTTCCCGCCTGCCAAGAAAGTCAGTCACGGTAGGTTTCGGGTGACGGGTATAGCATTTTCCCCGCCTAAAAACAGTGACGGGTACTTAATTAAATAATTTTTCTACAAATAACAAATTTTCCCGCCTGCTAAAAAAAACAGTCACGGGTACTTAAGTTTCATGCATACGAATTTCCCCGCTCGCTAGAGCGTCACAGGTACTTAAGTTTCCTCGCCCGCTAAAAAAAGCGGTCACGAGTATTTATTTCATGCACAGAAATGTAAATATTAGTTTTTACCTTGGGTGTGCAGTAATCGAGGCGGCGATGGATGACGGCGACTGTGGGAGACCTGCGATGCACAATTTAATTTTTTTTAAATATTTGTGCAATTTAATTAATCATTTATGCTTTTCTTTTATTTAAAATAAAGTGTAGAGAGAGAAAGAAAGGAAGAGAGCTCTCTTTCTAGAGAGAGAAAGAGAGGGAAAGAGAGGATTTTTGGTGGAAGGGGTTTAAGGTGTATAGGAAATTGGGGTAGTGAGGTTAGAGAGATAAAATCTCTCTTTCTCTAATTTTTGGAGAGAGAAAGAGAGAAAGGAAACTCTCTTTCTAGAGAGAGAAAGAGAGGGAAAGATGAAATTTGAAGGGAATTTGCATAGAGAGGGTTTAGGAGGTGTAAGGAAGTGAGAGGAGAGATTTAGAGAGAGAAAATCCATCTCTTCTCAATTTTGGAGAGAGAAAGAGAGTGTAATTTTTTTCTCTCTAGGGAAGGAATTTGGAGGTATGGTGGAGAGAGAAGATGCTTGGGGTGGAGATGGAGCTATTCATGAAGAGATTTCACTCTCATTCTAGAGAGAGAAAATTTTCTCTCTCTAAGTTAGAGAGAGAAAATGAGGGATGGTGAAATTTTCTTATTGGATGGGTGTAGAATGTGTGTAAGAACATTTTTTGTGAAGGGATGTGGGTGGTTTGGTGAGTGGATGGAGAGAAAAAAAATTAGGGTTAGGGCTTTGTAGGTTTGGAGAAAGACAGGTTGGAGGAAGAAGAAGAAGATGAAGGAGAGGAAGGAGAAGAGAGGGGAAGAGAAAAATGGAAGAAAATGAAAGGAAATATTGGGGGATGAAGAGGGAAGTAAGAAAATGGAGAAGAAAAAGAGTAGGGAAGGAGGAAGAAGAAGAATGTAGGAGGAAGAATGGAGAAAGAAGAAGAAGAAGAAGAAAAGAGGAAGAAATTTACCTTGGAGAAGCTTGGAGGGAGGAGGCCGGCCTTGGAGTCATGAGAGAGGCGTGAGGGGCGGCTTGGAGTTGTGAGAATGGCGTGAGTGTGAGAGGAGGGATCGGTTGGGAGAGTATGAGGGAGTGAGGAGGGTTTAAGTGGGTATTTAGGGTATTTTTTGGATTTTTTTATTTAGAAAACTCTTTTTTTTTTTAAAATCCCTCTTTCTCTCCCTCTTTTTCTAAAAAGAATTTTATTATATTGCACAAAATAAAATAAAAAAATTAATCTTGCATCGAGTGAGTCGCCGCGTTGCCGCTCGCACAAGTCGTCTCGATTCGCGCGCCCAAAATTTAAATTTTCACTGGCCGTCGA
This sequence comes from Dendrobium catenatum, assembly GCF_001605985.2. NCBI lineage: Eukaryota > Viridiplantae > Streptophyta > Magnoliopsida > Asparagales > Orchidaceae > Dendrobium > Dendrobium catenatum. The sequence goes on from NW_021318735.1 coordinate 2,396,353, forward strand.
CCCCCACCAATATGGGTGTCGATCTTAGCTGTTTCCGTCTAGACGCATTGGCGCTGTCCGTTTTGCGAACGGAGGTCGTTTCAGCGATTTTTGGTTTTGGGTAGACACACGTCGGGTGAATTATGCGCGATTTCGTGCTTTTTTTTTAATTTCGAAATTCACCTTGCGTGGTCGACTCGATCCCGACACTTGTATTGGGGTCAACAATCGTTCAGTAGCAAATCACTGTCGTGCCTCGATAAGGGTGAACTTTTTCCCCCTCTTTAATTTCCTTCCTGATCTTCTTTGCTTGTAGGTTTTGAATCAAGCATAAGACATTTCGCAATGCTATCTGCCAAAGCTTAGTAAACGTAGGGAATGAGTTATGAGTTCCTATGCATCTACTCTCATTGTTAATTTAGGGATGTTATTGAAAATCCCCTAAATTTGCTTATGTTGAAGTTCTAATTATTTTGTAATCCTAACTATTATCGTGTGATTTGGCCTAAGCGGAGGCATCCCCTCTCTTGTTTTCTATTGTCGTTAAGTGGCTAATGTTTTAATTCTTATTGCTCTTACTTAAAAGCGTGCAAATTCTTATTTCAATCATTTAAAGCATACATAGTCCTACATCATAATGATTTGCTCAAGTGAGCATTTTTAACCTTATCACACTCAAGATTATCGTAAAATGACATTACATTTTAGTTTCCACAGCCTGGCTTAGTCCAAGGTAGCTTAATACTCAAGTACTTCTACCTTAGAAATTTATGTCTTCAACTTGCAAAAATAAGTTGGGAGATGTGTTAAGTTCTCTTTGCTTTATAGTTTTACCTAGTTGTAACAATGCAAGAACTTGTGCACACATTGATGACAGAATTGCGGAGTGAAGATTGTGCTATAACTTTTGATTTCTTCATAGTTTGCGAAGAGAATAATTCAGTGTAGAGGAGGGATTAGGTATGTAAAGAAAAGAGGATTAAAAATAAATCAAAAGAAAGAATGGCTTAAGGGTGGGAGGGAGAAAGGATCTCAGGCTAGGAGAGAGAATTGGCCATGATCAACAAGTAGGGGAGAGAGTGCCAGTGACATCATATCCCTACTTATATTAAGATAACAAATGTCTAGCTTGTTCAGATGACAAATGATTTCTTCTAGCCTGTTCAGATGACAAATGTCCATTTTACCTTTGACAAAAAACATATTGAATGCCAAATAAGGATGATGGCATAAACATGGCACAAAATAATAATGGCAGTACAATGTGTCATTAAAGATCATTATTATGATAAATAACAAGAGTTATTGACATTTTTTATTATTTTTGTGAGTATTTATGTATATGCTAGTGTTTGTACATATATGTAAATAATATATTTCATTAATAATTGTATGTTAATACTCAGGTTAGTGCCAAGTGGGCTTTCTAAACAAATACTTCCCCAAACCTTCATACTATGATTTGTATAGCTCCTGTTGCTCTGATTTAGCTTTGCGCCTTTTCTTTTTTGCAATTAGTTTATGATCCCTGTGTTTTTCCTGTGTAAGACTAAGTTAATACATCCAAGCAAATGGTTGAAAAAACGATTATTTAAAATAGCCTTGTATTTGCATTTGAGTTTCCTTTTTGGATTTAGAAATCTTATCAGCTTTATTGGGTTAATTAATTTAAACTATTTTTTCACTAAATAATGATGTTTGCATTCCAATGAAAATCTGGATGATTTGTATCGTATGTATTATAGTGAAGTTGATGGACTGGGGAGAAGATGGATTTGCTAGGAATGCTGAAACTGTTGCTCTCCGGGAAACATTCCAGAAGGAGGTCGCTGTGTGGCATAAACTTGACCATGCAAATGTAACCAAGGTTAGCTTTCTGGTGACACATATTTAAATTGGTGAAATGCAATAATATATTATCATCTATATTTCTTTCCATACCCTTATTTTGTTGTTTTGTTGAGGGGTTTATATTCATATCTTAAAATTCTTTATGTATTTTTATATCTAATACCAACAATTTTATATTTACTTTTATAACACTCTAGCGTCTAAATCACATCAAAATATATTCATGAAAGAAAGTATTAATAGTAGTGGCATTTAAAGATTAAGGTGTTATATAAGTAAATATAAAATTTTAGGTGCTAGATATGTAAGAATTCATTGGTATGGGTGTAAATTCTCCTATTTATTTTTGTAAGTTTTTTTTTTAATTTTTGCTGCATTGGAAGCACTCTGAGGGTCAAATTGGTTGCTATTTGTTTTAGTTTATCGGCGCAGCAATGGGAACCAATGAACTCAAAATTCCACAGAAGAATCCAACAAGCAATGGCAACAAATCTCTTCCGGCTCGATCATGCTGTGTTGTTGTGGAATATCTTCCTGGCGGGACATTAAAACAATTCCTGATAAGAAACAGTAGGAAGAAGCTTGCTTACAAAACTGTAATAAAATTGGCATTAGATCTTTCTAGGGGGTAAGTGCAGCATTATTATTATGTGAACTATACTGAACATTTGATAGCATCAGTAATAATACAGCAATTTAATTTCTTTCATTGCAGATTGAGTTACCTCCATTCACATAAGATTGTTCATCGTGATGTCAAAACTGAAAATATGTTACTGGATAGGAATGTAAACCTTAAAATTGCTGATTTTGGTGTTGCTCGTGTTGAGGCACAAAACCCCAAGGATATGACTGGTGAAACTGGAACTCTTGGTTATATGGCTCCAGAGGTTAGCGAGTTGTATATACATTTCCTACTAGGCTCATTCATGGCTTATTGAAGTTTCTAGAAGTTTCTAAACTAATATCTAATCTGTAGGTGCTTGATGGTAAGCCTTACAACAGAAAATGTGATGTATACAGCTTCAGCATATGCTTGTGGGAGATTTATTGCTGTGACATGCCATACTGGAATCTTAGCTTTTCTGAAATCTCCTATGCTGTTGTTCGACAGGTTAGTCTACACTGCAGAATAATTGAACTGAATATTGAGCCAGAGTAAGGGAAGGTTTAAATTTCAAGTGCAAAACAAGATGAAATAGAAAATATTAAAATTATTTAAATATTATTTATGGCTTCATAATGATACAAATATGTGATACAAAGTAAAAGAGATCTTATTTCTGAAATATATAACATATAAAAAAAAGAAAGTCTTATATAATTTTAAATTTAAACCCAAATATTTAATAAATTTCTGAATTTATGTTGTTTTATAATTTATGTAATAAATGTAGGCTCTATATTATTTATATCAAGATTATTTTTAGCGGTCTGATTAAAAATGATGGTGATAAATTTGATCATAACAGTAACCAGTTGATTCGATGAAATTGCAACTGGTTCAACAATTCATTGGTCCAACTGCAAGTTCTATCTAATTCTTAGCTGAGCAAAATGGTTTTAACTATGAACTGGTCCAGTCGGGAGACCAGTTCGCATTGGAACCAGCTAGTCTTGGTCCGATTTTCTAAACCATGATAATAACCGTAGTTTGCTCAATCTTTTTATCTCAGATTGAGGAAATTGGCAATCTGATCATGCTTGTTGTCTTGATTTAAGAAAGTTTTTTTTAATATATCATCATTATGAATTGAAGGATTTTAATATTTGGTCTGAATTTGTGACAGAATATGAGGCCAGATATCCCCAGATGTTGTCCAAGTGCATTGGCAAACATTATGAGGAAATGTTGGGATCCATGTCCTGATAATAGGCCTGAAATGGATGAGGTTGTGGGGCTTTTGGAGGCTATCAATACAAGCAAAGGTGGTGGTATGATTCCTGATGACCAAGCCACCAAATGCTTATGCTTATTTTCTTCCAACCTGAGACCATAATTCTCTTTCAGTTCTATACTCTACTCCAGTTGTTTTTTACTGTAAATTATGAGAAGGTTTTTATTTTATTTTTTGTATTTGAATTTTGTTCATTACCTTCAACTCTGATCCTAAATTTTGTTTTCTTATTATATCAGGCAATTTGAATGTTATCATTGTTTCTTCAGCTCTTTATTTTGCTTTCAATGTAATTTATAGTTTTTTTTTGCCAGTCAAGTGGCCGGAAGGACCATTAATTATGTTATGCATTTGCTATTAATGAATATATTTTAATACATTGACATTTTTGGCTAGTAGACTTAAGGTCTGTTTGGAATTGCTACAATGTTTAATAAAATTAATTGTGAAGTTGTTGCGAGGAAAATAATTTTGCTATTTTAATTACGAAATAATTTTTCATCATAGAAATGTGTGAAAAATAGCGAGAATGTAGTTGCAAAATGAAATTGTGATTGTTGTCTAAAAAGTAAAGAAATTAAAACGTTGTTGCAAATAGACCCTTAATCATCTCACTTTATATTATCTCATTTCATTGCTAATAATAGTTGCTGGTTCCTTGTAAGTTTTAATTCTATTTACCTCGTAATAAAGATTGTGGTTACAAGTGAACAAATGCATTTGATGAATGGCTTAGTACTCATTCATATAAGACTCATTTATATTTATTTATCTGCTTAACTAAATAAGCTTTGCTTTAGTCATGGATGTTCTCACTAGACATTTGCAAGAGGTTGTACCCGATAAATGCTTTTTGCTGATGATATTCTTCTTGTTGATAAGACTTGAGAGGGAGTTAAAGGTAAACTTGGATTATCGAGGTCAACCTTAGAGTCTAATGGCTTTCGTTTGAGTAGATCTAAAACTGAATAGATGAAGTATAATTTTAGTAATAATAGATATAGTGGGAAGATTGTGATTTTGGATGATCAAGTCATTAATAGGAGTACACGTTTTGGATATCTTGGGTCTATTGTTTAGAGCGGCTGTGAAATAGATGGGGATATTATTAGTAAAATTCAAGTTGGATGGTTGAAGTGGAGGAATGCATTGGGCTTGTTATGTGATAAAAAAAATCTCTCTCAAACTTAAGGGAAAATTCTATAAGATGGTGGTGAGACCTACAATGCTTTATGGTGCAAATTGTTGGTCATTAAAAGAGAAGCATAATATTAAGTTAAGTGTTGCAGAGATGAGGATGCTCAGGTGGATGAGTGGCTTTACTCTTAGAGACAGAATATAAAATGAGCATATATGTGAAATGGTTGGAGTAGTTACAATGAAAGATAAGATTAGAGAGAGTCGCCTTAGATGATTTGGTCACATAAAACGACGGTCTTCCAATGACTCGATTAGGAAAGTAGATGTACTAAATTTGTTTAGTTAATAATAACTTAATTATTTATTTGATAGCTTACCTTACATTATTGTATTAATTTTTTTATATATTTCACACTTAAAAAATTATGCATATTTTTAGAGGTATATGTATGATTAAAATATCAAATAGTTGATAGATACATATATTTTAATTTTTTATTATTAATAATTAAACTTCACCAAATAAGTTTTTTGTGTGCTACAAAACTCACAACCAGTCCAGCCCTCCTAATATGCTGATCCGCTTCCAATCCTGTGCCCAAGCCACTTTCTAGCCCAACTCCTCCCATCCAACCCGCTCCATACTCTTGATCTGCTTGTCCTCACACCCAGTCAACCCGAGCCAATATGTGCACCAACCCGCATGACCAAACCCAATGTCCGACCCGATGTAGCCCACATGCTCTGACCTCTGACCCTAATCTCCTACCTGACCCGATTTCACTCCCAGCCAGTTGTCAGTTCCTCGTCCGATCAGAGCCGCTCGACTCGATCTACTAATTCATACTCCATTCTTGTCATACCACTTTAGCCCAAACACTCAGCCTCGATCGATGGCAGGTATGCTTGTTTTGAAGAACAAACACCTGATCTTAGATCGACCCGAAATGTATACCCTGCGCCGTCGATCTTAGATTCGATTAGGAATGCGCAAATTGAAGACCCTATGCCATCAATATGAGATTTAGCCAAGAATGATCAAATTGAATCCCTCGCATCGTCAATCTTAGATCCAGACAAGAAGAACTATAGGCCAGTGCCTCCCAACTTCCCTTCGTGGGGAGGAGATGCCGGGAGGCTGCTGAAATTTTGAGCAAAAAAAGAACCCTCAACTTAATTCATTTTAATAAAAAATGTCATTTTAAATTATTTAAGAAAAAAACAACAATAATAATAATAATTAATTATGTGCCGTTTCACGATTAAAAAAAAGTGGAGGGGAAAATGATTTGATTGCTCAAAAATGATTTAACTCGATTTAGAATTGGTTCAATACATATAAAATTAATGAATTTTATGATTCTTTAAGAGTTTGTACTTAAATGCATTGTAAAATTGCTTAGGTCATTCTCAAGTTAAGAATAACAATAATTACACAAATTCATCTCCTATTTTGATTGGTGGTTCCTTCAGATTTTGGGGTTTTTCTTATGTATATGATCTCTTAACCTCAACTCTTAAACTTTAGCATATTTATACCCGCCATTTATTGTTATTAAGAGGATAAAATGTGAAAATGATACTTCTTACATAGTTATTATAAGAAGCTACAATTATAATGGCGAGTGTAGATGGAGCTTCAAATACAAACATTGATTGAGTAGAGTAAATTAAAATCTTAGCCAATAAAGCATTCGAGGACAATAGGTTTTCTCAAGCTATTGATCTAGTTATAGTCATGTTATTAATCCAAATGGGCATAACATTATGAATTGGGAAAATCATGCATTTGCACACATCAAGTTTGAGGAATATGGTAGTGTGAAGCTTCAAAAGTTTTTGTGAAGTAGACCTTAAATATTTGAATGGCTATTATGGTCAAGGCACAATATATATAGTCGTGGGGAAGTTTAAGGAGGCTTTGGAAGGATTATGAGCAGGTTGAGAAGTTTGATAATGATGGCAGTGCTAAGGTTGGGAAAGATCAGGAGATGAAATTATATGTTTACATTGATAAAATGTGGGCTCCAAAAATTCGCGTCCCTGACCTCACTATTGCTTTCGAGGGAGTTTTAACGGATTAAGTTCCGGGGTAAATTTTCAGAAGGCAAATTGGGTTTGTAGATAAGTCACTACCTAGAGATTTCACCCTGATTTTGCAAGCACTTTAGATATGAGTTTTGGTTACCTATAGGAGCAAGACCTTATAGTTAATTACCCCTCCCGATAATGAGAGAACTTTCGATTAAGGTTAGTCATCGCTCAGACACGTAGATAATACATATATCTAGCCTATAGTAGCAGCATGGGTTGAAATAGTTGAAAGTTTAATATTTAAAGGAGGTTGTCGACCCTACCTGACAGAAGGATCATTTTCTACAGCCATGGGTTGAGTCATCCAAGAGTACATTGTAGACTTGGGGTGAGTATTTGTCTAAGGGGATAAATTTGAATCCACCTTAGCTAAGTGAGGGCTTTGTCCTATCGATTATACCCCATTAAATTATATCTCAATAATATAGTGCCATTGGGGGGCTTACGGGCTCTAACCATGACCGTAATTTAGTGGTGCCATTTGGAGGAAAACCACTCAGTCCAGAGGGCCCGATCACAACCGTTTACCTGCAGTGCTATTTGGAGGCAAAACCGTTGCTTAAAGGACACATGCCACGCCCTTACTAACAGGAGACTATTTGAGAATGAATCCTAGGGATATTATCAACCAGGCATAAGCTCTTTATGAGCTGAAATGATATTTAAAATTTTCCATCTCAATAAATTGTTATGGAGGACAGATGGACTTTGCTTTAAGTGATTAATGATTGATTTTAATTTCAAATATTTTTGGATTTTTGGTAGTTTTTGAATTTTTGGGCATTTGGGAATTTGGGAAGCATTTCTTTGAGATGTGTGTGGACCCCATCAGTTGAGATTTTCTATCAATGCAGCCATCATCAGGGTGATTATGAGGAATTGCATTTTATTGTCTAAACCCTATCGACTTTGTTAGTTGCCGACAGAGCATAGGGTTCATGTCGATTGTATCTTTTATTAATGAATTTCTCTTGTTATAGACCTTAAAGGTCTAACATAAACGTATAAAATTAATATCATGATTGGTAACGCAATCATATATTTGTTAGATGATTTGAGTTATGTCGACTTCTATTTACCCGCATAGAAGGATCGGACTCGAACTTGTGTTTATTGTCTAACACGTACATTATCGCTAGATATCGCGTGTGCACCCATAACATGCTTGTCGGGGAACATGTGGGTGTATGATTACATATGCATATCTATGTATTTATGTGTATATATATTATAGTGCATGTGTGGGAGCATTTTTGGAAGTACGACGGTCTACTATGACATCTTACAGAAGTTTGTGTTTGTCATAGTGCTTCAATATTTGCCCATAGGTGAATGTTGGGTGCACAATGTGTCTTCTATAGCGGCCAGTAGGCACTTGCATTTGCTACATGTCGTTCTCTTCTTGTTGTAAAGGGGTCGATGTAATTGCTGGCCATTGAATGATGATTGATTGTAGGGGTGTTGTAGCATCCACAATTTGTTGATCATCACCCTCCTATACATATTATTGTGCATGAGATGCATTTGATAGTAGATTCTTGTATTCACCACGATCTCCTATCTCTTGCCTATAGAGGATCCACCACATTGGTGATGCATTCACCATCGTTGCTTATAGATAGGGTCATTATAAGAATGAAAAGTCCCCCTACAGTAGCTAGTAGCTTGTAGGAACTCATATGTATTATATATTTGTCGTACATATATGTGCATAACATACTGCAAGTATAGCTATGCATGCAAGGGGGTCAATCACATTCATCATACACCACCCTTTATTACTTATAGTTATCCGATGTATTTGCTTGCAATTTAATACTGATTGTAAGCAAATTATGTCCATCACAATATCTTCTAGCATCGGTTATGAGTAATGATATTATGTGCAATTCTAGTCTTTTTATTGTTGCTTTTAAGGGTCTGCATTAATTATAATTCATTGTCTCAGATTATATACAATGCATGTCCTATATCATGTACGGGTCTAATCATTATATTCAATGTACATTGACCCTTTTCTCTTGTAAGAAATTGTCATACTTGCTCGAAGCTAATTGTCATTGGTGATGCAGGTGTTGGTGCATCCATTCGTGGGTCGTTATTAACTGTTTATTGAGCCATATTCCTTATCAACCATCTCTTCATACGTGTTGATTATCGTCACTTATGAGGGCCTAATGTACTTGTTTACACTTAAGTGACAACAGTTGTGTATGGCTATGATGTTCCGATCCATGAACACACTACTAGATTTATTGCAATCATTTTTTACCCTTCATCATCTGCAAATGGAGTTATATGTTCCTCACAATCCTCCCCCCTCATGCAAATGAACTTTTGCACTCATGCGAGCGACATGTTCATGCTTATAATTATGTGCAAGTGACTGTATTTCTTTATGCATGTTGATTAGTGAACTGTTATGTTCACTTGCATATATTTCTTCTATGATTGTAACTAACATGTTGATTATGAAATGAGTCTCTTGAAGTGTCCCGTACACATTTGTATTTTTCGCACATCATTTGGTGTTTGCTTGCAATGGATTAATGTATTTTCTCAACTTTTAATGATGATTAATCATAAAAGGTGTTGTAGTATTCGTTTTATTATGCTATGATAGCTTGTAGGTGTGTAGGTATCTTGTATGTATAACAGATAACAATTTTTTCCAACAAGTAACAAGTTGCATTAGCCTCTATATTCACCATGGACTTTTGTATTCATTACATGTTAAATCATTTTGTTTGCAGGGGATTGATGTATTTTCTTGATGCTGGGTGATGGTTGACTTTAAGAATGTTATGACATCTGTTGTCCATTTTTTGTTGCCGTTAATGTGTAGACTATTGTGTGCATCCTGGATCTCCAATCATTATCTATAAGATATTCATTAACACATGTCGAGCTTCTTACAGTTGTATTCAAACAACAACATGGGTGTATATATATATTTGCAGAGGACCCTTCATTCTTGTAATATGCCCTTCACTATTTCTTTCACGTAAATCACCATTGCTTTGACGTATCCACATACAGATTGATGTTGGCTGTCGGGAGATTGCACCATCTGTTATACGACTCATACTTTGCTTATGAACATGTCATCATATATTCTTCAGTCTCTTTGATTGCACTCATAGGATAATTATCAGTGTTATTATTTGCAAGCGAATCTATGTATTCATTTGCGTGCCACAACTAGTTATCAGTGGGCTGCATTTATCATTAATTCTTTATGCACATCGATTAGCAGGTTGTACATATGATGGGTCTCATATAGCGGCTTGTAAATGTCTGCATTTACTACAAATCGGGGTCCTGATATATTTGGTTGATATTGCATCATTGTTGATTGTAGGAATGTTATAGTGTTTGTTGTATGTTGCTGATTACCCCCTATAGGTATAATATCTGCATAGGAAAGATCTTCTATCATTGCTTGCAAATGACACCTCACATGAGAATCCATATGCATTGGAGACTTATCATATCTGGAACATGTCTTCTTCGTACATATTAGCTAGTGAATCATCATGTTCATCAGCAACTTACCATAATCATTGTATTTTGACTTCCAGTGTTTGTAGACAACTACTATATTCATCTACGAGCTGGTTTCCATTTATTAGAGGGAAGCCTTATTATTCATTTCATGTTTTTAATGAATATGCCATCCATTATTAAGATGAATTATATGCACTTATGTTATATACTCCCTTTAGATTGATTGTGGCTTGTTACATTAGTTCATAAGCAAGTGTTTAGCAATTTATCATGAGTTTTCTGATTACTCATTGATCTTCACATTATTTGTTGTTTCTAAATGGGATGTAAACTTCTCATCCACCGTGAACCATTGTTTCTAAGCCAGTAGTTACATCTTGAATTTGATTTGTTAATGTTTGTTTGATCAAAGTTGTCATTTGGTTTTGACATTTTCACTTTGATTGTATATTCATCAATTTGAAGTTATGTTCTCTGGATTGTTCATTTGAGTTTAAGTCTCCTGTAATTGTGAGTTCAAATTCAAGTCCCATATTGTCTTATTTATAGTTAAGTTCACTATCAATTTGTTCAAATTTAAGTTTCTTGAAGTCCTTTTCATTAAATTTCAAATCAGGAACTCTATTCAGTTCAAATTTTGGCAGCCTCCTGGTATCTCCCCTATTTAGGAAAAATTTCAAGAGTCTGCCTCCCGCCATGCTAGAAAAAATCCTGTATGATAGGTGTTGGATGACACCGCAGTCGTAAATCTTAATTCACATCACGTTAGAGAAACACATGTATAGTTCTTCGGGTACCTATTTAAAGAAATCATTATTATTAAAGAAATACTAGTAATAACATTAACATTAATACTAATATTAACAACTTATTAATGATAATATCAGTTATAATAAAACCAAACTAATGAGAGAAAAGAGAGATTACTCTGTTTGCTGTGAGGGACATCGGGTGATTGTGGTTGAGTGAGGAAGATTGCAAAGGGAGACAGGCTAGGGCTTTGGTTACAAGTCACGAAAAGGGTCGGCGGGCTTCGATTGGGAATTACAACTTGAGATGTTTGATTGTTGGGCTCGACACATGTAGGAGTGGGGAAGGTCAGTCGGTTCTGGCATAGGGAAGAAGAAAGCGGGTGAGATAGGCGCCGGGCTTGGAGGTTGGTTGGAGTAATTAAACAAGGTTCGTGGGTAGAGGCTTAGATTGAGGCTGATGGCTTTATGGAAGTTTGGGCTTGCAAATGGAAGAGGAGGTCTTTGATAGAAGGAGGAGGTGAGATTATGAGAGCTAGGGTAAGGCTTTGTTCGACTGTAGATGGTTGTGCGGTTCGTGTGATATAGTGGTTGGAGGCGGAGATAGGATGTTAGAGGGAAGTTTCAAACATGGAGGAGATGTGAAATGGGAGCTTCGATCATTGCTTGCGTGCGTGGAAGAGGAAGGAAAACTCAAAGGCTTATTTCCTTCTCATTTTAATGACAGCGAAAAGCGGGCTTAAGGCGAGTTACGCATGTTGGAGACTAAACATGTCAGCACTGTTCACACAAAATGAGCTTTTGACTTTGACAATACTTCGTGCAAGTATATATTATTGTTGCAAGCTAGAATATACGTGGCAATAGAGTTAGAAAGTTTCCGTCTCAACATTATACGGATATCCAACACACAAACATGATAGAAATAAAAACACCAGGATTTTTACATGGAAAATCTTGAAAGGGGAAAAACCATAGGGCCATGCTCAGTTTAAAGAGTTCCACTAGTGTTTGCTTGAGGTACAAGAGGATGACTCGTCCTTAAAAGTTAGGACAATTAGATTACAATAATCCACTCTCAAATTGAAGTTCAGTTACAAGCAAAATTTGAGATTTATTGATGTTGGGTATTCAGGTTGAATCCCAAAGTCACTTGGAGACCAGGCAGAATTCCAACATCACTTGGGTGGAGTTTCGACATCACTGGAAAGTCGGGCAGAACTCCGGCGTCCCATGGAAGTTGGACAGAATTCCAGCGTCCCGTGGAAGTCGGGCAGAATTCTGGCCAGTGGTCGAGGAGGAGTTTCTTCCCTCTTATTCTTCTTCTCTTCTCCTTCTTCTCTTCTTCTTCTTGCTTAGGTCCCTTTTAAAGAAAAATGAGGGGTATATTTATATATTTCTGGAGTGGCATGACCTATAAATAGGTGAGAGATCAGGGGTAAATGGGGAGTGGTTAGATGGAGGGCCAATATTGAATCCCTTGATCATGTACCGTTCGTTAGACATTTGAAGGTCTTAATGATGTCAAAATTTGACGATCTTGGGTTCGTTGGTTTTGTCTCACCGAGCGGCTTGATTTGACTATAAGCACGTCATGTTTGGAAACCATTTTGTAATCCAATTTGTGGTTTGAACCTTCCAACAGCATTTCGGGTCTTTGGTTTGGACTCATTTGGGCTCAAATCGAGTTGAATTTGGTGTCCTTGGGTTCGTATTTTTGAGACGCTCAGTTTGACTATAAGTTTACTGAAATTGAAGTTTAAGTGATCATGGATTTAATTTTTGAAGTTTTCGGCTTGATTTTACCTTGAGATTTGTGCCTGATAAATATAATTTTTTTATGATATATCAGTTGCCCCCTATTTTCAGACGTCGAAGCTCCAAGAGTCCGAAAATATGCATCACAAACTTTGTAGAATTTTTCAAGTGATTTGAAATTCTATCTTGCGTGTGGGAGCCCCAAATAGCTTTAAAAGTGCTGAAATTGAGTCTGTAATATCAAAAAATGGTTCCAGAGACCCTAAAAATTCCTAATTTGGCCTTTTCGGAGCAAAAATTGAACACAAATTCATGTAGGCAGCCAAATCGACCGGCCAGCCGCTATTACTGCTGCCCGCCTGGCTCTACACGCTGCTGGCCCACCTGCGACCCGCTCGGCCTGCCTGCGCTGGCTCGCACGGTGCCCATATCGTTTGGTCGCCGCGCGGTAGTTCACCGCTGGCAGTTTGGAAATCGTCGGCCATTAATATATATATAAAATTAAATTTGAAATTTAAAAATTAAAAAAATTTAAAAAATAAAAAAAAATTTGAAATTTCAGAAAATTCTGAAAACTTTTTTCTCAAAAAAAAAAAAAAACTATAAATACTCCCCTAGGGGTAGGGGGAACTTACACATTCTTCTTTTCTCCTTCTAGCTTTCTGATAGTTGAGATCTTCCGCTGTTTTTAAGTAGGTGGCTTTCCCTACTTAACTCAGCGCCCCTCCTCTTGTACAGAAGTTAGAATTTTCCCCTCTTTCTCCTTCTTTCTCTTCCTTTTTCTTCTTGCTCTAGAAGCTTTCCGCTATCTTTCGTAGGTGACTTTCCCTATTTAAATTTAGCGCTCCTCTTTAGTATAAAAATTGAAATGGGTGATCACACGTCCACAAGAAATCCCCTAGCCAAAGAAGATCGCCCTATTGCCCGATCTGAGGGTTTAAAAAAACTCACAAGGCGGCGAAGACTGATGATGTTATCTCTACCATTAATGGCGATTCTTTCATTGCTTTTAAGAAAAAATTCCTAATGATCTAGCGATGAAGGTGCCGACAAGATCTGATCGTGCCCATTCTCCTCCCCCAGAATATGTGACTGTGTATGAATTTGGTTTGTGAGCGGGGCTACTATTTCCACTATCTCCTGAGTTAGTTGATATTTTGATAATTTGTGGAGTGAGTTTGTCCCAATTTTCTTACAGGGCAATGTCGATCATAATGGGATTGATCGTACTTTTCAGAGATCATGGAGTGGTGCTATCTTCAGAATGCCTTTCTTGGATGGAACGTCTTATTAGTGATACTCAGGGTTGTATCTCTAGATCCAACTGGATGGATATTCATACTCAAGATCCGTCAAAAGATTGGATTAACGACTTCCTTTTTATGCAAAATGACTGGAATCTTCAAGAAAAATGGGGAATGTTGAAGAACTTACCCATTCCCCTATATATTGGAGTAGTAGATTTATCGAAGATACTTAAACTTCCTGATATTGATGTCCTATATTATTGGGTGCATTATTTGAGCAGATATATAAACGAAGAATACTTGTTCAAGGTGAGACTATATACTCAAATAGGGAGATCGCATGCACAAATGCTAAAGAAGTCTGTGAAAGCTCCAAAGGCAATTCCCCAACCTTCAAAAATTAATTCTAAACGACCAACAAGTAAGGGTGATTTGCAGGTATCAAAAAGAAGAAGGCCGATGAAATTTTGGCAGTCACTAGCAAAGGTCCTCATATCTCTCCATTCAAGTCATATATTCCAGAAGATGTTTTGAAACATCAGTCCGTTGGCCTTTGACGGGCTGAGGAATTGGTGAGTTCACCTTTTCTTCTTTCCTTTTATATTTTTTCAAAGAATATGACTCTTACAAAGTTTTATTTTTGTTGCTTCAGTTGGAGCAACACACAGATTTCAAGCTTGAGATGACCAAGACCTTGAATGAATGGAACAACAAATTTGTAAAATGTCAAATATCTTCAGAGAGAATACAAGAAGAAATATGATGGCAAAGTCAAGGAGATGAAGGTGGTGGAGGAGCAGCTAGTAGAGTATAGAGCAGAGATGGCTAGCAGGATAACTTCAGCCTCCTCATAGAATCAACAGATGGATCGTCTATATATAGATTTGGTGAATGCATAGGAGATGATCAACTAGTAGATGAGAGATAAGCAAATCCTTAAAACTGAGAATAAGAAGCTTTAGAGTATGTTATCAGAGAAGGTAGCCCAACAATTGTCGTCTACAATCATAAAAAATTCAAGAAATCTTTTTTCCTTCAAGATAACTATTGAGGATCACATTTAGGAAGCTCGTAATCATATTTATGTTGTGGAGGTAAAGGCTTTATAAGTAGAGTGTATGGAGGAGGGCTTCATCAGAGGTTTTATGAAGGGCGTGCGTGTGTTACAACGCAAGACTAGTGTGGATGTCGAGGGGTTGACACCTAGCTAGGCTTTTGGTGACCCTTCTTCAGACTCTGATGGTGAAGAATTAGAGAGTGAGTTGCAGAAGGCCTTTTCCCTCGAGGAGGAGGATGGTATTGAGGATTGCTCTGATGTTGTTTGTACCACTTTACTTTCTTTCTCGTGATGAGTATATGTGTGTTTGGTATTAATTCTTCTATATGATGTACTCGATGTTCAATAATATATTAAGAAATTATTGATATTTCTCTTTTTTCTTCTTCTCACATGCATATGAAATTGACTTAGTCTTATTTCAACGAGAAATATTTTGGTGGTCTTTTTTTACTTGAGTGAATGCGAGAGATATGCTCATTAAATATCTTAACCTATCTGAGGTTGTTAATCAAAGCATTTGCTTGATGATTTTTATCCTATATGGAAGGGGTCAGATCAAATCCCCCTGAGATTGATCACCCAATGATTGAGATACAATGTAGATTATGTATTTCTCTAATCATGGATAAAAAGTTTGAGGGGTTTTTATCTTTTTATAAGAGAAGTTAGTATCATAACAAAGTGAACATCACATTACTATGTTATATAAGATATTATAATAATTCCCTAGTATAACTCAGGGATACACGGGCTAGAAGAGTTATATCCCAATCAACACATAAGGGATGTATGAAAGGTTGGCATAATAATACTTGACGGATACAAAGCATAATCACTTGGGGTAATACAAGACAAACATAACACATAAAAAACAATATTATCAACACCTTTTAATAATACTTACAAAGGTTACTAACATTCTAAGTTTGGGGGAGCATTTTTCCACTAGCATCCTTCAGTTTAAAGGTTTAAGACTTAACCATAGCTGCCACCAAATAAGGACCCTCCAAGAGGGGAGAGAGCTTGTTACACTGAGGGCCTTTTCTAGTGGCTTCGATGTTATGCAAAACTAAGTCCCCAATAAAGATAGGTTGAGGTTTCACCCTCCGATTGTAGTGACGACTAATTCTTTGGTGGGATGGAGCGGTCCTGAGTGAGGCTTAATCTCTTCCTTCTGGGAGGAGATTCAAATTTATTTTAAGCCTCTCCTCATTGTTACTGAAGTCAAAAGTATGAACTCTATTGCTCGGGACTTCAATGTTAACCGGTATGACTACTTCTATACCAAAATAAAGATTATACGGGATTTCTCCAATAGGAGTTCTGGTAGTGGTCCGATAAGCTCAGAGGACATTTGGGAGTTCTTCGGCCCATTTTCCCCCAACCTTCCATAGGCGTGTCTTCAATCCTTTCAGAATTGTTTGATTTGTAACATCTATTTTCCCATTTGCTTGAGGATGAGCGACAGCTATATCGATGAGCTTAATATAAAAATCTTTATAAAAAGATATAAAGATCTTCCTAGTAAACTGTGTCCCATTATCAATGATAACCCTTGTAGGAATGCCAAAGCGACAGACTATATTCTTTAACAAGAACTGTTTGACATTTGCTTCAGTAATCTTCGTCAAAGGTTCTACCTCCACCCATTTGGTAAAGTAATCTATAGTCATGATAATGAGTTTTCGTTATCCAGTGGTTATAGGGAAGTGTCCCATTATATCAATTTTCCATTGAGTGAAAGGTCAGGGGCTCTGAAGTGATATAAGCTCTAGAGTGGGGGTATGGGTGAGATTGGAATGTAATTGGCAGTTTTTATACTTTTGAGTAAACTCAACTGTGTCCTATTTTATTATAGGCCAATAAAATTCTTGTCTCATAATCTTATAAGTCAATTTTCTTCCTCCCAGATGTTCTCAACATACTCCTGAATGAACTTTTTGAAGTGCGTAATCAGCTTTTAAATGTGGGAGACACTTGAGATATGGTCCGGTGAAGGCGCATTCATACAACTCATCACCAATAATGGTGAAAGTTTCTGCTTGCCTCCGAAGTCGTGTTGTAGCCATGAGTTCTTTAGGTGGTACCCCATTCGGTAATAAAGATAAGATGGGATCAATCCACACTGCCTCTCTTGGTTCATCGATTGATTGGATAACACACAGACCTTAGATACTTGGAAAGTGGATCTTCTCGATACACTTTCATTTATAAATATCTCCATTCATTGATGTAACAAGTTTATAAAGAGCATCTTCTCATACATTTTGCTCTCAGAGAATATGGATAATCTAATGCTCTCTTATGTAGGTTAAGAGTAGATTCAAATGTTGTAATATTGAGCTAGTGGTGGATTATGGATATCAAACTCCCCCTCCACCTGAGAGATGACTAATTGTGAATCATAATGGACTACTAGATTCTGCACCTCATAATTAATTGCTAGTCTTAATCCAACAATAAGGGCCTCGTACTCCGCTATGTTGTTTGTTGCCAGAAACTTAAGTCAGAGCTCATACTCAAGGGTAACTTTATGCAGAGAGATTAACAAAATTCCAACCCTGTGCCGGAACTTCCAGAAGCTCCATCGACATACAACGTGCAATATGGAGGAGAAGGAGAAGCTCTTTGTTGAATATCAGATACTGGGATGGTGCATTCAACTACAAAATTTATAAGTTCTTGAGATTTAATATCGGGTCTAGGCAAGTAGTGGATGTCGAATTCTCACAGCTCTATAGACTACTTAACGAGCCTACCCAATGATTATGGGTTTTGCAGGATACTTTTTAGTGGCAAATTTATATAAATTCCAATTGTGTGGGCTTGAAAGTAAGGACATAGTTTTCTGACGAAATAAACTAACACCAATGTTGTCTTATTTATTAGAGGATAACGTCCCTCTATTTCAGATAAAATTTTACTGACATAATAGATGAGGTGTTGTACAACATTTTCTTCTTGTACCAAGAATGAACTGATAGCCTGGGTAGAAACAGCTAAGTATAAATACAACTTTTCTCTTAGTGTTGGTTTAGAAAGTAATGGCGGGGATGCCAAATACTTTTGTAGCTATTCAAAGGCTTTTTGGCATTCATCGATCTATTGGAATCCAGAGCTATGCACCTCTAGGTATCCTGAAGAAGGGCAGATATTTGTCTCCTGAACGTGTCAGGAAATGAGATAGCACTGCAATTCTTCCATTTAGCCTTTAGATCTCCTTGATATTCTTTGGTGGCACCTTATCTCTTAGTGCCTTAATTTTCTCGGGATTAGCTTCAATCCCTCGATGGGTTATCATAAACTCCAAAAACTTTCTAGAAGTGACTCCAAAAGCATATTTAGTGAGGTTGAGTCGCATAATATAACATCGTAATAAGTGGAAGCATTGTTCCAAGTCTGAAATATGTTGAGATTTTTTAAAACTTTTTACCAACATATCATCAACGTACACCTCCATTGTACGCTCAATAAGGTCTTTAAAAATCTTATTCATGAGGTGATGATATGTGGCTCCAATATTTTTGAGCCCGAAGGGCAACACTGTTGAAATTTGTTCACTATGAATTAGGTTGTTAAACCTAAGCTTATGTCCCAAGGCTATCCAAGAGGGGGGGGGGGGGAATTGGTATTTTAAAAAAAATGAGAGAACCCTTCGTCTGTTCACACTCTCCAAGTGTCGGCAGAGAACCGAATCTCCTTGATAGATCTTCTCACAAGAATTCTAGAAGGAAGAAAGAAAAGAGTGAAGTAATCCCAAATCACAAGTAGAGATTCTTACCTTTGAACACCAAGAGAAGCCTTCACGCTCAAGTGGTAGAAATCCTCCTTTGAATGCTCTCTCTCACTTTCTCCTTGACTCTTCTTTCAATAGGCACGAAGATCAAATGGCAAAAAGATTGAGTGGCAGTAAAAATTGGACCTGATATAGGAGAGACAAGAAAAACCGTCCAAAACTGTAAAATATTCAAGTTAACACGAAATGTATCGTCCCGTACGATCGAGGATCGTCCTGGACGATTTTACTTAAAGTGTCGGAAACGATCCTTATGTATATTGGTACGAACTATGTTCGTACACGATCATCGTCCCGTACAAACTAGGTTCGTCCGGTACGATCAGTTATACCATAGGTCAGATCTCAAATAACTGCATGGACATAACCAACTTTAGTAAGTTGGTTCACACCGTCCTGGGATGAACAGGACTTCGTCCGGATGAAATTTTTACAGAGAACAACTCGTCCTAGCACGATAATGAACTTCGTCTGAATGAAATTTTTACAAAGAAGAATTCGTCCTGGGACGATTTGAATTTTGTCTGGACGACATTTTTACAGAGCCCAAGTCATCTTGGTACGATTATAGATTTCTTCTGAACGAAATTTTTACATAGAAGAATTCGTCCTGGGACGATTTGGATTTCGTCTGGACGACATTTTTATAGAGCCCAAGTCGTCCTGGCATGATTATAGATTTCAACTGAATGAAATTTTTACAGAGCCTAACTCGTCATAGGATGAAATTAATTTCATCTTGGACGATCAGGACTTAGAAAAATTTTCTCCAAATCCTATTCGCTCCATTGCTCCTACGACGAGATAACTGACCTGATCGTCCCGTACAAACTAGGTTCGTCCCGTACAATCAGTACAAATTTTGTAAGATCTCCTTAAGTATGTTGTGTGTTTTTATTCACTCAATTACAATTACTTCCTCTCAATTCAAAGAATAATTTAAAGCTTCAATTTGCAAAGGATTATATGCTAAATTTGATTTGAAGTCTTCATAGTTTGGAGTTTAATTTTTCTGAAATGTTAGTACACACAATAGCAAAAACAAATCTTCCAAAAAAGTGTTAGGAGATAATTACACATAAAATAATAATATTTGAAATCATCAAAACTATATAAGGTTCAAGAATGTAACATATGCAAATAGCAACTCTCTTAACAATCTCCCCCTTTTTGATAATGGCAAAACAATTATTGTTTGTAGGATTTCAAGTTTTAAGAATCTCCTAAACTCCCTCCTGAATTGATGAATGCATGAAAATAAAGAGGCATTGATTCAAAAATTATTTTTATTTGTTTTTTTTTTAAATTTATACAAAACAAAATAATAATATAATCACAAAAACAAAATAAACACAAATACTAACACAAGATACAAGACTCAGAAGACACAAGATAAAACACAAGATACACAATACACAACACAAGATACAAGACACAAGACACAATTCAACAAATAATTTCTCCCCCTTTTTGACAACAGCAAAAAGTGAAGAAAAATAACTTGAAATGAAAGCAGAGATATGAAAATCAGTTGATAATGTAATCTTAACAGTGAATGAAATAAATTATGCAAATAAAATTAAAACACTAGGCAAATCATAGAAATTTATATAATTTAAGAAGGGATATAACATAGATAATAAAAAAAATTATCAAAGACATGAGTCAGTTTAGACACTAAGATATAGAATATCATTGCAATAAGGATGAATGAAAAATTGTATATTTCAAATTTCAATATCAATTATAAATGAACATAAGATCAATTTGAATTAAGAGATTAAAAGAGTTTGGAAAGAAATTACTACTACATGTGGCGCTTTGCACATCTTTTCATAGTTGTGGCACATTTTTGTGCATCATTTTTATTTTGGGCTTATTTTGTGCCTCTTTTTCACATTGCGAACCTTTGCGCATTTTTTTATTGTACTTTTACACAATTTGTAAGAGTAATTTTATTCTATTAAAATACAATAATCTAAAATTTCAAATCTTTCTAAGTGCATACATAATGATTGATAAGTGAAATATAAAATAAGAAAACATCGTAGTTGCAATAATAATATTAACAATAATATAGTCTAAAGAAGAGACATGAAATTGATA
The DNA here is from genome assembly GCF_001605985.2 of Dendrobium catenatum. Classification (NCBI taxonomy): domain Eukaryota; kingdom Viridiplantae; phylum Streptophyta; class Magnoliopsida; order Asparagales; family Orchidaceae; genus Dendrobium; species Dendrobium catenatum. The sequence goes on from NW_021318735.1 coordinate 2,417,538, forward strand.
AACCTAATAATATCAAGTTATAAACAAAACTTAAACTTAGAATAATTAGATTTTCTAATGAATTTAATTTTTCTTGCAATTTAGGTTATAGCACGATTAAGATTAAAAATCTGATAATTTACATAAAGTCTAACAAACATTTCAAAAGTAAATTCAAATCAAAACACAAGAACTTATATTGATATCATTTTAAATATTATAAGGATTCATTCAAGATATCAATACAATAAATAAAATAAAGAAGAAATACATCAAACTATAAAATAACAACTAACACATAAATCATAACAACACAAACACAAAACATAAAGTACAACAATCTCTCGTACGGTCCCTGATCTCGAGGAGAAGGAGAAGCACCACCAAAGAGGTTAAAATATGTACTCATCATAAGTACATTGGTACTAATATCATTCATTTGCTCCCTCATATAGCCCATGTCATGTTGATATTGAGCAGCCTGCTGCTGTAAATGAGTCTCAATTTGATTAAGGAGATGATCAAAATGAGTCTCTCACTGATCAAATCTTTGAATCAAATTCTGATAATTTGGTTCATTTGCAGGAGCAGGTACACCTTCAGGCTCTTCTTTTGTATCACTGATGACATGTGCTTTTCCTGATTCCTCCTTGAAGATCGCTCTAAATGATCCGTCATTGTAATAGAGCGGTTCTTCATATTCTTAATCAGGATGAACCAAGTTATACTTCTTTTGTAGAATATAAGAAACTAAGTGTCCTAAATCAATATTCCTCTTTCTTTTCTATTATGCATGGCCAATTTTAGAAAGCCCATAAAGGTAGTCAAGAATAAGTTGGGTTTCATCTATAGGCTCATTTGTCATGATTAGAAAGTCACCATAGAGTGAAGGGGGTAATATTGACTCTTTCACCAGCTTTTGGAATGATTGAAGTTCTAAGAACATGCTGGATGATGTGAGCATTATGGACAAGACCGGATACCCTAGCCACATGCTTAGTTAAACCATTTCCTCTAATCACCCTATTAATTTCATACCATTTATATGTATCATTGGTGATTAAGATATGGGCTATACTCCCCTCAGTCCTTAAATGTAGAAAAGCTCCTAAGTCGTGTTTAGTGATTTCAACTTTTTGTTTGAAAACAAAGGAGCGAATCACAGAGTGGTCAGAATTGAAGGACATATTGGCTAGAAAATAGTGGAATGTTTCTTTGTTATAGAGGTGGACCAAAGTAAGGATAAAGTGAAAATGAGTTGAAGCAAATAAATGCATTACCTTAAAGGTAATATCTTCTTGAATTAAAATTCGAGGAGTGATTTTGGCAGAAGCAAATCTAGGAAAAGAATCCTCATTTGCTTTGGACAGAAAGTTTTCGGACGAATTCCTATATGGCTTCTTCACTAAGACCTTTTGACGTTTACTTGAACTGGCCATTTGAAAATGATCTAGAATAAGAAAGGAGTTGAAAGTGATGTTTAGCGTGTGACTATTGAGTTAAAAAGCCCTCCTATATATTGAAAACAACATGTTCTTACAAGACAAAAAATTTTCGTCCTGTATGAAATTCTCGATCGTCCCGTACGAAAATATTTCGTACAGACGATCCAATACGACCAGAATGAAATGTCTTTTTGTAATCAATGCGACTTATGAAGCGTCCTTTCATACAGACTTTTGACCAGTTTGATCGTACAGACGAACACGTGTTCGTCCCAGGACGATCAGAACTTATATCATTTTAATGACAATTGAAACCGTCCCCTACATCGAACCGACATGTGTTCGTCCAAACGAACCAAAGGTTCGTACAGACGAAGTTCATATTAAAAACTGCCTTATCCGTTCAACTGTTCCATTCATTCGTCCCGTCGTTTGAAAAATATTTCGTCCCGGACGATCGTGACGATCGTACAGACGAAGTATATTAAAAAAAATAGCACTCAAATGATTTAAAATTTGATAGCTTGTTACACTACACAAATCATCCCGTACGAAAAAAAATTGTCCCGGACGATGATGACAAAAAAAAAATTCACTCAAACAAAAAAACTACAATTCAAAAATAAAACAAAATAAAATAAATACCAAAAACAACGAAGAAGCACATACTCTAAAAGGAAAAATCACACAAACAAAATCATAAACACATACAAAACATTTAATTAATAAATAAACATCAATGTTGCAAGAACATTTTTATTTAAATATTTAAACAATCACACCAAGCCTTATTCCTAATGCACTAAAAATATCAAAGGCTAAAGGTTTTGTAAAAATATTTGCAAGTTGATTTTCAGTTGTAACATGAATGAGTTCAATTTCTCCCTTGGGTAGATGATTCGTTATGAAATGATG
>NW_021318735.1:2422765-2433835 GCF_001605985.2 Dendrobium catenatum
TTTAAGCCTTCAACCAATAATACATTGTATATGAAAAATTCTTTAAATTTCCAATCATACCTGTCCCAACCACCTTCCTTGTGGTATTATCTCCAAGTATAATATTGCCTCCACTCCTGGCTTCCAACGTTATGAATTGAGCAGTATCTCCAGTCATGTGCTTTGAACATCCGCTGTCTAGGTACCATATGCTCTCATGAGATCTTGTGTGAGAGCGACCCTACAAAATTATCAAACGTTAGACCTGGGAACCCAAACAAGTTTGGGTTCACCTTTTAGCAATTTATAATCATATGCATGTATTATATGTCTAGGTTTATGCATCTTAGGTCTCCACACCAAATTAGTTTTTATCTTCAAAGTACAGGTGTGATCTATATGTCCAAACAATCCACAATTATTACATTTTACTTTATGAAATAGATTCCTAAGTCTTCTAACATTCATCTATCTTTTCAGGGATTGCATAAATTTAGGATACATAATAGGATTAGTAAAATCTTCAAGTTTAGGAGGTATCCTATTATCCTCGAGAGCTTTTATTGTTAATTTGTAAAATGAATTCATATCTTCCAAAATTCAATTTGTATAATTGGTTCTATAAAATTTGCTCTCAAATTCATCCTTATAATTCTTAAAATCTTTCTCGAGTTATGCATAGGATGATTTTAATTTTTAAGCTCTTCCAATTCTAGACTTAGACTAGCATTCATTTTCTTCATTTTTTATATGCATCATGCATGTGTTCAGAAACTTCAAATAATTCATCATAAGTTAAGTCACATACCTCTTCTTGATCTGAGTGATCAAGACTATTAGCCATTAAGTACAAATTAGTGACTTCCTCTTCTTTTTCAGTCTCTGATGAATCTAAAGCTGAGTCCGCCCAGAAAGCTTTTTGAAACTTCTTTCTGCCCTTCTTTACAGTAGGTTTCTCCTCTACCTATTCCTTGTTAGGATTGGCTTTGAGTTTAGGGCAATCCGTCTTTATATGTCCAGGTTTCTCCTCTACCTATATATTAAAAATTGATTATGAAAAGTATGATGCCCTTGAAAGTTTGTTAGGGATGTTAGGCCCTTATGAACTAGCCAAAGGCTAACCAAGAGTTGGGTGAATTGGTATTTTAAAAAATCTTTTAACCAAAACACAACAAAGCTCAAACCAAAAACACCACAGAAAATAAGTGCAAAAATATTAAATGCGGAAGCAGTAAAAAAAACACAAGGATTTATAGTGGTTCGGTCAACTCGACCTATGTCCACTCCCCAAAGGCGCCCTCCGAGTATGGCACTACCAAAGTGACTCTCCTTTTGCTCCCACAACAAGGCGGAGAAGCCCTTACAAAAACCTCCTTTTTGCCACCCCCGACAAGGCAGAGAACCCAACTCCTTTTGCTTCCTCCTAAAGCAGGCAGAGAACCTTGATCGATCGCTAAAGCTTACCTCTTCCAACCCTTCCAAGGATAAGAGACTCTAGTGGAAAAAGAAGTGGAACAATGCTTGGAGCAACCCTTGTGAATCTCCCTCATAAGCTCCCCCTCACAAGATCCTCTCTCACCCCCCCTCTCTCTCTCTCTCCTCTAGGCTTTCTCAGGCCAAGACAACAATAAAAGATTGTTCAAAATGTTGACCAGTAGCTCTTAAATAGAAGAGCTTCAAAATAGCTCATTAATTGCAAGTAGCTTATATCGTCCTGTATGGTCAGTGCAATTTAAGCCTAATTAGTCGGGACGATCTGGGACGAACAGAAGAAAAATGTTCATATCATCCAGGCCGATACAATATCGTCCTGTACGATTAGTTCAAATCAAAGATTATCGGCCAAAAAATCGCTCTGAAAAGAGTTCGGGACGATTACAAAATAGCTTGATCATCCGGGCCGATCTCACGATCATCGCGGACGATTAGTTCAAATCAGAGAAAAATTGTCCAGAACATCGCCTGAAATTTGAGCTAGCCGATGTTGATTGTCCAGGAGAAACTAAGATTTTTTGAACTAATCATCCCGGCCGATCTTGATATCGTCCAGGATGATGTGATCGTATCAATCATCCTTAATCGCTTTCCTTGATTGCCGGATTAATTTAGGCATAATTATGTTATATCGTCCAGGCCGATATATGATCATCCTAGACGATTACCAAAAATACTGAATGGCTAAATATATCATGGTGGCTGATTCTTTCTATTTTGATCCTATCGTCCTGGCCGATACAAGTATCGTCCAGGCCGATCGGCTAATGACGGCTGCCTTAATCATGATGCCTTGATTAGGGTTTCTATTTTGAACCCGATCATCCAAGATGATATAAATATCGTCCGAGATGATGTGAGTAAAATTAAAAATTCTAAATCAGATAAAAAAATTACTCAAGTGTGTGTAGGGTTTTGTTAGTATCAGACACTTCAAAGGTTACAATTGACTCAAGAAAGGAAAAAAGAAATTTACAGATTGAATCAGACCTAGTCTACCCAAACTTGAGCTAGTTTCGATTGCCGTCTGATCTTGTGGCCCTGAAATGTCAGTAGAAAAGGCAGTCGTAGAGAAATAAGAGTGTTTGCTAACATCAAAATCATAATCCATGAAAAATATATTTGCAATAATCTCTCCCTTTTTTATGATGGAAAACACCTCGACGATTAATCCTAAAATAGCAGTGCAAAACATAGAAAGCTTTCAAATTTAAAACTTATACAAACACAAAAATACTACTCCCCCTTTTGGCATCTCAAAAAGGAAGAGGAAACTAAAAAACAAAGTAAGCAAACCTTAATATTTTTTTTTTATAAACCAAAGCATGAACATGATATAGTCTTCCATGTGATTGATTTTAAAAATTTATAAGTTAATGAGTTAACAACATTAAAAATCCAAAAAACGGCAGAATATCCGATCATGTTAACCCTAAGCTCGAACTTTTTTCAGGGCAAAATTGTCATTTGAAATTAACAACCTAACTCAAAAAATCAATTGGATATGAAAAAGAGATCTGTTTCACCCTTGGTTTCAGAAAAAAAAAAATCTTATAGAATAATGTATCAAAGTAATTTTGTCACAATCGCAAAAAGTCGAAATTAAGCCTTTGATTTTATCAAGTGATGCATGAAAACTTCTAAGTTTTAAAAGTTTTGAAAAGAGAGGAGAGCATGCTTTTGGTGGGCTCATTTTATATTTCATGTCAATTTCAATGGCGCTTTGTGCATCTTTTGATTTTTGATAGACTTTGTGTATTTTTTTTTCAATTTGACGTCATTGTGCATCTTTTGTTTTTGGCATCATTGGCCAAATTTTTTTTTTTACAAGCTACATTCTCTTTCAAAAACTCTTAAAAAATCTTAGTTGTGTGTATATCTTCTAGATATTAGAGAAGAAAAACTCACTCTCTAATATAGGAAAGAACAATCCATAAAATAGAATCAATAATCGTATGAAGAAATGCAATGATATGGTAACAAGAAATTTTGATGTGACATAAAGACTTTGATCATTATAAATACAAGATAGATTTGTTGTAGCAAGTTAGAAAAGATCTTAATTGCATAATCAATTTGTTAATTTGAGATAGACTATTGATTAGAAAAGAAAATTGTACCACTAAAATAGGTTAGAAAAAGAGACACAATCAACAGTATATTTTTACCCTTTAATGGATTAAGAGATGTAAAACATTGACTACAAATTTTCAAAAGCAAGAACAAGGCATACAATATCAGTTCAGCGATGATTTTAATAAAATATAAGAAAACAAAAAATAAATCACAAAAAGTAAAACAACAAACAAAAAACCTAACAACAAAACATAAAGTATTAAAAGAAGAAAAGAAAAAGAAAGAACAAAAAGAAAAGAAAATAAAAAATCAAGTTCATGCATTTATGTCAATCACACCCAATATTGTCCTTAAAGAGCTGAAAGTGTCGAAGGCTAGTGGTTTAGTAAAGATGTCAGCCAGTTGATTCTCAGTTATCACATTGTGTAACTCAATGTCTCCCTTAGTCACATGGTCTCTAATAAAGTGATGCCTAATGTTAATGTGCTTAGTCCTTGAATGTTGGATAGGATTCTTAGAAATATAGATGGCACTAATGTTGTCATAAAAAATTGAGATGGTTCTTACCAGTAATCCTAAATCCAGTACCTGCTATTTTAACCAAAGTTTGGGCCACACAACTTCCTAAAGCAATGTACTCAGCTTCAGTAGTGGAAAGTGCAACAGAGTTTTATTTTCTACTAGACCATGAGACCAAAGATTATCATATGAATTGGCAAGTTCCATAAGTGATTTTTCTCTCCACCTTACATCCTGCAAAATCAGAGTCAGAAAATCCAATAATCTCAAAAGAAGTGTTGTGCCTAGGGTACCAAATTCCTAAGTTTTGGGTCCCTAAAAGATATCTAAGAATTCTCTTAACTGCAGTTAGGTGGGATTCCTTAGGGTCAGCTTAAAATCTAGCATAATGACAAATGCTAAACATTATATCAGATCGGCAGGCAGTCAAGTAAAGTAAAGATCCAATCATGCCTCTGTACTTTTTCTGATCAACATACTTACCACTTGGGTCCTTATCCAACGGAATAGTGGAGGTCATGGGAGTATTAATTGGCTTGGCTTTATCCATCTCATACTTCTTCAAAATGTCCTTTATGTATTTTTGATTGATTTAGAAAGGTCTCATCATCTAATTATCTTATGCTAAACCCTAAAAAGTAAGACAACTCTCCCATCATACTCATCTCAAACTCTCTACTCATTATTTTAGAAAACTCATCACATAGGTTCTCATCAAAATATCCAAAAAGTATGTCATCCACATAAATCTGAACAATGAGCAAATCATCTCCAACTTTTCTCAGAAAAAGGGTGGTGTCTATGCTACCCTTAACAAACTCCCTTTCTAGTAAGAATGTGCTAAGCCTCTCATACCAAGCTCTTGGTGCATGCTTTAAATCATATAAGGCCTTTTTTAATTTAAAAATATGATTTGAAAAGTGGGAACTCTCAAGACCTGGGGGTTGTTCTACAAACACATCCTCTTTTATTTTCCCATTTAAAAAGACACTCTTAACATCCATTTGAAAAAGCTTAAATCTTTTATAACATGCAAAGGCTAATAGCACTCTAATGACTTTCAATCTAGCTATACGGGAAAAAGTCTCCTCAAAATCTATCCCTTCTATTTGGTTATACCCCTTAGCCACTAATCCTGCTTATTCCTTACCGCCACTCTAGAATCATTCACCTTGTTCTTAAAGACCCACTTGGTTCCAACTACACTTTGTTCCTTAGGTCTTTCTACAAACTCTCAAACAAATTGGTTTTCAACTCCTCCTGCATGGCTAAAATTCAAAACTCATCAGAAAGGGCTTCATTTATGTTGGTGGGTTTAGTCATTGAGATAAAGGCAAAGTGGTTCACCTCCTTCCTAAGTCCATGTCTAGTCCTAACTCCATTAGAAGGGTCTCCTAAGATCAAATATTTAGGGTGACTTATAGAGTATCTCCAATCTCTAGACAAGGTGTGTGAAGGTCCAACACTTTCCTCCAGATATATATTTTCTACTCCTTGGGCTCCTTCAGTGTTTTGGTGTTCTACTCCCTTCTCCAAATTTTTTACTCCGGTGGTAATCTCTCCAACTTCATCATCATCCTCAACTTCAGGCTTTCTAGGATCAGACTCATCAAACACTACATGTGTAGTCTCTTCCACCATCAAAGTCCTCTTATTAAACATCCTAAAAGACTTCCCAACACTAGAATATCCCAAGAACACTCCTTCATCAGATTTTGGATTAAATTTTTCTAAGTGAGACTTATCATTGTTGTGAATGAAAACCTTACAACCAAAGATATGAAGGTGGGAAAGATTGGGTGTCCTACCCTTAAGGATCTCATAGGGTGTCTTATCTAGTTTGGCTTTAACATTCACCATATTCAACACATAACAAGCTATGTTAACCGCTTCAACGCAAAAGTATTTTGGAAGTGAATACTCAGCAAACATGGCTCTAGTGGCTTCCACTAAGGTTCAGTTCTTCCTTTCAGCTATCCCGTTCTACTGAGGGGTCCTAGGAGCTGAGAAGTTGTGCCTAATCCCCTTGTCCTCACAAAAATCTCTAAATCTTTCATTTTCAAACTCTCCCCCATGGTCACTATGGATGGTCAAGATCTCACAACCTAGCTTTTTTTTTTTAATCCAAGTAAAAAATATTCTAAACTCCTCAAAAGACTCATTTTTGTGTGACATAAATCTAGTCTAAGTGAATCTCGAGTAGTCATCGATAATTACAAAACCATAGACTTTCACTCCCAAGCTGGCAGTGCTAATGGGTCCAAATAAATTCATGTGAAGGACTTATAAAGGTCTAGATGTGCTAATGTCCTTAATGGGGTGAAAAGTGGAGTGGACTTTCTTTCCTAATTGGCAGGCATCACAAAGATGGTCTTTAGAAAACTTAAGTTTGGGGACACCTTTAACTAGGTCTTTTTGGGTCACTTTCTTAAGAGTTTTCATACTACCATCACATAATCTCCTATGCCACAACCAAGATTCATCAACATCAATTTTTAAGCAAAAATATGCAACACATTCAATGTTATTTAAATCAAGCATGTACACGTTGTTGATCCGCTTTTCTTGCAAAATAGTGTTTTTATTTAAACTTATAATGCATGAATTTGCAAAAAAAAAATATATGATGAAGCCCTTGTCGCAAAGCTGGCTGATACTGAACAGGTTGTGTTTTAATCCATTTACAAGCAAAATATTTGCAATCATAAGGTTCTTGGAATTACCAATTATACCTGTGCCTACCACCTTCCTGGTGGTGTTTTCTCCAAGAGTAAGCTTACCTCATGTCCTGGTCTCCAGCAAAATGAATTGATTGGCATCACCTGTCATATGTCGAGAGCATTCGCTGTCCAAGTACCACATACTATCACGAGGCCTTTTGTGAGAGTTCGCCTACAAAATCATCAAATGTCAGATTTAGGAACCCAAACAGGTTTGGGTCTCTTTTTATGAAATGTAGAATACAATGCATGTGTGTTATGCTCTGAATCATATAATTTCGGTCTCCACGCCCAATGTGTACTATAGTGAACAGTGCAAGTGTGTGAGATGTGTCCTAGCATGCCACATGAGAAACATCTAACACCAGGAAAAGGATTTCTTAAATGGTTTGGTTTATACTGTCTCATTCTAGGTTTTGGATTTTGATCAAGTGTAGGTGTCATCCAATTTTTTTTAAGTGTATCCAATTCATTTTTAATCCTCAAGTTAGTACCTTTTAAAGCATCATTATCAATCTAAAATTTTGCTCTATCTGTTTAGATTTCTTAAAATCATATTCAAGTGAGGTGTGTGAAGCTTTTAATGAATCATGCTCATCAATCAATTCCAAATGCTTTTTATTTAACTCATCAAATTTATCAAGTAGAGCCATGTGATTTGAATCAATTGTTGAATGATCTTTGATCAAAATTTCATGCTCTTTTTGTAAATTCTAAAGCTCCAATTTCAAATTAGCATGAGTTTTCTTAATTTTTTTGTATAATGCATGAATTTTTTCACAAATTTTAAACAATTGATCATATGTTGGTTTACATACATCTTCTTCATCACTTTGATCAAGATGATCTTCTCCCATTAAGCACAAGTTTGTTATTTCATCTTCAGGTTCAGTCTCAAATGAATCTGATGCAGATTTCACCTAGAACACCTTTTGAACTCGCTTTTTATCCTTCCTGAACTTAGGTTTCTCCTCACTCCTTTATTTGCTTGAGTGATCCTGAAGTGTAAGACAATTCATCTCTGACATGTCAAGGCTTCCTGCATTCAAAACAAACAACATCAGAATATCCTTTAGAATATTTGTTATCCTTACATTTTCTTCAATTTTGATGATGCTTGTGACTCTTCTTTAGAAAGCTTTTGAATTGTCTTGTGATTAAGGCAATGTCAGCTTTCAGACCCGGAAGAATCAGAGTCTGTTTTGTTGGCCTTCAATGTCATAGTTTTCTCCTTCTTTTTCTCACTTGCATCAAGATTTCTTTGATTCAACCCTTGCTCGAAAGCAATGAGTGAGCCAAGTAAGTTATCAATCGAATAGGTATTCAAATCTTTAGATTCAGTGATTGTAGTGATTTTAGCATCAAAAGAGGAAGACAAGCATATCAAAATTTTGTTCACTTTTTCATAGTTTGAAAGTTCTTTTCCTAAGGCATGCAAAGAAGTTACAATTTGAGTAAACATTGTATACATATCAGAAATTGATTCAGAATGTTTCATACGAAAAAGTTCGTAACCATGTAAGAGAATATTCAAACGAGATTGCTTAACTTCATTGGTTCCTTCATACGTAATGCGCAATCTATCCCAAATCTCTTTACCAGTAGAGCAAGTAGAAACACGTATGTAATCTTCAGATTTTTCACAGAAAAAATAGTTCAAACACTTCGTATTAAGTTGAGCTAAATCTCTTTCATCAAAAGTCCATTCAGTAAAAAGCACTTCAGTTTTAATTACATTACGTTCACGAGAAGGTGGAGAATATCCTTCTTTAATAAGCATCCACATGCGATAATCAGTTGACTGTAAAAAAGTAGACATGTGAGTTTTTCAAAAATCAAAAGGTAGATTGTCAAACAAAGGTGGTCGAGTAATAGAATATCCTTCCGTTGTATTACGATTTCCAAAGTTAGCCATGGATCAAAGTTCAAAAAGTTTTCAAACTCAGTTTTTATGAATCCCGCTCTGATAACACTTGAAAGTTCGTTAGAGATGTTAGACCCTTATGAACAAGCCCAAGGCTAACCAAGAGGGGGGGTGAATTGGTATTTTAAAAAATCTTTTAATCAAAGCACAACAAAGCTCAAACCAAAAACACCACATAAAACAAGTGCGAAAAAATTAAATGTGAAAGTAGTAAAAAGAATACAAGGGTTTATAGTGGTTTGGCCAACTCGACCTACGTCCACTCCCCGGAGGCGCCCTCCCAGTATTGCACTACCAAAGTGACTCTCCTTTTGCTCCCACAGCAAGGCGGAGAAGCCCTTACAAAATCCTCCTTTTTGCCACCCCCGACAAGGCAGAGAACCCAACTCTTTTTTCTTCCTCCTGAAGTAGGCAGAGAACCTTGATCAATAGCTGAAGCTTATCTCTCCCAACCTTTCCAAGGATAAGAGGCTCTAGTGGAAGAAAAAGTGGAACAATGTTTGGAGCAACCCTTGTGAATCTCCCTCACAAGCTCCCCCTCACAAGATCCTCTCTCTCTCTCTCTCTCTCTCTCTCTCTCTCTCTCTCTCCTCTAGGCTTTCTCAGGTCAAGATAGCAGCAAAAGATTGTTCAAAATGTTGAACAATAGCTCTTAAATACAAGAGCTTCAAAATAGCTCATTAATTGCAAGTTGCCGACCTTATCATCCAGGACGATAGGTATATCATCATGTACGATCAGTGCAATTTAAGCCTAATTAGTCGGGACGATCTAGGACAAATAGAAGAAAAATGTTCATATCGTCCAGGCCGATACAATATCATCCTGTACGATTAGTTCAAATCACAGATTATCAGCCAAATAATCGCTTTGAAAAAGAGTTCGGGACGATTCCAAAATTGCTTGATCGTCCGGGCTGACCTCCCGATCATCCCGGATGATTAGTTTAAATCAGAGAAAAATCATCTAGAACATCGCCCAGAATTTGAGCTGGCCGATGTTAATCATCCAGGAGCAACTAAGGTTTTTTGAACAAATCTGTCACAACCCGACCCGATCCGGGACGGATCCCGCTCGCACCGGGTCGCGACCGGAACGAACTGACTGACCTACTGACCAGGATCTAGTTATGGAATTTGGTTCGGAACTGAATTTTCCAAATAGTTCAACTCAAACAGACACACAGACACAGAGCTACTATGAATCATCAAATGCAGCGGAACAAAACATCTATATTTTTCTTTTCCTCAAAACAATCATCTATCAATACAGTACATGGCTTTTAGACAGAAAGGAAAGACAGAACAGAAAAGCCATGACTGTATAAAAATCAAAAGTACAAAACAATACCTACGGATCAGACTCTGAAATCTATTCCTGGACTTCCTTCGCTTTCCCAGAACCTAAAAACCACCAGAAAATAAGAGTGAGCTCAACAGCTCAGCAAAGCGACAAACCTCCAATCAAAGTTCTCAGAATCCAAAACCAAACACATCAGACAGCAATCCGTACAGAAATCAGAACAGAATCAGACAGATATCAACTCGGACAGATCAGAACAGAACGGATCAAATCAGAACAGATACGGACAGATCAAATCAAACAGAACTGTATGGAAACAGAAGTCGTATCAAATCAGAAACAGAATAGATCAGACATATCAAATCAACAGAATCAGAATCGTACAGAAATCCGAATTCAAATCATATCGGAACAGAACAGAATCGTGTCAGAATCGTATCAGAATCATATCATACAAATCAGATCAAATCATATATATTAATTTAGCACATAACAAATAACATAACGGATTCCCTGATACTGACAGAATCTCAACGGATTCTGGCCCCTTATGCCTCCCTTCCCAGACACCGACAGAATCTCTCGGATTCTGGCCCCTTATGCCTCCCTTTGTGCTCACGGCACCAGAACAGATGTGCTTATAGCACCAGAACAGAATTCATCAGATCCGGATTAGAACAGATATCAGATTTCAGATTTGAGCTCATTTCAGATTTCCCAGACACTGACTGAATCGCTTAGGATCCAGGCCCCTTATAACTCCCTTTTTATAGCATATACAGATAGCATATCAATTCAGAAGAAATCCGAACAAATCAGAAATCAGACAAAAATCGGGCAGCACAACGGCAGTATACGGAATTTACACAATTTTTCCTGAAAATCACAATATACCAAATTTGCACAGAATGTCGATAACAACATTTCAGAACATTTATTCTGCTGCACAGACAATTTTCAATTACACAGAAAAATCCAGTCGACAAAAAATACCGTCGAATTAAAAATACCAGGACAAAAATCTTCAGAAAATAACCAAAACGTGCACACTCGGCA
>NW_021318735.1:2441591-2483041 GCF_001605985.2 Dendrobium catenatum
TTTGAATCAATCATTTGATGGTCTTTAGTTAAAATTTCATGCTCTTTTTGTAGGTTCAAGAATTCTAATTTCAAGCTAGCATGTGTTTTCTTTAATTTCCTATATGATGCATAGATTTTGTCTGAAACTTCAAGAAGTTGATCGTAGGAAAGTTCACATACCTCTTCTTGATCAGGATTGTCATCTGCCATCAAGCACAATTTTGATGTCTCATCTTCTGATTCCGTTTCAGATGAATCAGTACCAGATTCCGCCCAGAATGCCTTTTGGATTTTCTTCTTGTCCTTCCTCAACTTTGGTTTCTCCTAACCTTTTTTCTTTTCTTTGCTTGAGTTATTTTGAAGTATTGGGCAATCAGTTCTCACAGGTCCTGGTTTCCTGCATTCATAACAAACAACATCAAAAGATTCTTTAACATATTTATGATCCTTACCTTTTCTCCAATTTTGATGATACTTTTGTTTCTTCCTTAGAAAACTTTTGAATTTCCTTGTGATGAAGGCAACTTCATCGCTTTCAGACCCGGAAGATTCAGAATCCGATTTGTGCGCTTTTAGTGTAACTGTTTTCTCCTTCTTCTTCTCACCTACATCAAGATTTCTTTGATTCACCCCTTGCTCGTAAGCAATGGGTTTTATACGAAAAAGTTTGTAATCATGCAAGAGAATATTCAAACAGGATTATTTAACCTCATTAGTGCCTTCATAGGTGATACACAACTTATCTCAAATTTCTTTACCAGTTTTGCAAGTAGATACACGCATGTAATCCTCAGAATTCATGAGGTTTTATACGAAAAAGTTTGTAATCATGCAAGAGAATATTCAAACAGGATTATTTAACCTCATTAGTGCCTTCATAGGTGATACACAACTTATCTCAAATTTCTTTACCAGTTTTGCAAGTAGATACACGCATGTAATCCTCATATTTAAAGCACAGAAAAAATAATTCAAACATTTTGCATTCAATTGAGTTAAATCTCGTTCGTCGAAAGTTCATTCAGTAAAAATAACTTTAGTTTTAACACCATTAATTTCACGAGAAAGTGGAGAATAACCTTCTTTGATAAGCATCCACATGCGATAATCAGTAGATTGTAAAAGGGAGGTCGGGTAATGGAATACCCTTCTGTAGTGTTACGATTCCCTAGGTTAGCCATGAATCTAATTCAAAAAGTTTTCAAACTTAAATTTTTGAATTCCGCTCTGATACCACTTGAAAATTGGTTAGGGATGTTAAGCCCTATGAACTTAGTCCCAAGCTAACCAAGGGGGGGGGTGAATTGGTATTTTAAAATTTCTTTTTACAAAGAATAAAAATCGCATAAACTAAAATCACACCACAAAAATAAATGGAGAAATTAGAGTGCGAAAGCAAGAACCAAGAACATAGAAATTTATAATGGTTTGGTCAACTCGACCTACATCCACTCCCCGGAGGTGAGTGCGAAAGCTAGAGCTTGTCCTTTGACGGCCTGTTGAGGGACAAAAGTAATATCAAATTATAGTAAGGTCATAGACCATCATTCTAGACAACTTGAAAGGGTCAAACAAGTCATCAAATACTATAAAGGGTTGACTCGAGAGATCAAGTTAATCTTGTGCAAACACATAGAGTGTCTAAGCATTTGCACTACAAAGATCAAAGCCAAACATTACTTTTCCATCATCGGGTACTTAAGATCTGCAGGTATTAATCGTCTGTTGAGGTAGTACAAGGTATTCTCCTTGCCTTTCTCATTTTCTTGAGCTAAAAGTGCACTCAAAGATTCATCCAGGACCGTAGTGTAAAGGATTAATAGCCTACCCAGGATTAGTATAGATAAAATAGGGGGGTTCATTAGATAGCACTTTATACTATCAAAGGCCTCCTAATAATGCTCATCCCAGTAGAAATAGGCATCCTTCTTCACTAGAGCAGTGAAGGGCTGACATCTACTAGAAGGGTTGGAGATAAATCTCCGCAAAAAAGCAAGCTTACCCTAAAAGGATCTCAACTAGGTAAGACTTTTAGGGGGTTTCAAATCCACTATGGCTTTAATCGTAGAAGGGTCTATCTCAATGCCCCGATAGTAGACTATAAACCCTAAGAACTTTTCTGTGCTAACTCCAAATATGTATTTTAAAGGATTCATTTTTAAATCATATTTGTGTAGTCGTTTAAAAATGATTTGTAGATCTCAAAGATGATCTCCACGAACCTTGATTTTAAGCACTAAATCATTCACATAGCACTCAACTTACTCGTGTATCATCTCATCAAAGTTAACAGTCATAACACGTTGATAGGTGACCCCGGCATTCTTGGGATTAAAAAGCATCACCTTGTAACAAAATACACCTATAGGTATACGAAATGCAGTAAAATTCTCATCCTCAGGGTCCATCTTTATCTAATTATAACCAGATGAACCATCTATGAATGAGAAAATACTATGGGATGATGCTGTATCCACCATAAGTTCGGGGATATGAAAATTAATATCATCATTAGGATATGCCTTATTCATATCACGGAAGTTAAAATAGACACTAATCTGGCCGCTCTTCTTCCGGACTGGAATAATGTTGGCAAGCCAAGTAGGGTACTTCTCTTCCCTAATGAATCCAGTTCTATAAGCTTCTTAGTTTCAATGTTCACCTGCAGTTTAATCTCTAACCTCATCCTATGAGGTGACTGCTTAATAGGGACTGCATCTGTCTTAATGGTCAACTTATGAATTGCTACTTCTGGGTTTAGACCAATTTTCTCGATGTAATTCCAAGCAAAGTAATCTTTAAACTCTGAGAGTAGTTGTATGTAATCTCGAGCATCTAAATTAGATAGCAAAGCACTATAAAAAATAGGCATATGATCTAATTTAGTGCCTAAGTTTACCTCACATAGTTCATCCATGGCAAAAGTAGTGCCATCTTTGAACTCTCTTTGAGCATCAAGGACCCTATCTTCATCATCATCCCAGTCTTCTTCATCGGCAAGAGAAACAATCGATAAGAATGAGAGACAACACAAATATTGGCATGATTAGACTGACTCTATCCCATATAGCCCAAACCTTCTAGGTTTTGAGGGAAATCAGTTCGCCAAATATGGGCTTATTGTAGAGCTTGTTCATTGGGCCAAGTAGAACGAATGAGATCCCACTCTACGTAACCCTTTATAACAGTGGATAAGTAACGAGGGTCATTTGTAACCTTTATTGTTGTGAATCTGAGATTATGGATTAGACTTTTGATGATAGCAAACATTTATGTTTTTCTACGACTGCTTTGCATACTAATTTTTTAGGTCCACAAGATCGAATGCAGCTCAGGCCAGCTCCAGATCGGGTAGATTTAGGTTGAGTCAAGTCTGTATTTTTTACTTTCTTGAGTCAAATGTAAAAGTAGTTTCTGATGCTAAGTAACCTTGAACACACACACTTGAGGGGTTTTCTGAGTTTTTCTATTTTGAGTACATCGGCCTGGACAATGTACATATCGGCCAGGATGATTCAACTAAAAATAAAAACCCTAATTAGGGCATCTTGGTTAAGCAGCCGTTATTAAGCAAATCGTCCTAGATGATCTTTGTATCGGCCAGGGAAATAGGCTCAAATTAGAAAGAATCGGCCGCTATGATCAATTTAGGTATTCTTTATTTAAATTATTGGCCAGGACGATCTCCATATCATCCTGGATGATATAGCACAATTATACCTAAATTAATACGGTAATTATGAAAGAAATTAAGGCTAATTGATACGATAACATCATCCGGGCTGATCACAGAATTGGCCGGGACGATGTCCTGGATGATTGACATTGGCCAGCACCTATTCCTGACGATGTTCAGGATGATTGTACTAAAATTTGAACTAATCAGCCAGGACGATATTGTATTGTTATGGACGATGTAACCAATTTTCTTCTGATCGTCCCAAATTGTCCCAGCTGATTGAGCTTATTTTGTACTGATCAGTCAGGATGATATTCCTATCATCCTGGACGATAATGTCGGTTCTTGAAATTCTATTTAAAGGACCCAAATTTTCTCATGCAATAAGACCTTGAGTGCTACTATCTTGACCTGAGAAAGCCTTGGGAGAGAGAGAGAGAGAGAGAGAAACTTATGAGGGGGAGTTTGTGAGAGGGTTCATAAAGGTTGCTCCTAGCAAGGTTCCAAGTCATTGTCTCCGTTCTTAGTCCTTCATTATTAGGAGGTTCTTGGGAGGTCTACTTCAGCAAAGGTCTGGGTTCTCTGCCCGCTTCAGGAGGAAGTAAAAGGAGTCAGTTCTCTGCTGCACTGGGGTTGGTGAAAAGGAGTTTATTGTAAAGACTTCTCCGCCTAGCTGTGGGAGCTAAAGGAGAGACACTTAGTTAGTGCAATACTCGGAGGGTGCCTTCGAGGAGTGGACATTGGTTAAGGATTGACATAACCACTATAAATCTGGTGTGATCTTTCTTTATTTTGCTTCCAAGTTTATTTATTTTTCACACTCTAATTTCTATGGTGATTTTGGTTTTAATTTTGTGCATTACATAAAGAAATTTTTTTAAAATACCAATTCACCCCCTCTTGGTTACTCTTAGGATAGTTCTTAAGGTTTTAACATCCCTAACGAACTTTCAAGTGGTATTAGAGCGGGATTCATAAAAACTAAGTTTGAAAACTTTTTGAATTTTTGAACCATGGCTAACAACTTAAATTGTAATACTGCGGAAGGGTACTCTATTACCCGACCATCTTTGTTTGATAATATTCCTTTTGATTTTTGGAAAACTCGCATGTCTATGTTTTTACAATCAATTGATTATCACATGAGGATGCTTGTTAAGAATGGTTATACACCTCCAACTGGAAAATTGAATGGCGTTACTGTTCCACTTCCTTTTACTGAGTGGACTCTAGATGATAGGGATTTAGCATAATTAAATGCAAAATGTTTGAACTATTTTTTTTATGCTTTGAAATCGTAAGATTACATGTGTGTTTCTACTTGCACTACTAGTAAAGAAATTTGGGAGAAATTGTGTATCACCTATGAAGGTACTAATAAAGTCAAGCAATCCCGTTTGAATATTCTCTTGCATGATTACGAACTTTTTTGTATGAAACCTTCTGAATTGATTTCTGAAATGTATACAAGGTTTACTCAGATTGTTACTTCATTGCATGCATTAGGAAGAGAACTTT
The DNA here is from genome assembly GCF_001605985.2 of Dendrobium catenatum. Lineage (NCBI taxonomy): Eukaryota > Viridiplantae > Streptophyta > Magnoliopsida > Asparagales > Orchidaceae > Dendrobium > Dendrobium catenatum. Next base: position 2,446,770 of record NW_021318735.1, read on the forward strand.
CTAACTATGAAAAATTAAACAAAATTTTAAGATGTTTACCTATCTCTTTTGATGCAAAAATTATTGTAATATCTGAATTTAAAGATTTAAATACATATTCGATCGATAACTTACTTGGTTCACTCATTTATTAAGAGCAAGGGTTGAATCAAAGAAATCTTGATGCATGTGAAAGGAAGAAAGAAAAAATGATGGCACTTAAGGCGAACGATTCAGACACTGACTCTTCCGGGTCTGAAAGTGATGATGTTGCTTTAATCACAAGGCAATTTAAGAGTTTTCTAAGGAAGAAGCACAAGAATCATCAAAAGTGGAATAAAGGCAAGGGTAGCAAAAATTTTAAGAATTGTAATGATACAATTTTCTTTAAATGCAGTAAGCATGGGCACGTTAAAGCTGATTGTCCTAAACTTATGACACACCCAAGTAAGGAGAAGGGTGAGGAAAAAACAAACTTCAAAAAGGACAAGAGTAAGAAGTGATTTCAAAAGGCGTTCTGGGCAGATTCTATATTAGATTCCTCTGAAACTAAACCTGAGGAGGAGACAACAAACTTGTGCTTAATGGCGGACAATAATCTTGGTCAAAGTGATCAAGAAGAGGTATGTGAAATAACCTACGAGCAACTCTTTGAAGTTTCTAAGAAAATACATGCATCATATAGGAAATTTAAGAAAACTCATGCTAGCCTGAAATTGAATTTTTTAATTTATAAAAAGAGCATGAAAATCTTCTCAAAGATCATTCAACAATTGATTCAAATCACATGACTTTACTTGAAGAGTTTGATGCGTTAAACAAAAAGCATGCTGAGTTATCTGATTCTCATGATTCTTTAAAATTGTCCCATTTTGAGTTAGAAAAAGAATATAAAAAATTAGAAATTTAAAAACATTTAAAAATAAAAAATCTTCATTTCATGCATCGCATAAAAAAACATCACCATTGGAGTAAATTAAAGCATCCTTTTCCTGGAATTAGATGTTTTTCTTGTGGCATGCTAGGACACATAACACACACTTACACCATTCACCATAGCCTACATTGGGTCTGGAGACCGAAGTTACATGATCCACATCATGCATTGCATTCTACTTTTCATAAGAAGGAACCCAAACATGTCTGGGTTCCTAAATCTAACATTTGATAATTTTGTAGGCAAGCTCTCACAAAAGGCCTCATGAGAGCATGTGGTACCTGGACAGTGGATTCTCTCGACATATGACTAGAGATGCCAATCAATTCATAGTGCTGGAGACCAGGACATGAGGCAAGGTGACTCTTAGAGACAACACCACCAGGAAGGTGATAGGAGCAAGTATAATTGGTAATTCTAAGAATCTTCTGATTGAAAATATTTCACTTGTAGATAAACTGAAACACACTTGCTCAACATCAGTCAGCTTTGTGATAAGGGCTTCATCATAATTTTTTTTGGCAAATTCATGCATTATGAGGTTAAATAATAACACTATTTTGCAGGGAAAGAGGATCAACAATGTTTACATACTTGATTTAAAAAATATTGAATGTGCTGCTTCATTTTGCTTAAAAACTGCTATTGATAATTCATGGTTGTGGCATAAGAGATTATGTCATGCTAGTATGAAAATCCTAAGGAAAGTGATCCAAAAAGGCCTAGTTAGAGGTGTCCCCAAGCTTAAGTTTTCAAAAGACCACCTTTGTGATACCTGCCAATTAGGAAAGCAAATACACTCCACTTTTCACTCCATTAAGGACATTAGCACCTCTAGACCTTTAGAAGGCCTTCACATGGATTTGTTTGGACCCGTTAGCACTGCCAGCTTAGAAGGGGAAGTATATGGTTTTGTGATTATCGATGACTACTCGAGGTTTACTTGGATTAGATTTCTGTCGCATAAAATGGAGTCATTTGATGAGTTTATAGTCTTCTTTACTTGGATTAAAAAAAAAACTAGGTTGTGAGATCTTGACCATCCATAGTGACCATGGGGGAGAGTTTGAAAATGAGATATTTATAAATTTTTATGAGGACAAAGAGATTAGCCACAACTTCTTAACTCTTATGACCTCTCAATATAACGGGGTAGCTGAAAGAAAGAATCAGACCTTAGTGGAAGCCGCTATAGCCATGCTTGCTGAGTATTCACTTCTAAAATACTTTTGGGTTGAAGCGGTTAATACAGGTTGTTATGTGTTGAATATGATGAATGTTAGAGCCAAATTAAATAAGACACCCTATGAGATCCTTAAGGGTAGGACACCCAATCTTTCCCACCTTCATGTCTTTGGTTGCAAGGTTTTCATTCGCAATAATGGGAATTCTCACTTAGAAAATTTGACCCAAAATCTGATGAAGGAGTGTTCTTAGGATATTCTAGTGTTGGGAAGTCTTTTAGGGTGTTTAATAAAAGAACTTTGGTAGTGGAAGAGACTACACATGTAGTGTTTGATGAGTCTGATCCTAGAAAGCTTAGAGTTGAGGATGATGATGATGGAGAGATTTCCACTGGATTAAAAAACTTGGAGAAAGGGTAGAGCACCAGAACACTAAAGGAGTAGGAGAGGTTACCCAAGAAGTAGAAAATGTAGATCTGGAGGAAAGGGTTAAACCTTCATACACTTTGCTTAGAGATTGGAGATACTCTTCGAGTGACCCTAAAGATCTGATCTTAGGAGACCCTTCTGATGAAGTTAGGACTAGACATGGACTTAGGAAGGAAGTGAACCACTCTGCCTTTATCTCAATGATTGAACCCACCAACATAAACAAATCCCTTACTGATGAGTTTAGGATCTTAGCCATGCAGGAGGAGTTGAACCAATTTGTTAGGAATGATGTTTGTGAGCTTGTAGAAAGACCTAAGGGACAAAGTGTAGTTGGAACCAAGTGGGTCTTTAAGAATAAGGTGAATGATTCTGAAGTGGTTGTTAGGAATAAGGAAAGATTAGTGGCTAAGGGATATAACCAAATAGAAGGGATAGTACCAGTTTTTTATTGTACTCATTCCCTGGTTCCGAATGGTATACTGGAAGAGATTAACAAAGCTTGCAGAAATTTTATTTGGCACAAACAGGACAATGAAGCCGGATTACATTATGTCAGCTGGGAAAATCTGTGCAAACCAGTGAATTTGGGTGGACGTGGTCTCAAATCCTGTACACAAAGAATTGATTCTTTAAGAGCAAAGATTACATGGAAATTTGCTAATGATGAAGACTCTCTTTTATATAAATACTTGAAGCCTAAATATGGGATTTCTAGTTGGATTCCGGAGTGGAAGCAGAATCTTTCGTCAACCTGTAAGATCTTAAGAAGTGGTGCTAAAGCTCTTAAACAGATTATTAGATGGAATTTCAGTAATGGTAAAGAAATTAATGTTTTGGAGGATGTGTGGATTTTAGATAAAGCTCTTTGTAAATGGCCAACTTTCCTAGATAATATACATATTAATGACATTTATGTAGATCAGTTCATTGAAAAGGGTACATGGAATATTGCTAAATTAAAGAATGTCTTTGATAATAATTTGCTTCAGATTATATGCAATATCAAAATCGATCAAGAGGCTGGAAGTGATCAAATGGAGCTAATTTCTTTTAAATCTGGGAAAACGTTGGCTGCTTTATCTGATGAAGCCTTGTCTAATAATTCTATCAAAGGGAAATATTGGCCTTGGATGAAGAAGATTAAACTAAATCCAACATCAGAAAATTTTTGGTGGAGGATTTACCATAAAGCTATTCCAACTTTTCATTTCCTTGAATATCGTGGGCTCAAAGAAGGATGCTTATGTCCAAGAGGTTGCTTGGATATTGAAGATATCAAACATGTGGTGGTGAGTTATGATAAAATCCTTCAAACTAAAAAAGTTCTCAATTAATGGGGTTTTCATATTCCGGAATTTTACAATTTTGCTGAAACATTGGATTGGTTGGAAGTAAATGCTTCTAAAAATACATTTATCACAAATGTATTTTGCAATTTAGTATTTCTTTGCTGGAAGTCTAGAAATAGACTTATTCATGAAGGAATTGAGGATTCCAATTTGAACTTTGCTTCTAATGCTATTAGTATGACATCAATTTCTATTTATAATAGAAATAAATCGGGCCTTTAGGATGTTAATCAACCTTCCCGGTTGTTTAAAAACTCTTGGCATCCTCCTCCACCCGATTGGATCAAAATTAATGTGAACGCTTCATTGTTATCTAATTATAATGCCGGAATTGGAGCTGTTGGACGTGATCATATTGGAAGATTTCTCTTTGCTAAAGGAATCAAATGTACTCATTGGGACATTGCTCATCTTGAACTAGAAGGTATATTATCTCTTCATGAAATTATCAAGAATTGGAATTCTCAAGTTCAAGGAATCATCATTGAAGGAGATAATGATAATGTGATGAAAAGTTTTCAAAACATTATCAAAACAAAGCAGAAATCGGAAATTGAAGTAAGATTATCCTTCTTTATTAAAGAATTTAATTTTGTTATTTTCAAACAAATCAGTAGAGAATGCAATAAGTTAGCAGATATGTGTGCTAACTTTGCTCTTAATAGTGAATTTGCTTGGGACTCTTATAGTATGGAACACATTCCTTCTCCTTTTTTACTATTATTAAAGGAGGAATATGATGCTATTATCTTGTATTAGCTTATTTCTTTTTTAATGCAATTGCTCTATGAATTTCTCAAAAAAAAAAAAAAAAAGGGATAGATTTTGAGTAGACTTTTGTCCCTGTAGCTATATTGGAAGCCATTAGAGTGCTATTAGCATTTGCCTTTTATAAGGGAATTAAGCTTTTCCAAATGAACGTTAAGAGTGCCTTTTAATCTGGGAAATAAAAAAGGATGTGTTTGTAGAAGAACCCCCAAGTTTTGAGAATTTCCAATTTCTAAATCATGTTCTCAAATTAAAAAAGGCCTTATATGGATTAAAGCAGGCACCCAGAGCTTGGTATAAGAGGCTTAGCACATTCTTACTAGAAATGGAGTTTTATAAGGGGAGTGTTGACACCACCCTATTCTTGAGAAAAGTAAGAGTTGATTTACTCATTATTCAGATCTATGTCAATGATATAATTTTTGGATCTTCTGATAAAAGGTTATGTGATGTTTTTTCTAAAATAATGAGTAAGGAGTTTGAGATAAGTATGATAGAAGAATTGTCTTACTTTTTGGGGTTTAGCATTAGACAATTAGATGATGGAACTTTTTTGAGCCAAATAAAGTACAAAAAGGACATCTTGAAGAAATATGAAATAGACAAAGCAAAGCCAATTAATACTCCGATGACCTTAAGAATTCAATTAGACAAGGACCTAAATAGAAAATTAGTTGATCAAAAGAAGTACAGAGGTATTATTGGATCTTTACTTTACCTGACTGCTAGCCGACCTGATATAATGTTTAGCGTTTATCTTTGTGCTAGATTTTAAGCTGACCCTAAGGAATCCCACCTGAATGCAGTTAAGATAGTTCTTAGATACCTTTTAGGGACTCAAAACCTAAGAATCTGGTACCCTAGGCACAACATTTCTTTTGAGATTATTGGATTTTTTTATTCTGATTTTACAGGATGTAAGGTGGATAAAAAAATATTTATGGAACTTATCAATTCATAGGACAATCTTTAGTCTCCTGGTCAAGTAGAAAGCAAAACTCTATTGCTCTTTCTGCTGCTGAAGCTGAGTGCATTGTTTTAGGAAGTTGTGTGGCCCAAGTCCTTTGGCTAAAACAGTAGGTACTGGATTTAGGATTACATGTAGGCATCATTTCAATTCTTTGTGACAACACTATTGTCATCTGCATTTCTAAAAATTATATCCAATATTCAAGGACTAAGCGCATTGACATTAGGCATCACTTTATTAGAGACCATGTGACTAAGGGAGACATTGAGTTACATCATGTGGAGATTGAGAATCAACTGGCTGACATTTTTACTAAACCACTGGCCTTCGATACTTTCAACACTTTAAGGATCAGATTGGGTGTGATTGACATTAATGCATGAACTTGATTTCTACTAATTTTCTGATTTTTCATCTGCTGATTGCTTTGCTGTATTGTTCTAGTTTTAGTTGTTTATTCCTTTTTGTTTTTGATTAGTTTTTTTAATGGTACTTTATTTTTTTATATGCCTTGCTTTATTTTTTCCTTTTTAAATCATCACCGAATTGATATCTTATGCCTTATTTTTTATTTTAAAAATTTGGAGTTAATGTTTTACATCTCTTAATCTGCTAAAGAGTAAAAATATCGTTGATTGTGTGTCTTTCTCTAACCTATTTGGTGTTAAAAATTTCTTTTCTAACCAAAAGTCTATCTCAAATTAACAACTTGGTTTTGCATTTGAGAACTTTTCTACCTTGCTACAGTAATCTAGCTTATATAATAATAGTCAAAGTTTTTATGTTACTTCAAGATTTCTAGTTATCCTGTCAATGCATCTCTCACATGATTTTTTATTCTATTTTGTGGATTATTCTTCCCTATATCAGTGAGTGAATTTTCTTCTCTAATATCTATAAGATATAATCGCAACTAAGAATATTTAAGAGTTTTTGGAAAAGAATCTAGCTTGAAAAAATAATGAAAAAAAAGTGGCCAATGATGTCAAAAACAAACGATGCGCAATGACGCCAAATTGAAAAAAAAAAACAAAAATTTACACAGAGTGTATCAAAAATCAAAAGATGCACAAAGTGCACCATTCAATGGACAAGAGTATAAAATGAGCCCATCAAAAAGCAAGCTATCTTCCTTTCTTCCAACTCTTAAAACTTAAAAGATTTCAGATATCACTTGAGATTTTCAAGGACTTGATTTCGAATTTTGCGATTTAACAAATTACTTTGATATATTATTTTATAAGATATATTTCTGTAACCAAATCTTGATCGGATCTCTTTTTCTTATCCAAATATTTTTTTTGAGTTAAGCATTTTGATTTCAAAAGAAGATTTTGCCCTAAAAGAAGTCCGAGCTTAGGGTTAACATGATCGGATATTTTACCATTTTTTGTATTTTTAAAGTTGTAAACTCAATAACTTACAAATTTTTAAAATCGATCACATGGAGACTATATCATGTTCGTGCCTTGATTAAAAAAAACTATTTGGCTTTTATTTTATCGTTATTTTTTTATTGATCTTGTTATTTTTTGGGCCTTCTCTGATCATCTCCATCCCTCCTTTGATTTGAATTTTTTTTCCACATCATCCTGGCCGATGTTTACATCATCCTGGCTGATGTTTACATCATCCTGGATGATCAGTTTTTCATCCTTCAAGAACTCCATCTGCTGAATATTCTGACTTTTCTACTCTCATCGTCCTGGATGATCCTTTATCGTCCTGGACGATATGATCGACCTCTGCTATAATCATCTTGATCGTCCTGGACAATACCTTTTTTCATCCTGGATGATGCATTTATTGGTTATTGTCCCATCCGATACACCTGAATGTCCTGGTTGATACATGTGTAAGTACATTTAAAATCTTTAAAATTACCCGGGACGATCCATTTTTGGAAAATTGTCCTAGACGATCCACTGTTCTTCCTGGATGATACATGTGGCGCATGATTTAAAATATTTTAAATTCGGTTGGTATGATCCATTATTGAGCATTGTCCTTGATGATACACCTAATCGGCCTGGATAATCTACTTTTTTAACGATCGTCCGGCCTGACTTCTCTGGACGATCGTCTATGTCTAATCATCCCGGCCGATGTCTAATCGGCATGGACGATCGGATCACCTTTTTGACGTATCAGATTATTCATAATAACTGCACCGGATTGTCCTGGATGATCCTGCGATTGGCCTGGACGATTTGACCGATTCTTTAAATAGAGCCCAAATTCAGCCATTTTTTCTTCACACCTTCTCTTGGGCTTTCTACTTGCTGTTTCCTTGCTTTTTCTTCAAAATGGCTGGCAGAAAGCGTGCTTGTTAGACGTCTGACAGCTCCTCGAGGGGCACGTTGGACCCTCATTTTTGGGAGGCAGACGATCAGGCTGCCTACCATTGTTATAAAGAGTGCAGCATTACTCTCTCGAACAATCAATCCAGCCTATCTATCCTATCCGATACTGGATCTTTTCACTCACACCTCTCTTTGCTTTATTCTTACCCTCGCAGCCCCCTTTAGTTTTGAACTTCTTTTTTAATTCTATGCAAAGCTCCGTATAAATTCTTCCTATACTGCTCTTACCTCTTATATGAATCGACGTCCTGTCGAGATCACATATTAGGATTATGCTGAACTGTTACAGCTGTCCACCACTAGGGATAAGCTGCATACCCTTATCTCTGATCCTGACTTTGACTGGTCCACTACAAATCACTTTCTTTGCCACACAAATGCACACTTTCATATTGGAGAGACTAGCTCTTTACTCAAAGATGCTAAGACAATCCAGCATGTCCTTTGCACTTCTGTTATTCCAAAAGTTGGGGACCGAGTCCACATCACTCCACTGCTTTCACTTACTACCTCTTATATTCTGTCCCATAGGGAATTCAATGCCACAGACCTGATCTTTCGCTACATCAAGAATTTGACTACAATTTGAGATCTAGGTCATAGAAGAAAGCCCAATCTTGCTCTAGGACACCTCATTGCCTATGTTCTACAATCTAAATACCAGCTTCAATATCCTGCTCCTCTCAACCTTCAGGCACCCGTCTACTCAAACAATCCCTTCAACGCCCTTCACAGTACTCGTCTTTACCCAGGGGATGGGGAAGCTCGGGGGGTGGGGCAAGGAGGAGGAGGCTCCAGCTCCTATTCCTGAACCTATTCCTCTCCGCCAACACTCACAGCTTGATCAGTTGGTTGAGAGATTTGATCAGTTTGACCCATTTTGATGCCTATGTTACACACCACCACCAGCAGCACGACCAAGACATGGCCTGGTTTGGGGCACAGTTTGCTACGCTCTCTAGTTACTTTCAGCAGCCACCACCACCACCACCTCCGTCTTATGATCAAGGGCCCTCGTTTTCCTGATTTTCTTTGTGCTTTTTCTAATTTGTTTCTCTTCTAGTTTTAGTTTCAATTTTCTGTAGTTTGTTTTTTCTTATGTTTTGTTTTATTTTCTGTTATGTTTTTATTTGTGTTTTTTCTCTCATTTTTGTTATGTCAAAAGGGGGAGTAGGTTGATGTATCTTGTACTTTGAATTATGGAACTTAGTGAACTACTTTTTCGTCACACTATTTTTAATGAACTACCATAACTGCATTGAATTCTTTGTTCGTGTTTGCCATCATCAAAAGGAGGAAATTATTTGATGATAGCAAACATTCATGTTTTTCTACGATTTCTTTGCCTACTAATTTTTCAGGTCCACAAGATTGAATGCAACTCAGGTAGATTTAGGTTAAGTCATGTCTGTATTTTTTCCTTTCTTGAGTCAAATATAAAAGTGGTTCCTGATGCTTAGTAACCTTGCACACACACACTTGAGGGGTTTTTTGAGTTTTTCTATTTTCAGTACATCAGCCTGGAAGATGTTCACATTGGCCAGGACGATTCAACTAAAAACATAAATCCTAATTAGGGCATCCTGGTTAAGCAGCTGTCATTAAGCAAATCATCATGGACTATCCTTATATCAGCCTGGATGATAGGCTCAAATCAGAAAGAATCAGCCTCCATGATCAATTTAAATATTCTTTATTTTAAATTATCAGCTAGGATGATCTCCATATCGGCCTAGACGATACAGTATAATTATGCCTTAATTAATGTAGTAATTATGGAAAGTAATTAGGGCTGATTGATACGATCACATCTTCACCGGGCCAATCTCAGAATCGGCCAGGATGAGGTCATGGACGATTGACATCATCCAGCACCTATTCCGGGCGATGTTCAAGACGATTGTACTCGAATTTGAACTAATCGGCCAGGATGATATTGTATCATCCTGGATGATATAACCAATTTTCTTCTAATCATCCCAAATCGTCCTGGCTAATTGAGCTTATTTTGTACGTATCGGCCAGGACGATATTCCTATCGGCCAGGACGATATTCCTATCGGCCAGGATGATATTCCTATCGGCCTGGACGATAATGTTAGTTCTTGAAATTCTATTTAAAGGACCCAAATTTTCTCATGCAATAAGACCTTGAGTGCTACTATCTTGACCTGAGAGAGCCTTGGGGGAGGGAGAGAGAGATAGGGAGAGAGAGGAACTTGTGAGGGGGAGTTTATGAGAGGGTTAAAAAAGGTTGCTCCAAGCAAGGTTCGAAGTCATTGTCTCTATTCTTCAGCTTTCATCCTTGGGAGGTTCTTGGGAGGTCTACTTAAATAAAGATCTGGGTTCTCTGCCCGTTTCAAGAGGAAGTAAAAGGCTTCTCCACCTAGCAGTGGGAGCTAAAGGAGAGACACTCAGTTAGTGCAATACTCGGAGGGTGCCTCGGGAGTGGACATAGGTCTAAGATTGACTGAACCACTATAAATCTGGTGTGATCTTTCTTTATTTTGCTTTCATATTTATTTATTTTTTGCACTCTCATTTTTGTGGTGATTTTGGTTTTAATTTTCTGCTTTACATAATGAAATTTTTTTAAAATACCAATTCACCCCCCTCTTGGTTAGCCTCGGGATAGTTCTTAAGGTCTTAACATCCCTAATGAACTTTCATTTATATCCATAGCGGTCTCCTCCGGACCCTGACTCATAGGACCCAGTGAAGCTTCTATACTATAGGATAAAGAGGCATACTCTATAGCCGTGCTGGCCAAAATGTCTAGTATACCAGAGGTATAGGTCATTCACTTGTTTGTAGTGAACTACTAACACTAGTAGGAGTGTTAGAAGGTCTTTGACAGGAATCCTTAACTCTTATTCCACATATTTGATGGGGAATAGGTTATCCACTAATAGTATGACGTCAAAAGTCTTCTTCCTAGTCAGAACTACTATTTACAACTAATTCACCCTCAAGTATTAGATACCTATGAAAGGTAGGAAGTGAATCATAACCAGTGGAATCTGGAGGTGATGAAGGGACTAAACAATGAAGGGCATCAATCATTTCATCATATGAAGAGTCAGACTCGACAGTCAAGGAAAAAGTGTAAAGGTGTGAGGGAGGAGGAGTCCGAGTGTCGTATTTCTGTGGCTTGCGGGTTGAACCTTTACCTCATCCTCCCCTACCTCTACTAGGGGGAAACTCATGCCTCACTACAAACTAAAAAGGAGCTCTATTAGAATATGCAATCAAAACACCCGCCTCAATACTAACTTGTGATGAACCCTTTACTAATGATTGTATAGGACCCTATACATGTGACTGCATTGGACCCTATACGACACTAGCATATGTCACTAGTGACTGGGAAGGTGGAGGGATTAGTATTTTTAGGAATGGTATACTAAGCGTCATTATAAATAGAGACCTCATACATAGAAAAAGGCTTAGTATTTTCAGGAATGGTATACTCAATATCATTCCTCATAAACTTTATACATTAGTGCAAGGTAGATCGAATCATTCCATACTCGTGGAGCTAAGGCCTTCCTAAGAGAGTTCTATATGAAGTGTCAGCCTCAAGTACATGAAACTTTGCCTTAGTTAGGAAATTTCCTAACTTTAAAGGTAGGGTAATAGACCCTAGAGCACATTGGCTTTGATCATTGAAGCATTTCAATATAATCTTATCAGAAGTGAGCTTCAAATGACCTAGCGAGAAGCCCTTTAAAGTTTCATAAGGATGTTTACTAAGGCCCTTGTTCAATAATGTCCAAATTCAACTCATAATCATTGACTTCAGTAGTGATATATAAGTGATGATTGTGCTCAGAAGTACCTAAAAGAAGGTCATGATTTGAAAAGGTAATGCATAACATCTCTCTTAAGTGGCATGCATCCCCAACAGAATTGGAAGCAAAGAATGCTTGATAGAATTTTGGTTCGAGTAAAGCTTTCATTAGTGTCTCTCTCAAGCTAGGGGACATCATTAAGGCATCATATATGCTAAGAATAGAATGAATTTTCCTTAAATGAGCCAACACATTATATTCAACCTCTACTTGAGGGCCTTTCTCTTTCTCTATAGATTGCTCTTGGGAGGAAGGGGTAGGATCATCCTGTTGGGTAACAATATTTTTGTCTTTTTCTTTTATATTTTTAGCCATCTGAGGTGAAAGGGTCTTCTCTGAATGCAAGTGAACTTTCTGTATTGAGTCATCATCGGTAGGAGATTCACTTGGCTTTGGGGTGGTGGCATGTATTGGCTCTAAGGATAGTACATGGAGTGGGTTATCGAATTCATCTTCTAAATCCATGTAATAATTAACCACCCTCTGGAATTGTAAAGATTTGTTCATCTTCATACTCAAACTCATCTTCACATACAAGATCATTTATATTATTAGAAGTATATAAAATATGAAAAGAGCAAGTACTAAAAGAAGTAGAAGTAAAAATAGGAGAAGAACACCAAAAGTAGTTAGAATCATCTTCTTATATTATTTTATCATCAATCGAAAGGAGAATAAAGTCCTTCAGCATAAGTTCTGGAAGGAACCCTGTCTTCCCTTCAAAAGTTACATCAAGTTTTTCTTTCTCATACATCTTTCTATTACATAAAGTAGAAGAAACAGAAGAAGAAATGTGCTCAGTAGGCAGTACAAAAAAAGAAGAATGGGAGAAAGGTGCTGGCGTAGTGATTGGAGCGACAACTATTGAATCGGCCTGGGGAGGCCTCCTCTAAACTACCTCTAAACTCTGAACTTCCTGGTAGATCATCTTCTTTGTCTTTTGAGAGAGTGCTAGCTTCCACTCTCCCTTAAAACCTCTGGGTGACCTGCTGCTACTGCTCTGACTTCCACTACAGCTGGAAGCTGTGATCATCGGAACTGTCTGAGCGGTATTGCCTTGGGGCTACATTAGGTTAATTTCCTACAGATGTATCTTCCCATTGACCAAGATCCTCTTAACTTTATCCTTTAAAACATAGCATTCCTCAGAAATATGTCTGATATGTCTATGAAAGGGGTAATAGAGTGGGTGGTCTATCTACCCCTCCTCATCCACTATTATTATTCGGGAATTTTAAGATGTTCTTCTTTGTAAAGAATTTAAAGAACTTTTCACACTTTCTCTTTTGAATGGAAATTTCTTACCAAGCTTCTCCTGTAGTTATTGCTGACTCTCCGGAGTCTTATGGAAAGGTCTAGATTGTGTTGCTGAATGACCCAGTGAGTACGACTGCTATAAAGGTGCTAAACTGACTGTGGTCCTGTTTCCCTTGTTCAATGTCCCATGAGGACTGTGTACCTCGCCTCTTCTAAGAGGAGGTCCCACTGAAGACTCCTACCGATGAGGTCTGCCCAAAGGGTGACTCTCAACCTTAGGAGGAATTACATCAGGTATGTTGTCCTGTAAGCTAATAACCTTCATCAACAACTTTTGGAATGTTTTGAAATTGAAACCCTTCAAGTAGGTTGCTATGGGACCGTCAATATTCTTTAATAGTATCTCTAATGCATACTGCTCCTATTACTGAGGTTCACACTACAGGCTAAGGTTTCTCTATCTAACTATGTAATCCTGAAGACTCTCTTGAGGACACTGTCTAGTCCTGAATCTATCCTATTGACAACTATGCTGACTGACTCTGAATTAAGGTGGTAGCTACTGTAGGTGGGCCTGGCACTACTGGGGGTAATATGGGCTCATCTCTGGATGTAGTAGGAGTTAGTATGCCCATCTTCTAGGGTTTAGACCCCAATATTATTAATAGTGCGATCATCGCCGCCATGGCTCTTACCTATCTCAGGCTCTCCCTGCTCCTCACCATCTTAAGGCCCTCTCTGGACATTCGAGTGACCTCGATACGTAATCATATAAATTCTATGTACTGGTAGGTCCTCATCTGACTCATCCTCAAGTATATCCTCCTTGGAGAAGGTCTAACGAAGTGCCTCTATGTATGGACCCAGTGAACCTTTAGGGAAAGCTACAACAACTATATTTCAAACCATCAGAATTAACTCATACTCGGTATGAGCTACTACCTCTATCTACCCCACTACCTCTGCCAACTGCACTGTCTCGACAGAGGTGTCTACCTGTCATCATCTCCAAACCCATTTACTATAGTGGGGTCTATAAGGGGTAACTAGCTCCTGAGGGGCCACAACTACTAAACAGATTTGAGTGCTAGTAGGCTCCAATTATTGTCTCACTCCTTGATGACGAGGGTGTCGTCCAGCTCCAGGAGTAACTATCTGTGGTCAGACTGTCAAAACCGAACTAATTGGCTGCCTATCTATCACCTGCAACTCTGCCTCAATAAGTAAAAGGATGCCTGAGAGATCTGATGGAGAAACTTCTCCTGACTAATAAGCCCTTGACCTTGCACTAGGCGGATGATACTCTGAATCTTCTAAGAGAGGGTTTGGGCAGCATTGTCTCTGGGGAAACTAGTTTGGGGTAAAGTAGTGGTAATAGGAGGTGTCACCACAATGCGAGTGACATCCTCCTCACCACCACTGTGTGCTAGTGGAGAGAAGCATCCTCCCTGGACTTCTTTTATCTCAAGCACTACTACAATAGCTAGGGTAGGCGGAACTAAAATGGTTGTGGCTCCCACTATACAGGGACCATTCTCATCTGAATAGGCTCCTATTAAGCCACTACCTCTGCCATCCTCAATCTATCTGCCTCAGATGCATCCAAATGCAGTCTTCTATTTCTATTTTTTTAGACCCTCCTCCCAAGGCCTGAGGTGGAGGAGGAATGAACATATGAAACCACTTTTTAGGGGCAGAGGGAACAGGAACTACATGAAGTGTTGGGGTTTGCTCGACGCTCTCAGGGTGAGAGAGCTGAGGGAATATAGAAGCCTGACGGGCGGAAGGTGAAGGAGCCTCAGTCTAGGCACTCCTCTTCTTAGTGGAAGAAGAAGGGGGAACCTAAACTTAAGCTACCTACATTGGAATAATAGGAGTTGCAATAACTGGCTGTCGGCACTACGGGGCCAGAGCAGCCTGCATAATAGGTATAGTAGGAAAAGGCCTCTTAATAACTAGACCATTAGAAGGAACCAGGAGTGGCCTAGATACTAGTTTCCTAACCATAGGGCACACTAGCTGCATAGGAATGGGAACGGGATGAGCAGGTGCCTGGGCTGTTAGTCAAGCCACTAGTCATTTGAAGTGGTGCATGGCTGCGCGTCCTCTCCTTTGAGGAGGAGAGAATGGAGCAGCCTCCATCGAGGTTGGCCCATTAAGAGTGATAAAAATTGAGTCAGTGAGCAACCAAAAGTGATCCCTCTAGCAGGGGGCCAAGCTAACAGGGACTCAGGGAGAGTCACCTGTGCATCCGAGCTAAAGCAGAAAGTCATAGAAGAAGCATGTGAAGCCATGGCCTTACAGCCAAAAGAATAAAGAATTTAGAAAAAATTAGTAAGAGTGGAAACTATAAGAGAAGAAGAGTCAATTTGATAAGGTATAGAATGGCCTAGAAGGCTGGAAGGAAATGAACCATAGCTAGGGGAAATCCTAGCTAAAAAGGGAACATAACTAAGAAAATGATCCTAACTAAGAGTAGGATGAACCTAATCTAAGAAGTACCAATTATAGAGTACAAATAAGAAAGAATAATATAGGATCTAAAAATGGAGAGAGAAATGAATCCCACAGTGGTCAACAAAAACCTATGAACCTCCAAAAAGACACTGCCGACTGTAGAGTGCATAGGGTATATGACCACACCACCTCAAGGGATAGAGATGATTGCAGGCCTCCATGCACCTCACAAATGGGCCAATGGTAGGGAAAATTAGATCATACATACAACTAATCATTGAGGATAGTGTCTCTCACCAGTGCACCTCAATTGGTAGTAATATATATGACCTTATCCAAACAACGAGTTTTTCCCACATGATACATCAGCTTGAGTAGGGTTTATTTGATGGTGGAGTTCCATTTTCTATCGGCACAAGCCCCCGTGGTTAATTACATCTTAGGCCAGAGCCCGAGAAAACTATAAATTAAGGATCTAATATTTTTCTTCCCAAAAGGGAGATTGACATGAATGAGGAGACTAAGAAATCCTACTCAAAAGGAAAGAAAGGGCTTAACTCAGCTTAGCCAATAAATAGGGCTCATCTCAGCATCCAGAGGGACTATGGTAGAAAGGAGGAAAAGAAAATCATTCACTAAGAGCATTCAGAGAGAAGAGATAGAAATAACATCATCCACGTGATGTAGATAGGTAGGATTTGTTACAACATGAGCTTTTGAGATTATATTTTTGATGATAATAAATATTATGGCTCACTTTCTATTGTCTACCTGTATTTGCAATATATTTGTGTTTACTAATATTTTAGGATTACAATGCACCTTACAAGGCTAAAGTTTTGGTAGAATATGTTCTATTTATAATTTTTATTATTATATTTTTTGTTCTATAAGGGTGTATGCTTGCTTGTAATCTTACTCACTTATTTCTAGTTTAGAGTTATCTATTTTTGGTCACATCGTCCGGGACGATCCATTAAACAACATGGGTGATTAGTTAAAAATAGAAATCCTAATTAAGGCATCCTAGTTAAGGAAGCCATCTTTAAGCATATCGTCCTGGACAATTTTTGTATCAGCTGGGATAGTAGGCTCAAATAAAAAAAAAATCAGCCGCCAGATCTATTTAGGCATTATTTATTTTTTGATATTGTCAAAAACATCATCCTGGACAATGCAACACTATTATGCCAAAATTAATCTAATAATTATGGAAAGTAATTAATGCTTGATTGATATGATCACATCATCCTGGACGATCGCAGGATCGGCTGGAACGATTAGTTCAAAAACCTTAGTTGTTCCTGGACAATCACATATCAGACAACACTATTTCGGGCGATGCTCTGGATGATATGTGTTGATTTGAACTAATCATACATGATGATATAATATCAGCCTGGATGATATGAATAAAAACTTTCTGATCATCCCAAATCGTCATGCCTGATTGAGCATATTTTATACTAATCGTACATGATGATATCATCCTAGATGATAATGTCAGTTTGTTCCAATTAAGAGCTTGTTTGTAGCTCTTATATTTAAGCTTTGATAAGGGACTTTATAAGGGTCTTTGGCAGACATTGAATCTTTGTTCTTCTAGAGGAAACTTGTTGAGAGAGCTTGAAAGGGATATAGGGAATGGTGGAGTTTGCGAGAGGGAGAAGATCCTTGGAGGGGGTTTCAAGAGAGTGTGAAGGGGGTTCCACACGGTTGCTTTGACGATCTTGCACCTTAATACCATCGGATTTAAGGCTTATATTAAGAGAAGTTTTGGAAAGAAGAAGATCTCTTTGTTATCAAAGGGCCCGGCTACTCCACTGTACTGTGGAAGGTGGATGTAATTTTATAAGGGCTTCTATTCCTTGCTGCGGGGGCTAAAGAATAGACACTGTGGTTAGTGCAATACTCAAAGGGTGCCTCTGAGGAGTGGACGTAGGTCAATTTTTGACTGAACCACTATAAATCTAGTGTTTTCTTTACTTTTATTGCTTCTGCATTTAATTTTTGCACTTTGATTTCTATGGTGAATATTAGTTTTGGAAGTGATTGTGTTCTTAGTTAAAGAAGTTTTAATATCCAATTCACACCCCCCCTTCTTGGTTAGCCTTGAGACTAGTTCATAAGAGCTTAACATCCCTAAAAAACTTTCAAGTGCCAATAGAGCACTTTCGAGTGGTATCAGAGTGTAATTCAAAAAAATGAGTTTTTGAAAACTTTTGAATTTTGATCCATGGCTAATTTTTTTAATTGTAATATTGCATAAGGATATTCAATCACCAGACCACCTTTGTTTGAAAATATTACATTTGATTTTTGGAAAATTTGCATGTCTACTTTCTTGCAATCTATTAATTTCTAAATATGGCAATTAATTTTAACTAGTTATTCTGTACCATCACGTATTATAGATTGAATTAAAACTGATATTCCTTTTAATCAATGGAATAGAGAAGAATAAATCAATGCTTAATTGAATGCTAAATCATTAAACTTTTTTTTGTGCTTTAAATTTTGATGATTTTATGATTGTATAAATGTGCCCTACTGGTAAGAAAATTTGGGATAAATTACACACTATATATGAAGGCACTAGTGAAATCAAGAAATCAAGATTGAATACTTTAAAGCATGATTATGAACTTGTTTACATAAAACTTTATGAGATGGTCTTAGAAATGTATACAATATTTATTTAAATTGTGACATCATTACATACTTTAGGTAAGGAATTTTCAAACTTGATAATAAAATTTTACATTGTTTACTTGATAAATTTGATGCCAAAGTAGTTGTTATTTGTGAATAAAAAAATTTGAATGAATATTCTGTTGATAATTTGATTGGCTCATTCATTGCCTACGAGCAAAATTTGGGTCTAAGACTTTTGGATGCATGTGAAATGATAGTACTAAATGCTAAAGACTCGGAGAAAAGTGGCTTTGTTGGTGGCTTTGTTGGTGACGAAAGTGATGACTTATCAAGCAAACTGGAAAGATCACTAAAACATAAGCATCAACAAAAGTGAAATAAAGGTAAAAATGGTAAAAATGTTAAGATTACTTCTGACATTATTTGTTTTGGATGTAGGAAACCTGAACATATGAAAAATTAGTGCCCTAATTTGAGAACTCTTCGTGTAAAAGAAAAGGGTAAAGCAAAGTAAATTGTAAAAATGACAAATAATGAAAAGCAAAAAATATCTTGGGTAGACCTAACTTCTGAAACAGCAGACTAGGAGCAATATGGTGTTTAAACCATTGTTTGTGTGTTTATTTTTATGTGTATGCATGTTTTGTTTATTTTTTTTGAATTTTCTTTGTATTTATTTTTCATTCATTTTTCTTTTTTTTTCTTGTTTGTTAAATTTTTAATTTGTCTTTACTTTTTTTTTTGTGAAGTTCTCTCTGATTAATACACACGTTCACTTTTCTAAAAAATGAAAAACCTACCTCTTGTTTTTTCTTAAATTCTTATATAAGTTATGGTTGACTTCTCTAAAAATAGTCAAAGGAAGGAAACTCATTATTTTGTCTCTCTATCTCTTTTCTTAAAGAGATTATTTTACTTTTAATTCAAAATCTTCATTATATTATAAATTGGATTTTAAAACTGATCTTTTTCATCTCCCTACATTTTTTTTATTGCATAGGAATCTTTTGTAAGTTGTTCAATATACCTTATAGTTTTCTTAATCAAACAGTTCATTTTATCAATAGAATGGGTTTATTTTTATTTTTAAAATTTTAGAAAGGTAGCATTTAAAAAAAAAAAAGGTCAATCATACAAAATTGTAATATGCACAACGACGCCAAAATTGGGAAAGATACACAAAGTGTATCAAAAACTAAAATATGTGCAAAGTGGGCCAAAAATCTGACAAGAGGCGGAAAATGAGCCTAGAAAAAGTAATGCTTACCTTTCTTGTACTTCTTAAAGCTTAAGAAAACCCTTAATATTTTTTTATACTTGAGCTTGAAAATCATGATTCTTGATTCGCCAATTTTTGCATTAATCTTCTATTTAATATATTTTACAAAATTAGTTTTGAAAAAATTATTATTTCTTTTTCTAATTATTTCCTTGTTTTAGATATTGGATTAAAAAGTTTTTGAGCCTTTAAAAGAACTTGAGCTTAGATTAACGATTTCTGAATTTCTATCCTTTTCTGAATTATACGTTGTCAATTCATTCCTTACTAAGTTTTTGAATAAAATCCAGAGGTAACTTTCTCATTTTTAATGTCTTTTATATCAGGGGGTTCATTTTTTTTTTGTGCCCTTATTCTTTTTGATATTGTCATAGGGGGAGAACTTACTGTTGTATTTGTATCTTGTTGTAACTTCTTTTCAAAAAAAAAAACAACAAAAATTTTGTCTTCCCATATTTTTATTTTTTTTTCTAATGAGGGGGAGATTAGAAGAAAATGTTTTCAATTTTGTAATTTCAACCAGTAATATTTTCCATAAAAAGAAGGGGGAGATTATTGCAACTCGAGCTTATGATTATATATTTTTGATGATAACAAATATTATGGCTCACTTTATGTTGTCTACCTGTATTTACAATATATTTGTGTTTACTAACATTTTAGGATTACAATGCACCTTGCAAGGCTCAAGTTTTGGAAGAACATGTTCTATTTATAATTTTTATTATTGTATTTTTTGTTCTATAAGGGTGTATAATTCCTTGTAACCTTGCTCACTTATTTCTGGTTAAGAGTTCTATGTTTTTGGTCATATCATCCACGATGATCCATTAATCGGCCTGGACGATCAGTTAAAAATAGAAACCCTAATTAGGGTATCCTGGTTAAGGCAACCATCTTTAAGCACATCATTCGGGATGATCTTTATATCGGCTAGGATGATAGGCTTAAACCAGAAAGAATCAGCTGTCAGATCTATTTAGGTATTATTTATTTTTTAAATATTATCCAGGATATCGTTCTGAATGATGCAACATAATTATGCGTAAATTAATATGATAATTAAGGAAAGCAATTAAGACTTGATTGATATAATCACATCATCCTAGGCGATCACAGGATCGGCTAGGACGATCAGTTCATAAACCTTAGTTGTTCCTTGACGATCACATATCGGATAGTTTTTTTTCAAGGTGATGCACTGGACGATATGTACTGATTTAAACTAATCATACAAGATGATATAATATCAGCCTGGACGATATGAATAAAAACCTTCTTATTGTCCCAAATAGTCCTGACTGATTGAGCTTATTTTATACTGATCGTATAGGATAATATTTATATTCTCTTGGACAATAATGTAAGTTTGTTACAATTAAGAGCTCATTTAGAGCTCTTCTATTTAAGCTTTGATAAGGGACTTTGTAAGTGTCTTTGGCAGCCATTAAAGCTTCATTCTTTTGGAGGAAACTTGAAGAGAGAGCTTGAAAGGGAGAGAGGAAAGTGTGGAGTTTGAGAGAGGGAGAAGATCCTTGGAGGGGGTTTCAAGGGAGTGTGGAGGGGGGTTCCACACTATTGCTACGGTGAGCTTGTACCTTAGTACCATCGAATTCAAGGCTCATCTTGAGGAAAGTTTTGGGAAGAAGAAGATCTCTTTAGTGTCAAGGGCACGGCCACTCTGCAGCATTGGGGAAGGTGAAAGTAATTTTGTAAGAGCTTCTCTACCTAGCTGTAGGGGCTAAAGGAGAGACACTTTGGTTAGTGCAATACTCGAAGGGCGCCTTCGAGGAGTGGACTTAGGTTAAGATTTGACTGAGCCACCATAAATATGGTGTGTTTTTTCTTGTTATTGCTTCCGCATTTAATTTTTATACTTTAATTTCTGTGGTGAATCTTGATTTTAGATGTGATTGTATTCTTAATTAAAGAAGTTTTAATATCCAATTCACCCCCCCCCCTCTTGGTTAGCCTTGAGACTAATTCATAAGGGCTTAACATCCCTAACGAACTTTCAAGTGCCATCAAAGCACTTTCAAGATTTATAGTCCATGAAGAAAAGGAACTTATCCACCATTTAGGAATACTACAAGACATTTAGTGAAGTAGCCTTGAATCCTAGATCTAATATGAGTTTAGTATTATATCCAACACTAACACCCGTGTCCTAACTAATACACCAAGGCTTATATCTTGTCTAAAAAGGAAAGTCAGGTAACCACCTAAGCACATAAAATTCATGCTGTCCAATCTTTATGAAAGATGGGTAGGTAGTCTGATTATTTTGGAAGTAAGGCCGACGTCTAGAGAGTTTTCTAATTGTTCATGGACTTATATAGAGTGAATGCCTCTAGATCTAATGCAATTAAATTTTTAATTAATTGGTTTCTAATGTAATACAAGCTAGTTTAAAAGGTTTAAATCAGATATACTTTAGATTTTAAAAAGACGGACTTATAGAAAATAATTTTTAGAAAAGACTAGGCCGCCCCAGATCCGACACTTCATCCTCATAGGCCAGATTATCCAGATTCTAGCCACAGGTGGGGAGGTATCTTATTAAAAGGATAGAAAATAATGCATTTAATATGCATGTTGCCTCGGACGATTCCGACTATTCCATATGTCATTAAGTTTCTAAATTATTTAGACCTTAAAATTTTGAATATTAGTTATGAGTAGAAATTTTTTTTTTATCCTAAAGAGTCTAGTGAAAATCAGGCCACACACATACAAGAAAAAAACCTAAAAAAAATAGACAATTTTTACTGCACACAGAAAATAAACCTATAAATATAAATAAAAAATAACCACACTAAAATAAAGTTTATGGCAAGTGCCGTATAAGTACAACCCATGATCTATAAAAAAATAATAGTGGTCAGGCTCTATCGATAATAACATGGATTCTAATTCTAATAAATGATGCAAGTCTTAAAAGCCATGCATTTTATTTTCAAGTCTTTGTCTTCAGGTGGATCATTCTTCTACAAATCATCTCCCTTCGGATTATCTCCTTCGGGCTCCGTCTAGTTAATCCTCTAGAAGGGTACCAAAATGAGTAAGAAATTCCCCGAGGGGGGCCTTTCTTATTCTTTTTGTGTACCTTATATTTGAAATGTAAGGCTTTTAAAGACTTTCACATCTGAATGTATAATAAATTATATTTCATTATAAAAAGAAAATTCTAGATCCGGACTCCTACATGGTTATCCTAATAAAAATCTCAAGCAGTTTATATATATATAACATCACAATAAATTAATATATGTGCAAAGAAAGTAAACATGCTTGGCCATACTCTTTTAATTTAAAGGGGGCTAAGTAGTCTCTGGAGTATCTGCAGAAAGCATTATTAGTATTTAAAGATTAATTATGACTACCCCTTTATTAGCGCTACATGAGCGTGGCCACCTATATAAGATTGGATTAGTATCAAATGTGGCCCTAGCCCCTCGGCAGTCTAATGCACACATTATAGCATAATCAAAGTATATAAATTATAATAATGAAATAATCATCACATTAATCACAACATAATAAAGCAATACAAGTCAATCGACATACGTGTTACACACAATCACATCGCATAAAGTAGAAAGTCTAAACAAAGGCCCTAATCCTAGAGCTAGAAGTGGTGCCCTATCACATCTATGTGTGTGTAATAGGCTTGTGTGGCTTTGGATATGTCCTATATTGGGTAGTTAGTTCAAGTTGTCTAGAGTTCGAATTTGTTGAAGGCTAAAAGGGAAAACTTTACTTAAGATTCAAATATTAATAGATTGGGATTCATTTTAGTTAATTTTAGTTTGGGATCAATTTTAATGCTTAGGATAGTGACATTAGAATTTTAAATTATATTAGCCAATTTTAGAATGTCTAGGATCCTCCTATACGCTAGGCTAAAGGGGTCCAAAAGGTCACTTTTTAGAAATGGGCTAGGTTTGGGGGTTATAGTATTTTAGTTAAATATTAGACCTTAAGGGGAGTATTTAAATTATAGTTTGTTGGATTTGGAGTTTTTTAGGCCAAGTTATGAATTTTAGAAGTTTTAGATAATTAGTGAATTATTAAAATTATCTAATTAGGGGTGATTTTATGGTTTTTATCCAAATTAGCTCAAAATTGATTATAATCACCACCAAAGGTCAGAAATGTCTTAAGAAGATGTTCCTGAATGTTTGAAAAAAATTTATAATTTTTAGTAATTTTTAATTAATTAATAAGGCAAAAAGGTAATTTTAAGATAAGGTTAAATTAGGGATCAAGTTAAAGTACAATTAAAGGGAGCTAATTATCTAAGGTTAAGATTCAAAATATGAAGAGTTTGAGGTTTTACAAGTAATTTTTTGAGATGAGATGCATTTATTTGAATTTTTAAATGTTATTGGGGCCTAATTAATGGATAAATTGGGATTTATTAATTATGGGATCATAAGGCTCCTAAAAAATTTTGAGAGGTTTAGGATGTTACTAAGTTTAAGTTTTACGAGTTTCATATCGTTCGGTTATCTATCCTAGCTCTTAAAATTTTTCTAAGTTCACTAGATGGGTTCTTAATTATTATTCTTAGGGTGTTGCTACATTATATAGGTTTAAATCAAGTGTTTGAGATTAACCCTTAAGATAACATGTGGGGAGTACATAAACACAGTAAACATGCCATGTGATTGGATCTAAGATGGTCCAAGCTAAGTGCTCGTGCGTCATACACTTGCAAAAGACGATAAAAGAAAAGGAAGCACACTTATGAGTGAGATTAGTGAATGAATGGGATTTAACCACCCATTAATCCACCTCCCTCATAAATGTTATTTATATACATGCCCAATGTTTAAAATTCCATGTAGTGGGTCTCCTAAAATTTAAGAATTTAAAATAGGTATAGTTTCAAAAATAATTTAAAGTATGTATATATATATTTATATCAAAATAGAAAAATTAAAAATAAGTAAAAGCAAATAAAGTGAAAGATTCACTAGTCACCTAAGCAAGGCCTAAAAGGGATTTAAAAATAATTTTTGTAATTTCAAAATAATTAAAACAATAATTATTTAAATAATAATTAAATAATCAACAAATTAAATAATGTAAAAAATATGCCAGAAAAGATTTTAAGTTTTTGAAAATATTTTAAAAATAATATTCATAATTCTTTAAAAAATATGAGATATTATACATCAAAATCGGATTTAAAATGAATTAGCTATGAATTTTTAAAATATAAAGGTAATTACAAATAATTTTAAAATAATTACCATTTTTAAAATAATTATTAAAATAGGCTAAAATAAAATTTAAAATTTTTTAATTTAGGATAATTTGTCAAAAAATAATGTTTTAAGTTTTGGAAAGTAATTATACTTTATTTAGTTATTAATTAAGTCATTTAGGCAAATAGTTAATTAAAATAATTTTAAAATAGGGTAAGTAATCATTAATTTAAATTAAATAATTAAGAAATTTTTTTGGTTTTAAAATAATTTTTAAATTTAATATCAATTAAAATACTCAAAATATGATTAATTAAATAAATTAAATTATATAAAATGTTTAAAAGTTATTTTAATTTTAAATAAAGGGAATAAAAAACGAAAAATTTTGATATAAAATATGCAATTTTTGGGTTTAAAATTAATCTTTAATAATTATTTGAATATTCTGATTTAAAAAATAATTAAAAAATATTTAAGGTTAATTTAAAGAAAATCGGCACCTTGGTCTAGGATTGGTCCCACAGTTTTGGGGCAATCATTACCGGCGTGGGAATTGGCATTGACCACTTAGATACGGTGGGCACAGGTGCGGGCCGGCTTATTATCAGCAGTTCTGGATTGACAGTTGAGATCACGCCGAACCGGATGTGGGACCGCGGGATTGAACTCCACGGTTAAGCGTAATGTGGTCTCGACCGTTGATTACAAGATCAACAGACTAGATCACGTAAACCATCGATAGGGTGTAAACCAAATCCCTAAAACATATTTCACTTCATTCTCTCAATCTACGTGATAGAATTTGATGAAATTTTAAACATACGTAGTAAACATGAAAAGCATTCATGGGGGATGCTTTTTGTGATCTAAAATGCGCTTAATATAAAGATATTTAACCCTATGTGTCCTAGGCTTCGATTTCACCTTGGTTAATGGACGGCTTGACTCATATATAGGCTTGTACCACTTGTAGATTGTCCATGCTCCTAGTTGTAGAACAAATTGTGGCTCAAAATGCACTAGATGTAATGGAAGAAGCTTGGGAAGTTTTGAAGTCTTGGGTCGCCGGAGATCTCGCCAGTGGTGGCCTTGACTGGCGGGGTTCAACTTAGAAAATATAGAGAGAGGGTATGGGAGCTTAAGCATAAAATATTTCAGCTTGAGAAGGATTGTAGATAGAATAGAATTCAAGAGAGCTTCTAAGTTGCCCTAATACCCCTATATATACTCTAATGCTTGTGATCAATGATTAGGATCAAATTTAAAATGATATAGGAGGGAAATAGGGATGATTAGCATAGGATTTGGCTCTAGAGATCAATAGGAAATAATTTAAGGTATTAAATACAATTAATTTGACCTAAATAGGATAAAGATGACCAAGGGAGACTTGGGGTGAACAAGTCAAGGGTTGACCTGGTTAACCCAATCAATTAGGTCCAAGGGAGTAGGGTTTTAGCCAATAATGGGTTTGAGTTGATTTGAAATTGATTTGGAGTTAAAAAGGCTAAATAGGTCAACTTGGATTGACCCAGGGCTTGGTTAGGGATTAATAGATTTGGTTTGACCCATTGAACATAAGGGAGGTGGTCTTTGGGTCTGGCCTAGTCAATTTGACCAGGTCAACCCCTTTGACCATGGTCTGAGAAAATGAGAAGTCAACATGCCAGAGGTTTGGCCTCCACCCACTTGGTGAAATAGTCCACAACCAAGACGATGAACTTCTATTTTTTGATAGCTATAAGGAAGGGCCCCATTATATCCATCCCCCAATTGGCAAAATGTCAAGGACTCTAGAATGTTGAGATCTCTACAGCAGGTAAATGGGTGAGGTTGGCATGTAACTGGCAAATATTTCACTTTTATATGAACTCTAGGGTATCCTGCTTCATCATGGGCCAGTAAAACCCTTTCCCATTATCTTGTTAACTTATTCCTTTCCACCCAAATGCTTTCTACAAATGCTTGAATATACTTCCCAGAGTATATAATTTGCTTATATAGGAGGAAGACACTTGAGGTATGGCCCTGTGAAGGCTCATTTGTATAGCTCTCCACTAATAAAGTGAAGTTTGCTACCTACCTCTGAAGTCACATTGCAGCCATTGGGACTTCGGGAAAAACACCATCTTGTAAGTATGTTAGAATATAATCAATCCAACAAGCCTTTATTGACTCATTGATTGATTGTATAACCCATAGACCTTGAACACTTGGAAAGTGGATCTCCCCAACACACTTTCTTTTGAAAATTTCATAGGTTGTAGATGTTGTTGTAAATCTATTTTCATGACTTATGTTTTTATGATTGACAAACACTATTGATTCTCTTGGACTGCCTGTTATTTCTAACTTTTTAGGAATCGAAGATCGGACAAACAAACAAAACTAGTTCAAGATTGCGTAGGTTAGGGTTGAGTCAGTCTGTAATTTGCTTTTTCTCTTCTTGAGTCTATTTGTAATGTTCAAAGAGACTGATGCTAAGTAACCCTACACACGCACACTTGAGAGACTTAGAATTTCTGTTTTTACTCAAATCGGCCAGGACGATATTTACATCGTCTTGGACGATCTGGCTTAAAACATAAATTCTAATCAGGGATTCTTAATTAAGGTAGCTGTCATTAACAGATCAGCCTGGACGATACGTGTATCGGCTAGGATGATAAGCTCAAAACAGAAAGAAGTTCCCGCCATAGAAAAGTAAGGTATTCTGTAATTTTTGGTAATCGTCCTGGATGATATTTTACAATTATGCCTTAATTGATCAGGCAAATCAAGGAAGTAATTAAGGATGATTGATACGATCATTTCGGCCTGGACGATTTTAGGATCGTCCGGGTTGATCTATTCAAAAACCTTAATTACTTCTGGACGATAAAATATCGGACAGCTTGAATTCGGGGCGATGCTCTGGACGATTTTCTTTATATTTGAACTAATCGGCCGGGACGATCGTGAGATTAGCCGGGAAGATTGTGAGATCGGCCTGGATGATCAAGCCAATTTTAAATTGTCCAGTTTGCATTCAGGGCGATGCTTTGGCCGATCTTCTGAGATTTGTACTGATCCGATTGTAGTGCAATACTCGGAGGGTGCCTCGGGGGAGTGGACGTAGGTCGAGTTGACCGAACCACTATAAATCTCTGTGTTCTTATTTCTTGCTTTCACACTTTTATTTTTGCACTTATTTTTTGTGGTGTGATTTTGGTTTATGAGATTTTACTTCTTTGTGTAAAAAAAAATTTTTAAAATACCAATTCACCCCCCCCCACCTCTTGGTTAGCTTGGGCCAGTTCTATAGGGCTTAACATCCCTAACGAACTTTAAGAAGTAGCTAGTTTGGATAAGGTGTCCGCTTGTGTGTTCTCCTCTCAGAGGATATGGATGATTTGATGCTTTATTATTTTAGCTAGAAGGGATTTAACTATTTTGCATTACTGGGCCAATAATGAATTGTGGGTATCAAATTCTCCTTCCACCTGAGAGGCGACTAACTGGGAATCAATATGAACCACCAAGTCATGTACTTTATAATCAAATGCCATCCTTAATCTTGTGATCAGGGCCTCATATTTAATAATATTATTTTTTGCCGAGAACTTCAATTTAAGTCCATATTCAAGCATGATTTACTATGGGGAAATTAATAAGATTCCAGCACTGGTGCCAAAACTCCCAGAAGTTCCATAGGTCCAACATGAGGAAGAAGGAGACATATCCAATAGTTCATCAGAGGCATGGTTAGTACATTCGACCATAAAGTTTGCAAGTTCTTGTGACTTGATGTCGGGTCTAGACAGGAAATGGATGTCAAACTCTCTAAGATCCATTAACCATTTGATAAATCTTCCAGATGCCTTGAATTTTTGGAGAATACTTCTCAATTGTAGGTTTGTATAGACCCCGATCATATGTGCTTGAAAATAAGGGCATAACTTTCTAGCTGAGAAGACTAATGCCAAGGCTATTTTATCTCCTAATGGGTACCATATTTCTGTCTCACAAAGTACATTGCTAATATAATAAACTAGGTGTTGAATAATATTTTTTATCAGAACCAAGATTGAGCTTATACCCTAAACCCTAAACTAAGAGGGGGGGGGGGGAGAGAATTGGTATTTTAAAAATTTTCTTTTTACAAAGAAGTAAAATCTCATAAACCAAAATCACACGAAAAAAACGCGGAAATTTAAAGTGCGGAAGCAAGAAAGAAGAACACAAAAATTTATAGTGGTTCGGTCAACTCGACCTACGTCCACTCCCTGGAGGCGCCCTCTGAGTATTGCACTACAATCATGACTCTCCTTTAGCCCCCACAGCTAGGCGGAGAAGCCTTTACAAAGAACCTATTTTTGCCACCCCGGCAAGGCAGAGAACCTATCTCCTTTTACTTCCTCCTTAAGCTTGCAGAGAATCACAATCAGATGATGAATCCTTACCTCTACCGAGATGAGAAACTCTAGATGAAGAAGAAGCAGAGTGATCCTTTAAGCAACCCTTGTGAATCCCCTCACAAGCTCCCCCTCACAAGATCCTCTCTCTCTCCCTCTCTCTCTTTCTCTCCTCAAGGTCTTCTCAGGTCAAGATAGTAGCAAAAGATTGTTCAAAATGTTGAACATGAGCCCTTAAATAGAAGAACTTCAAAGGAGCTCATTAATTATAAGTTGCTGACAATATCGTCCAGGCCGATATGGACATCGTCCTAGCCGATCAGTACAAATCTCAGAAGATCAGCCAGAGCATCGCCCTGAATGTAAACTGAACGATTTAAAATTGGCTTGATCGTTCAGGCTGATCTCACAATCATCCCGGTCGATCTCACGATCATCCCGGCCGATCAGTTCAAATCAGAGAAAATCATCCAGAGCATCGCCCTGAATTTGAGCTAGCCGATATTTATCATCTAGAAGTAACTAAGATTTTTGAAACGATCGTCCTGGACGATCTTGAGATCGTCCAGGACGATATGATAGTATCAATCATCCTTAATTTCTCCCTTGATTTCCTGATCAATTAAGGCATAATTTGTGAATATCGTCCAGGCTGATCAATGATCATCCTGGCCGATGTTGGTGTTGAAAAGGTGATTTGCCTTGCAAGGTGCAAAATAAATCTCAATTAAATTTCTTTGGGAAAATCAAGAATTAAATTTAAATTTCAATTCTGAAGTCGAACAAACCATTAAGGATGGTATACCGCCTTAGAAGGCGGAGATAAAATCTCCTAACGAGTTCAGACCTAGAATTGTAAATTTTTACTTGGTTATTGTAGTCAAATTTTTACTTGGTTATTGTATACCGCCTTAGAAGGCGGAGGGTCAAAACGAAGTTCAATCAAATTTTTGACTATGATAATCAAGAGAAGTGATCCTTAATTTCATATTCGAATTTATGTTAACACATGATAAATCTCCCCGAAGAAAGAAAATATCATTTGTTAGCTATCATTCAATAATGACAATAACGATTGTTATAAATTTGATTCCCCAAAAGAAACATTAATTAATTTTTTTAAAAAAATTGATGTGGATTCTAAATCTCCTACGAGCGCATGCTCTCGTAGTTAATTACATCATAAAGAAATTGAATTCCTTACGAATACTCTCGATTAAAATAACAGCAGAAATTTTATTTTAAAAATTTTCTAGGAATGATATCAAGGAGGTGAATTTGGAATTTCAATCGGGATTGGATCAAATTTTGAACACTTATTTTCGGAGTCAACGGAGGAGAGGTAGGAGGTACCTAGAGATTCTGAAATAATTCAGAAGTACCCCAATCTAAGCTAAGTGTTAGGCTTTAAATTTTGGACTGAAATGAAATTTAGTAAGAGTTGAGCATTTTATTAGAAATTTGGGATTATATTCCCGAAGTTTGGGGTCTTATAATCAAAGATCTTCCCCAGATCCTAAATCTAAATTTGGACACTGGACCACAGTCATCTGAACTTAACTGATACAGTGCAAAATCTGGACTTACCCCGGCCTGAATTGGGGAGCCAATTGACCACCTAGTCGATTTAAAAGAGATGAGTCTGGTCTTTTATGAAAGAGTGGTATGGACGTTTTATTTAAAGTTTAGGAGTGCTGGGGTCGACATCTAGAGATTTCCCTAATTGGCTCCTTCAACTTATGTTGGGTGCAAAATGCTAAGGACTAATGCAATTAAAATTTTGACTCTTTTAATTTGTTTCTAATGCGATGCATGCTAGTTGACAACTTCAAATCAAGTATGCTTGAAATTTTAGAAACAGGCTTATAAAATAATTTTTTAGAAGACTGGGCTTCCCCAGGTCCGGCACTTTGTCCTCATAGGTCAGACTATCCGGACTCTACCCGCAGGCGGGGAAGGGTCTAAAATAAGGAGAGAGTAGTGCAGAAATATGCATGCGACC
Organism: Dendrobium catenatum; assembly: GCF_001605985.2. Lineage (NCBI taxonomy): Eukaryota > Viridiplantae > Streptophyta > Magnoliopsida > Asparagales > Orchidaceae > Dendrobium > Dendrobium catenatum. The sequence goes on from NW_021318735.1 coordinate 2,477,863, forward strand.
CCGGGGTCGATCCCCGGCTAATTCCCTAAATTCGTTATATTTCTATGTTATCTAGACTCACTAAAATTTTAAACTTTGAAGATTATGAATATAAAAATTTTCACACCCTTATGAGTCTTGCGTATCCAAGCGAAAATAAATTCGGCATACAAACGCCAAAAAACTAAGAAAAGCAGGCAACTCTAAAGGCAACCATCTCAACACATCAAATATAAATGAATTAATTAATAAATATCCATAGACAAAGTTGCCTTGCTTATTACAAACTAGAATTTTGCAGAAAATAAAGTGGTCAGGCACCACTAACAACAACCCGGATTCTAAACCTAGTAGAAATGCAAGTGGTTTTAAATGGGAAACTCTATCTTCAAGTCTTCAATCTTGTTCTCCTTCGGGTTCATCTCCTTCATGCTTCTTGATTTCTTCGTAGTAGGTTACCCAAATGGATAAGAGGACATTTTCCTTGAGGGGAAGGCCACTCTTTCCTCTTTGGGTAGGAAAGAAATGATCCAAATTTAGATCTCCAAATAGAAAAGGGCTACTCCCCTAAGGGGAGTCCTTTTTTCTTTGGAGTCCAAGCTTTTGACCTATGTATCCCAATTCAAAACTCCACTTTCACAACACTTGACACTTATACAAATTACATTTATATCAAATCAAAATTCTAGACTCTCCTGCAAGGTTATTCTAAACAGTTAATGAATCAATATATTTCATTTCCAAATAGTTATATATACGCAGAAAAGAAAGTAAACACACTGGCCATGCTCTTTTTATGTGGGGGCTATAGCAGCTGAAGCACTTGTGCAAGTATTTATAACAATTGGTATTTTTTTATTTACTTAGCCCACTTTTTATTGCCCAGCATGAGCGTGGCCACCTGCAGAAAACTGTGTGAACATCCAGATCATTCATATCCTAAGGGTAATCTAGTCACCAAACACATAAACCATCCACAGAGTGCAGTAAAACGTAAACAGACACAGCAAAGCAATTTCATCTACAACATGCAGTGAAAACTACGAAAAATTCGGCACACAGCAATAAAGTAAACACCGGCCTAAACTAGATTTAGAGTTGGTTGTCCTAGCAAACCATCTAAAGTGTGTGTAAAAGGTCGTGTGGCTAGGGTAGATCCTAAGCTGGGTAGTTAATTAGATTTGTCTAAAATTCAGGGTTGTTTAAGGCTTAAAGGGGGATTTAGATTAAAGTTTGAGTATTAGTATATTAAGTATTTTAATCAAATATATTTTAAAAGCTAATTGATTACTACCTTTGTTTCACACCGAGACCGTGAAGTTTATTTCACCTTCCTTGGGGCTAAGCTAATAGCCTCGTAGGCCTGGGTTACCCAGTAGAAATTGGGGTTGAATAGGTTAATTTAAATTTGTTGGAATTAAAGGAGTGGATTAATGTTAAAGAGAGTTGATCACTGATTTCAAAATTAAGTTGAGAATTTTATTAACCAAATTATGAAATTCTGGAATTTTTATAAATTAATGGATTTTTAGGAATTATCTAAGTGTACTAACTAAGGGGTTAAAAGTTAACTTTTCAAATTAGAGTTAATCTTGGAGTTTTTAAATTTTAAATAAATACTAAGACTTAATAAGAGTTGTTAGACTGTTAGCGCGCTCAATTTGGAGTTTTCTATAAAAAGTTATGATCCTTCAAAGTTTGATCCTAGATTTCAACTATGGTTGACTGAATTGTTGACTATTTCAGATTTTGATGGTTTGACATTTTTAAAAAATACTAGACCTTAATTGGAGTCATTAGCCACTGATTTTGATCGATTTGAAATTTTCTACAATTAGTTATGAATTTTCAAATTTTTCTTAATTATTTGAATTTTAAAATTTCTTAATTAGGAAGGCTTCGATAATTTTGATCCAAACTCATTTCAAAATGCATGTAATCACTCCCAAAGGTCAAGTCTGACCCATGAGAGTGTTTTCAAGTGTTTAGAAATTATTTGGGATTTTTTTATAATTTTTAATTAATTAAATTAATTAATTATTATTTTCATTAGAAATTTAATTAAAGTTAAATTGAAGGTCGAGTAAAAGGAGTTTTTTTATTTTAGATAGAGAACTATTTTCTGGTCAATTTAAGGTATTATTTATATTTTTTGGTTTAAAATTTGATTTATTATAATTTTTTTAATTTTTTGAGTCCTTAAATGGGCTGAATTTTGAGAAGGCTAATTTTCTAAGATAATGAGCTTCAAATTCAGTCAAATTTAATCCTATGATTTACAATGTCACTAAGTTTAATATTTTTGAGTTTCACCCCTATTGGGTGTTAGTATAGTTCCCTAGAAATTTTCTAAGTTTTCTAGATATTTGCTTAATTATTTTCCTTACGTGTCCCTACTATTCAAATGGGCATGAAATTTGGTGTGTCTAACCCTGGTACACATACATGCACATCACAAAAAAGTTTTAGAAAAATACTAAGTATCTAAAGAGTTATGAATTTTCAAATTTTAGGGTCCAAAATGGACCTTTTACCTTGAAAATTCACATCACAGAAAATTAAAGAGCATCTGATCCTAGAAAATCACATAACATGCCTATGATGCTCAAGAACATTTCACAAAAATTTGGGATTAATTTGATCCCTGGATTGTAAGAAAAGTAAAATATACTAAATTTGAATAAACTCGATTTGCTTGCAATACAGAGATCAAAACAGATTAAAATTAATTTTAATAAATAGTATATTAAAATATATTTCCAAAGAGCCCAAAAATATCCAATTTGGTGGAAAATTCAATTTTCTATGAATTTTAGAAGATCTAGATATTTTTTTGAGTTATTTTTGACCAAATTTGGTCAAATCGGCCATCGCATAGATGGACGGCCAGGATTTCACCACGTCACGCACATGGACCTTGGGATGACCCGCGTTCAAGCCTTGAGGAAGGATTCATGCGGTATGCCCAGATCTGGGCCATCCATCTTTGATCAGACGGTCCAGATCTTCCGCAGTTCATTTTGAATAGAAAACTTTAAATATCCATATCTCCCAAAATACTTAATGAAATTTAATAAAATTTGAAACTTAGCTTTAGGGCAATATAATCTTCCAACACCTGAAGTTTGGAGGCTTCATGTATTGTAGATTTGCTGCAGTTTAAAATCAAACTTTTAGAGAAAAGTTGCGATATCTTACAATCCTGTGGACGGATTTTGATGTTCTTAGGCTTGTTGGAAAGCTCTCAATATCCTCTACAACTTTACTGAAGTACCTAAGAACGTTTAACAGCTAGATCAAAAACTGCTATAGGAATCTCATTTTCTCTCTCTCTTCTTAGTTTTAGCTCTCAATACTTCAAAATATACTTTTAGAAAAGCTTGGGTAAGCTTCTATTATAGATGGATAGGATAAATCTTCAGTTGGATAGATTTTTTCGCAGATGGAATTAGAAATTTTGGAAGATAGTGAATGAGGCCAAGTCTTTGAGTTGAGTCAACCATCATTGCTACCTCCTAATAGCCTAGGCTAAATGAGAGAGAGAGGGAAGTGTTATGGTATTGCCAAGTGTTTATTCAGCCACAAAAATGCATGGATAAGTTTGAATTAGAGAGGCTTAAGCTTAAAATGGGTTTTGACCGTTTTTTTAACTGTCCTAATGCCTTAGTTTGACTATGTGACTAGTCAAACTAGTCAATGGAATAATGTGGCATGGAAGAAGATTTAATGAGCTGATTTTATTATTTTAAATATGGTTTGAGATTAAGGATTCAAGATTTGAATGCATATTTATGTATGGAAAAAGGTTTGACAAAGTTTAACTTAGTTATTTAGTCAAGTTAGGTAACGTTTAAGCCGAAATAAAATTTGAAAATATTTAAATCATGATTGGAATATCTTTTGATATGGATTTGAGAGTTCAATTGATTTGATTTAATCATATGAGTTGATTTGACCCATTTAACCCTTCAAGGGTTATTTGGTCAACTTAGGTTGACTTGGTCAACCAAGTTGATCTAAGGTTGGGATTGAATCAAAATGGTTTCAAAAATCATTTGAAAGCATTAGAGATAAATCTCAAAAGTTGGTGGTCACACCACATCAAGTTTAGGTCAAAAAGTCCAAAAATCCCCTTAAAGGACATTTTTGTCATTTTGGCCTTGAATCAATTCTCGATCAAGTTGAGTCTAAAAGGATGTAAACTATTGTTCGACAAATCAATATCAAGGTATTAGAGGTGAACAAAGGGTTTAGAGAAGGCTCAAAGGTCAAATTCTACTAGGTGGAAGGTCCAATGGCATTGACTGTAAATATTTGAAGGTTTTGCAATCATTGAAATTAGATTTAGTTTATGGTGTTAAAGTCCTCCAAATGAGTTCAAATTTGGAGGGTTGGCCCTATAGGTATGTCGCATCAATGTAGAATTGACAGACTTTGAATTAGATGCCAATTGACAGGATTTCAAGGTGATGGAAAAATCACCTAAAAGGGGCTTTAGGACCTAAGTCTTTAGCCTAAGGATTCTGGGTTTGGATTGAATTTAAGATCTGGACTGGTCCTAAGGGATAGGAGCTAGGAAGATCCTAGGATCTGGACTCAGGAAGGAATCAAGAGTGACCTCATACAAAAATGAGGTCAACAATATATTGTTAAAAACCCTGGTGGAGGGGAACATGCACGAGCGGAGCTTTTAGCACTTTCATCACAAGATCATTGGGGAACTAAAACTTCTTCCTAAAAATGACCAAAGAATCGCCTATTATTGTGGATATGACATCATCAACTTTGGCCACTTTCGGAGTCTTCTTCAGACCCTCAGATTGGACAGAAGGGCGATCTCCTTTGGATGGGGAGATTTTGATGGAGGTGTGATCACCCATTTGAATTTCTATGCTAAAGATGGGTACTGAATTTGAGTAGGGGAAGCCACCTATCAAAAAATAATGGAATGCCTCTGGCATAAGAAAAAAATGAGGGAGAAAGAAATGAGAAGGATAAAAATTCTAACTTCTACAAAAGAGAGGGGCATTGAATTTGAGTAGGGTTGCCACCTACCATAAATAGTGGAATGACTTAATTGTAATAAAGTTAGAAGGAGAAGGGAAAAGAGGAGAATGTACAAATTTCTCATTACCCTAAAGGGGAAGACATAGGATGAAGGTGGGGGGGGGGGGGGGGGGGGGGGAATTTCCCCCCGTTT